>NC_045448.1:79482556-79723827 GCF_002776525.5 Piliocolobus tephrosceles | reverse complement strand
CTTTCTTTCTTTCTTTCTTTCTTTCTTTCTTTCTTTCTTTCTTTCTTTCTTTCTTTCTTTCTTTCTTTCTTTCTTTCTTTCTTTCTTTCACTTCCTTTGCCTTGCAATTGCTCCAGCAATACCTTCATGCTGCAGCCAATTCCTGTGTCACACGGCGGGGTGCTCAGAAGTGAGATTTGACAATGATGAGAGGCAAAGTTGACTTAGCCTGGAATGCTAAATCTCCAAGGAAAATGCTAACCTAGTGAAACTTCTAACTTTTAAATCAGAGTGATTATTCTGACTCTGTTGTGGGTAGGCGGGTGTTCACTGTCTTTCAAAGGAGAGCAGAAGAAGGCTGGAAGAAAAGCTGGGGATACAGCAGTTTCAGTAGAGGTGCTTCCCAATGAAGACACCAGGCATAATGTGTCCCCTGCAACTAGTAGGACTGTGGGGTTACCATGTGCCAGGCATGGTGCTCAGTGTTTCATGCATCTTTTTTGTTTTATTTACAGATCATATCAGCTCTGTGGCAGGTGCTGTAAATATCCTCATTTAACAGATAAGGAAACTGAACCGTAGTCACTGCATTATCTTTCCCTAAAACACACATTTAGCTTAAATTCAGGTTTATCTGATTCATTATCACCTGGTTTCAGTTGCTTAAGATCATCCAGATATGGCTAGGGGAGATGGCTCTTTTGATGGGTTCAACTGTGTCTCCCCATAAAGATATGTTAAAGTCACGACTCCTGATACCTCAGAACATGACTTCTTTGGAGATAAGGTCATTGCAGTTGTAATTAGTTAAGATGAGCTCATACTGCAGTAGGGTTGACCCCTAACCCAATATGACTGCTGCCCTTATAAGAATACATCCATGTGAAGACAGACACAGATGATGGAGGATTGGAGTGAAGCATCTACAAACCAAGGAATGCCAAAGATTGCCCACAAACCACCAAGTTTCCAAATGAACCTGACCCTGTCAACTCCTTGGTTTCAGACTTCCCAGCTTCCCAAACTGTGAGACAACATATTTCAGTTGTTTTAAACTGTTCAGCATTAGTGGTACTCTGTGACAGCAACCCAAGGAAACTCTTGGGTTAAAGGCATATTTATACATGTGTTATTGGAATATGTATTACAATGAGCAAGCAGCACATAATGCCTAAAGCCCTCTATGTGTAGAACACAATGTCAAAGAGTGATGGCAAAGTCACAAACTTGGTCTGTGTGCTTGGCTAACAAAATGCTTGTGATTTATTTCTCATATACTAATTGCCAGGCACTATCTGGGCTGAGAGTCCATGTCACAAGATGATCTCTAACTCTGGAGCCAGATCTGCTTTGATATGAGGCTTTATCATATCTGAGCATTGAGACCTTGGGGTAAATGGCTTAATCTGTCCTTTGTCTTGGTTCCTTATCTGTGGAATGGGGAAGATGATCATAAAGAGGTTGTTGTGGTCATCAGGTAAGCTAATTCGTATAAGGTGTTTAGCACAGTGCTTGGCATATAACCAAAGTTATTGTTGTGCATTCAATAACTGTGTGAGGTGGGTGATGTGATCCTCATTTTATGAATTAGGAAATGGAGGCTTAAAGTGGCTAAGTTATTTCTCCAGGACTGCAGAGACAATAAGTAACAGAAGAGGCATGGAACCCCATGTTCCTGTCTCCAAAGCTGGGGATACTTTCGTCCCGCTGCACTGCCTCCCAAACCAGAGCATGCAGCCTAGTCTTGAAAATAAGGAGCTGGTGCACATCAGAAGATTGATATAAGTACATGCAATATATGCAAAATGAGTCCCATGGGTAGCCTGACCATCCACTGAGAGTGTTCTTGTCTTGTTGGGACACGTGGAGGTTTCACTCTGGGGGAAGTGGGATTTCCTGTCATGTGAGGTTGTTGAAAGAGCTGGTCCCCTCTCACCATGTCAGAAGCATCTATCAATCTGACTTTGTTATGGTTCAGTAACTTTGGAGAATACTGTACTTGAAAGAGAGGGAAGTGCACACAAAGGGGAAGGGGATTTGAAGATGGATAAGCTCCATTTCATCTCCCATTGGGCTTATGAAATGGGGTGATCAGAGACTGGATATCGATATTTTTAAAAGCCATGTTGGCTAGAAATGTCATGATTTTTTTCTTCTTGTTCTAGGGATGAAATAACCCACCCCAGCAGAGCCAAATGTAACATTTCAGTGGACCCTTTGTTATGCAAAGCTGAAGCCAAAATCTAGCTTCAAAATGGAAACATTTAAAACAATGTGGAACTAAATGATTTGCTTGCATAATAACCTATATGCCATTTTTATTGTGGACCAACCTTCAAGTTGGAAAGGGAAGATTGGCACTTCACTCTGAAGTATTGTTTGCCAGGGTAGACACACATATCAATCACGTACACTGAACATTGGGATGGTGGGATGTGTTAAAATAATTTGAGGTTCCAGAATCAAATAACACCATCTGTGACAGCGAAACACAAAAGCCACTTCAAATAAAATGTTCCTGAACTCTTAGCCTCAAACCACTTTGTTGATAAAATTTCTGAGCTTGTTCCATTTATATCTGTATTAACTTTTAAGCTCTGCACCATTCCAATAGTAAAAGATTAATCACACAGACTAGTGGTGTGGATTAATGAGGAAAAATATGAATTACTGAGAAAACCAATGCCAAAAGTGTTAAACAAGAATGCAGTTTTATTACTTTCATGTGGCATATATACAAATACTAAGTAGTAAGTTCCAAGTGTAAAGATTTTTTTAACAACCCCACATGATGTAATGTATTGAAAATACTTCTACGTGTTAAAAGATTCCTTGTACACGTAAATGAGTTGTTGAATTGCTGAAGGAAGCCTCAAGAATCTTGGCTGCCAATTTTAGTCAAGATCTCTTTTAGTTGCGTGACCTTGAATATACACAGAGGAATTATCTTGAACTTTTAACTCTACAAGACCCTCAACATTTAATCAGACATTCGCAATTAATAGATTAGTAACTATCAATATTTTCTGATATATCTAAGCATGCTGTCCGAGAAAGTCACCATTGCTTTGGTTTGGGAAGGTGCTCCTTTGTGTAAAGAAACAGAGGACCAGCAGGTGGCAGTGTATCCCCACCTGTGGGAGGAGAGTTCCTTGTTCATGAAAAGCCCCCGCTCAGGCTGGAAACAACATAAAACTGTTTCTTTGCTCTGTGGAAAGTGGAAATTCATCAACCATTTTCTTTTTTTCTTCACACAGCTGTGGAGTGTTGGTGAAGTACCTCTTCTCAGAGTCCTTGTCTTTTGGGGTGACATGGCCCTGCCAGCTCACAGGTCCTCGGGTGCCCTTGCCATTTTCCAGGGCGGATTTTGCCAAGTCCTGCCAGAGACCACTGGGGTGCCTGTGTCAGAGCCGCCCAAGATGAAGTGTGTGCTCTCCAGAAAAGCAGTATCCTCCAGCACACTCTCGGGTTAATAGAAAGGGTGCTAGGGGAACACAAGGGATCTCAGTTCCTCACTGCCTGAGATGATAAAACATCCCTGGGGTGATGCTCAGCAATGCAAAGACATAAATGAATAAGCTGGAAGGAATCTTGGAATTCCTGGCTATCCTCTTCATTTCGAAGAGAAAGCAACGGCGGCAAACCAAAATTATCCACCCCAGACCACGCACCTCATTATGTGGTAAGGCAAGACTAGCACTCAAGTCTCCTTGCAAACCCGTTATCTTTTTTCCCACACATTTACAATGCATTGGTGTTAGGAAAAGAAAAGTTCGGCCAGGCGTGGTGGCTCACGCCTGTAATCCCAGCACTCTGGGAGGCTGAGGCAGGCGGATCACCTGAGGTCAAGAGTTCAAGACCACCCCAGCCAAAATGGTGAAACCTCGTCTCTACCAAAAATACAAAATTAGCTGGGCTTGGTGGTGGGCGCCTGCAATCCCAGCTACTCAGGAGGATGAGACCGTAGAATCACTTGAGCGCCGGAGCGGAGGTTGCAGTGAGCAACTAAACTTCAGTTTGGGTGAGAAAGAGAGACTCCATCTCAAAAAAAAAAAAAAAAAAAAAAAAAAAAAAAAAAAAAAGAAGGAAAGAAAAGAAAAACAAAAGTTCTGAACAGGGGAAGAGAAAGGAAATGCTTTTGTTGGCTGGCTTCTGTATTCCAGGCACTGTGCTTTCTTGTTTTGTACACACGTTGTCCTTCAATATCCAGCTGCTGGCAGATATGATTATCTTTTCATATATTCGTCACCTGAAATGCAGAGGGGTTGCATGAGTTGCCTGAATCATTTGGCTAGTAAATGGTGGTAGAAATGTGTCTCACACTTGCAGAGAGAAGCAAGAGTCAGTTTTTAGAAGTCTTAAATCCTGAGCAGGGAAGAATGTGTAAGGATTAGAGGACCAGTGTCAAAGGTTGGCACCTCCTTTGTCTTTGTAAATACTACTCTGCCTTTCATGTTATGCTTTCCCCAGTCCCATTTTACCTTGGAACCGTCCCACAAAACTTTCTCTGAACAATCCATCTCAAAGTGCTTAATCCTTTGAACAAATGTATTAGTTTTGCTTATCAGGCATATATCATTTACTGCTTTTAAGAAACAATGATATCTTTATGTGTAAAAAATAATATTTTCTTCCAGTTTGATAATAGATGATTACAACTATTCTGATTGCATGATGGATTAGATATTTAAGAAACTAATTGGGGTTTACAAAAATAGAATGAATCCCTTCAGGGGACATTGATAATACTCTCTTATTTCTGATATTTTCTAGTTCTCTGTGTTGAGAATATTTTAGAATGGGGATCAGTGCCCCCAACTCTCCAGAAGTGTTGAACTAGTGACCTGGTACATTGGTCAGGCTACCCTTGACAGCTGCAGGTATGTGGCTTTTCTGGAGAAATGAAGCAACTGTCAATTTTCCCGTAGTCTAGTTTCTGTAATTCATGCAGTATGCACTGTGTATAAGGTGGATCCTGGGACATCAAAACCAGAGTAACTTAGATTGTGTAGGCAGTCATATGTTGACTGGCGTGATAAAATTGAGTCACCAATGGAGTAGCTTAGTGCTAACTCCTCCCAAAAAGGAATTGCATGTTGAATGGCAGCCATCGTTACACACAGTAGAAGCCTCTTTTTGAGGAAGTATTTTTTTCTAGGTAAACAAAGAGGAAGTGGGCCATCTGTGGTTAATTTGTTGTGTTGAGTAACACTGAAAGGTTTCCCACTTCCCAAACAGGGTGGACTAGTGAAACTAAGGTGATTTTTCTGCTGATAAGGTCACACTTGTGTGTTATACTACATTTCTGGGAATCTTGTCATAAATCTGCATCACAAAAAGTAACCTGTATCTATCTCTCTAAATCCTGAGACTGAGTCATGTAGCTAGATATTTTATTCCTTGAAATACCAAACTCGGAAAAAGAATGGAAAAAAATATAGCTTTGGTATCAGACAGGAGTGAATTTGATTCTTGACACTGGCATATATTAGCCACTTGAGCTTACATGTCACTTCAGATCTCATTTATCTGCCTATGTGCAAAGTGGGGATAATAACATCAGCGTTAAAGAGGATTGGATGAGGAAATGTTATGTTTGTGAAGCATCTAGAGTAGTACGTGCCATTTAATAGTTGCTTAATATAAACAATAACAGTTACATTAACCAGTGAGGCAAGACTGCTTGCAAATTGTTTGCCATTGAGAAGAGAGGGAGAAACAGTCCTATTTTTAAATGGCAAGCCAGGTGCTCACTCACTTGTTCATTCATTCATTTACTCACACACTCACACACAGTATTTTACAAAACCTGAGCTAGGTACAGTTATTGAATGACAATGTGGTAACTTCTTAATTTTAAAAATGAGTTATACTGAGATATAATTGTATATTATACAAACATTTTCAAGATGACAAAGATTAGAGAGAATAAATAAAAATGGAAAATAGAGAAACAATAGAGAGCATCAACAAAACCAAGAGCTAGTTCTTTGAAAAGATGAATACATTTGATAAACTTTTAGCCAGATTGACTCAGAGGAAAGAAGATTTGAATTACAATCAGGAATGAAAGAGGAGATGATTTTACAGAAATATAAAAATAATTTCAAGAGTGTACTATGAAAAATTGTACACCCAAATTGAATAATTTAGATTAAATGGACAAATTCCTAGAAACATACAACCTACTGAATCATGAAAAAATAGAAAAGCTAAATAGACATAGACCTAAAACTACTAAAAAGACTGAATTAATAACCAAAATCTTTCAAGATAGAAAAGTTCAATATCAAATTACTTTACTAGTGAATTCTACCAAATATTTAAATAAGAATTACCACCAGTATTTGTCAAACTGTTTCAAAAATTTGAAGAGGAAGAAATGTTTTCTGATTCATTCTATAAGGCCATCAATACCCTGATGCCAAACTAGACAAAGACACTACAAGAAAAGTATAGACCAATATCTTTTAATAAATACTGATGCAAAAATCCTCAACAAAATTCTAGCAAACTGAGTTTAACAGCATATTAAAAGGATTATATATCATGACTACCTGGGATTTATTCCTAGAATGCAAAGATGGTTCAACATACAAAAATCAATAAATGTAACATACATTACCTTAACAAAAAAGAAGATAAAAAAAACTCTACATGATCATTTCAATGCAAAAAAACATTTGACAACATTCACCACCATTTTATGATTAAAAAAACACTCCACAAACTAGAAATAGAACTAAACTCCTTCAACATAATAAAAGACATATGAAAAACCAATAGCTAACATCACAGTCAATGGTGAAAGGCAAAAAGCTTTTCCTCTAAGAAGCAAGATAAGGATGCTTTGCTTTTGACACTTCTGTTCAACATAGTACTGGAAGTCCTAGCCAGAGCAATTAGGCAAGGAAAAAAATAAAAAAATTTACACTGGAAAGGAAGAAATAAAATTATTGTTGTTTGCAGGTAACACATTTTATATTAAAAAATCCCCAATATTTTACAGAAAAACTGTTAGAAATAATAAATAAATCAATAAATAAACAAATTCAGCAAATTTGCAGGATGCAAAATCAAGACACAGAATCTGTTGTGTTTCTATATTGTGACAATGAACAATTTGAAACTAAGAAAATAATTGGAAAAAATTAAGTAAACAATTCCATTTATAATGGCATCAACAAGGGTAAAATACTTAGGAATAAACCTAACCAAAGAGGCAAAAGACTTTTACATTAAAAACTACAAAACACTGCTGAAAGCAGTTAAAGAAAACACAAATAATTAGAACTGCATTCCATGTTCATGGATTGGAAGACTAATATTGCTAAATTGTGAATACCGCACGAAGACCTACAGATTCATACAATCTCCCTAGAAATCCTAATGACTTTTTTTTTTTTTTCAGAAATAGAAAAATCCATCCTAAAACTCATATAGAATTTCAAGGAACCCTGAATAGCCAAAACAATCTTGGGGAAAAAAACGAAGCTGGACATCTCATACTTCCAGATTTCAAACTTACTATAAAGCTATGGTAATCAGAACACTGTGGAACTGATATAAAAGCAGACACATAGGCCAGTGAAATAGAATACAGATCCAGAAATAAACCCTTGCATATATAGTCAAGTGATTTTCAACAAGACTGCCAAAAATATGATGAAGAAAGTGTAGTCTTTTTCTGCAACAAATGGTGTCAGAAAATCTAGATATTCACACATAAAAATAAGTTGGATTTTTACCTTACACCATATGCACAAATTAACTCACAATGGAAGGAAGGCCCATATACAAGACCGAAAACTATTACATTCTTAAAAGAAGACATAAGGTAAAAACTTTACAACATTTTATTTGGCAATAACATCTTGGATGTGTCACCAAAAGCACAGGCAACAAAATAAAAACAATAGGTAAGTTGGATAAAATTGAAATCTTCTATGCACCAAAGGACACTCAAACTGAGTGAAAAGGCAACCCAAAGACAATCCACAGAATGGGAGAAAATATTTATCAATCATGTATCTGACAAGGAATTGATATCCAGAATATATAAAGGACTCCTACAACTCAGCAACAAAAAGCTCAAAGAAACCAACTTAAAATATGGGAAAATGATCTGAATGTATGTTTTTTTTTAAAAAAATACACAAAATAGCCAATAATGAAAAGATGCTAAACACCTGAAATGCAAATCAAAATCACAAGTAGATACTATCTCAAACCCATAATAGCAACTATACATAGATATATAAGTATGTATAATATATTTACATGTATATAATATCTATACATATATAAATGTATTCGAATTTGATAAAGATGTGGAGAAATTAGAACATTTGTGTATTTCTGGTGGTATAGCCACTATGGAAACAGTATGGCAATTTCTCAATGTATTCAAAATAGAATTACCATATGATTAAGCCATTTTGTTTCTGGATTTATAAAAAATGAAATATGATATACTCAAACAGGTATTTGTACACCCATGTACACAGCAGCATTATTTACAATAGACAAAAGATAGAAGCCACCCATATGTCCATGCACAGATGAATGGATAAGCAAAGTGTGGGGTGTGTGTGTGTGTGTGTATGTGTAATGAATATTACTGAGCCTTAAAAAAAGAAAATTGACACATGCTACAATAAGGATGAGCCTGGAAGAAATTACCCTAAGTGAAATAAGCCAGTCATAAAAGGACAATGTTGTATAATTCCACCTATATGAGGTATGTTAAGTAATCAAATTCTTAGAGAAAGAAAGGAGAATGGTGGTTGCCAGGGGATGGGGAAAAGGGATAAAGGGGAGTCAGTATTTAACAGGTACAGAGTGTTAGTTGGGGAAGATGGAAAAATTCTGGAGGTGGATAGCTGTGATAATTGCACAGCAATGTGAATGTACTTAATGCCACAGAACTGTTTATTTGAAAATAGTTAAAATAGTAATGTTATGTATATTTTACCATAATTAAAACATGTCTGTTTGCAAACATAGTAGCTCAAGCATACTTGTGACTAATGGACAACTTGTCTAAAGTTACAAAACAGACCTATGTGAACAATTTGATGAGACTGACAAATATATACATCTGTGTAACCACTACCCATCCATGTAACCACTATCCAAGTAAAGATACAGAACATTTCTATTACGTGAATATTTCCCACATGCCTCTTATTCGTCTATCTGACCCTCATCTTCAGTCTTAGGTAGCCAGTAATCTGTTTTTCAGTCACTATCAGTTAATTTTACATGTTCTAGAAATTCACATAAGTGGAATCAGAGCATATGTATTCAGTTGTATTTGTCTTCTTCCACCTGGCATAATATTTTGGCTCTTATTCACACATTTGTGTGTATTAACAGTTTGTTCCTTTTTTATTACTAAATAGTATTGCGGTGTATGAATTTACCACCATTTATTTATCCATTCATCTGCTGATAAACTCTTAGGTAATTTCCAGTTTTTGATTATTATGAATAAAGTGTTGAAGTATTTGTGTGGATCTATATTTTTATTTCTCTAAGATAAGCACTTTGAAATGGGATTGCTGAGTCATATTTTACATGTATGTTTAACTTTATAAGGCATAGCTAAACTATGTTTGAAAATATTTGTACTAAATTCCATGTCCACCATGTATGAGATAGTGCAATGTATGAGAGTACCAATTGCACTGCATCATTGCCAACACTTGATATTTATAATTTTTAAAAGTAATTCATTTAAGTAAGTTTGCAGAGGTCTTTCATTATGAATTTAATTTGCATTTCCTTTGTAATTAAGGATGTTGAGCATTTTTTCATGTCCTTAATAGTCATTTGCTTATCTTTTTTTGATGGAATGTCTGTTGATATGTTCTGTCTATTTCTTAATTCTGGGTTATGTATCGTCTCATTGTAAAGTTGAACTAACTTCCTGTCTATTCTTTTATATTGTTAAAGAAGCTGTAGGTTCCTTGTCAGAGATGTTAAGCTATTTTTTTTTTTTCCAATTTCTGTCTTACCTATTTCTCAATGGTATTGTCTGAGGTAAAAACATTTTTAACTCTTATGAACTTGGAGTTTTCAGTATTTTTTAAAGGATTCATGTTTGTTTGTCTTTCGTGTGAGGTCTAACAAGTATTTTCCTGTACTAAGTTGATGGATACTATCTTCTATGTTTTTTTTTTTTTTTTGACTTTTTATTTTTTGAGCTCATAGAAATAGCACTACAGTCTATTTTGAGGTAGATTTTGTGTATGGTGTAAGGTAAGAATCAGAGCTTATATTTTCTCTAATTTTATACAGCAACAGTTGATTAGAAGATTGTCACTTATCAACTGAAATTTTGGGATGCCTTTTCTTGACAATATGTGTCCAGTTCAATTTCTATACATATACCTATATTCAGACAGTCTTGACTTCTATAGCATTATGGTAAGTTTTGAAATTAACTAGTGTGAGTCCTCCAATTTTGTTAGGTCATTTTCTTTTTTATATACATTTTAGCTCATCATTGTTTACACAAACCTGAGATTTTTGAATGGGATTTTGTTGAATATTTGAATCAATTTGGGGAGAATTGAAATCTTAACAATAATAAATCTGTCAGTCTGGAACACGGTGTATTTCGATGTTTATTTACAACCTTAATGTTTTTCAAAAATGCTTTGTAATTTTTAGGGTAATTCAAAAAATATTATCTTGAGTAGAATAACGTGGGTGGATGTCCTTGCTTCCTTCTTCATTTTTTTTTTTTGATTTTTCACTATTATGTATTCTGTTAGCTATAGTTTTTTTTTAAGATCATATTTACCAGGTGACATTCTCTTCTACTCCTACTTTTCTAGAGTTTTTATTATGAATTCATAATGAATTTTGTTAGATTCTTTTCTACATCTGTTAAGAGAATTAGATGGTCTTTCTATTTATTCTTTTAATATGGTGAATTAAGTTGATAACTCTTAAATATCAAACTAGTTTTAGATACTTGGTATAAGCCCCACTAAGTCATGATATATTATGTTTTTAACATATCACTAAATTCAAGCTGTTAGCATTTTCTTAAGAATTTTTTTGTGTATATGTGTATATACATATATTTATGAGAGATAGTAAACTATAGTTTCTTTTTAGTTCTGCCTTTGGGTATTAAGATAATGCTGACTTTACTAAATGAATTGTAAAATATTCCTCATCTATTTTTCAGTAGAGTTTGTATACTATTGGTATTATGGTATTATTTTTTTAATGTATATACAATTCACCAAAGAAGCCATATCAGTCAAGCATTGTTTCATGAGAAGGTTTTTTATGTTATAAATTAAATGTCTTTAATAGATATATGTTATTCAGGTTTTCTACTTTGTGTCAGTTTTGATTATTTGTGTCCACTAACGCATTTGTTTATTTTATCTAATTTATTTCATTTTTTAGCTGTTAAAATCCTGGAACACAGGGATTTTTTTGTTGGTGAATTAGATATACACTTTAGTTGTAACTACAGATTATCAAATGAATATGTTCATTTCCATAATCACTTCATTACTGGTCCCAGAACGGTCTGCTGCTATGGTATCAGGTCCCTGGGATAATTTCAAAGAAGGTAAAGACTGTGGAGCTCCAGTTTTCTATATATTTTTTGTAAATTGTAATAAAATACAGAACATAAAATTTACTATTTAACCATTTTTAAGTATACAGTTCATTGTCATTAAATACATTCATATTGCTGGGCAACCTATGTAACTTTTTATCAATATTCCAATGTCTGGGTGGGCAACTTGAGATACAGATGAAACTTACCTCAGAACTGAATATTTTGTAAAGAAAAAAAAGAAAACCGTTCATTTTCTCATTAATCTTTGACTGTCCAGGGAGGACCCGTATTTCCCTTCTCTTGACATTCTGTGACATTCCAGTGTGCTCAGAGGAACAAGGGCTTTGATGAGTGATTTGTGTTAATAGTTATATTTGCAAGTACAGAATGGATTAGAACAGTGGTTGGCAAAGTTTTTCTGCAAAGGAACAGGTAATAAATATTTTATGCTTTCTTGTCCACATGGTCTCTGTCACAACTACTCAACTCTGCCATTATAGTATGAAAGTAGCAACAAACACTACACAAATGAAAACGTGTAGCTGTGTCTTAATAAAAATTTTTTTACAAAAACAGACTATTGCCAGATTTGGGTTGCCAACTGTAGTTTGCCAGTTCCTAGATTACAACATTGACGTTGGGATCGGTGTGGTGGCTCACACCTGTAATCCCAGCACTTTGGGAGGCTGAGGTGGGTGCATCGCCTGAGGTCAGGAGTTCAAGACCAGCCTGGCCAATGTGGTGAAACCCTATCTCTACTTAAAAATACAAAAAGTTAGCTGGGCATGGTGGTGGGTCCCTGTAATGCCAGCTACTTGGGAGGCTGAGGCAGGAGAATCTCTTGAACCTGGGAGATAGAGGTTGCAGTGAGCTGAGATCGTGCTATTGCACTCCAGCCTGGACAACAAGAGTGAAACTCTGTCTTAAAAAAAAAAAAAAAATTGAGATTATATAGGTCCTACATGTAAATAAATAAAATGGGTTTGTAGTTATTCTTTGATAAAGAATAGCAAGGGTCTGGGAGAATAACGAGGAATATGTATTAATCAATGAAGGACTGACTCCAGATACTTGCAACATAAATAAGGGGTACAAAATAGCTTTATCCCCTCCTTAACATTTATCCTTAGGCTAATTGTTGGCCCATTGTTTGTTTTGTTATGTAGCCTCAGATTTTTTCAAATGCTGTCATAAATTAGAAGATTATCTTCAGCTATTACAAAGAAAAACCTAAATCAAATGAACCCAGTTAAGCATTATAGTCACTCACCATGATTTACTCAATTAAGTGTAACCTTCGCATGTTTTATCATTACAGAGTATATACAGTTTGGGATCATTGTAATTTTTACTATGTCTATGGTCATATCCCTCTCAGCTACTGGGTATGTTTTTGCTGGTTTGCTTGACGAGTTCAAACATGAGAATTTATGAGAATTGAAACAGAGATTTTTGGACCTGCTTCCACAAGTTAGAAAAATAAAAGACTGTCAAATATTTGTAATGGTAAAATATCCAAAGCTGCATTTCATTTGTCATTGAAATTCCATTTTAGTAAAATCTGTGAAATAATAAAGAGAACAAATAAAGGAAATCAGCTGCCAAGAGCTGTTTCTTGTGCTGTCGCTAGCTGGCCTCTTCAATCTCT
This sequence comes from Piliocolobus tephrosceles, assembly GCF_002776525.5. Classification (NCBI taxonomy): domain Eukaryota; kingdom Metazoa; phylum Chordata; class Mammalia; order Primates; family Cercopithecidae; genus Piliocolobus; species Piliocolobus tephrosceles. The sequence continues at coordinate 79,710,607 of NC_045448.1, read as the reverse complement.
TTCTACACATACACTGAGTTCCCCTAAAGGAGGATTTTCAACAGTCTGGGTGACTGAATAGTTATCCACTCTAGCTGCACGTTATGAACACCTTGTATTGGGGTAAAACACTCTCTAGTAGAGAATTTTAACCCAAGCAGTCTTTGGCAGCTTGTAACAGGCAACCTTTGATTGGTTTTCTTCGGTTCCTACGCTCCACTCTCATTCCCATCAATCTGTGTGACCTCCATTCTTTACAAGGTTGCTTGGGTAGCGGTCATTTTAGGTGCCACCTGAAAACATTTGTCCCTGATATCATTTTTGATTTCTTCATTTTACCCTCAGCTTGCCTTTCCACTATGTAGGCAAATACCTGAGATTGCCTGCTTGAACCTAATTTAAAGAACAAATATCGGCCAGATATGGTAGCTTATGTCTGTAATCCCAGCACTTTGGGAGGCTGAGGCGGGTGGGTCACCTGAGATCAGGAGTTCAACACCAGCCTGGCCAACATGGTGAAATCCCATCTCTACTACAAATACAAAAATTAGCCAGGCGTGGTGGCAGGTGCTTGTAATCCCAACTACTTAGGAGGCTGAGGCAGGAAAATTGCTTGAACCCAGGAGGTGGAGATTGCAGTGAGCTGAGATCATGCCATTGCACTCCTGCCTGAGTGGCAGAGCAAGACTCCACCTCAAAAAAAAAAAAAAAAAAAAAAAAAAAGAGAAAAGAAAAGAAAGAAAAAATATTAGGGTATTCATCTTTGTTTCTGTTCAATGCTGAAAAAACGTAATAGAAATCGCATATATTCATGTAGGTGAAACACAGTAAGTTTAGTGAGCCAAGAGGAAAAATAGAAAAGAGTGGACCAATACAGTAAAAGATATAGTAGCTTTAGCAGCAGGTAGATTGCTGTGGATGGAGGGGGTGAGGGGCATTTCAGCAGTGCAGTAGTGTCATAGCTCTGGAGAAAGAACTACAAAAGCAAGTGCAAATGGAATACTTGAGAACCCAGATAAACCAGAGTAGTAATTACTGTGAGTTATGGTAGAGAACCTGATTCCTTGTTCAACGATTCCTGGTGCTTGATGAGAGAAACGAACTCAGAGTTGGGAGGAATGTGGCGATCTCAGCTGTGCCTGGCACTTCTGAAGTCATCAATTATGCACAGCATAAAGAACTGAGGAATGGTGAGTTAGTCCAGATGTCTGGGGATGAAGGACTTTCCAGTACCTTGTTCTATATCCAGTGCCAAGGATGTGGAGTTGTGGATTGCAACCAAACGAGACAAAGGAATGGAATGTATCACCATAAGAAATTTGATACTATTTATAATCCTTATAAAGAACCAAATAACAATATTGGCAGAAAACACTAATGAAAGGCTATCATGGACTCTCCTTTTATCAGCATATTACTTCTTTGAAGGTTAGCTTTCTATCTCCATTCCTGTTTTTCTGCAACACTGTTTTATTCCAGATATGACCTCTATATGTTCAATCAGATGTAAGCCTTACTCTAGATAAGAACAATAACCTTCTTACTCCAAGAGGTATTCTTCTTTTAGAATTATGTTGCCTTCGAGTTACATAAGCATCTCATCAATGACTTTGTGCAGCATTAAGAGACTTTTTAACGGAGCCCTTGAGTTCACTATTTAAATCAGTAAATTCCAAGTGACCATGTCTGATAACCTAAACTACCTCGCTAGTCCCAGTGTCCATTTTGGACCATGTACTAGCATTACTCTGCCAAAGAGAATCCCTGATGGTAGGGCTAGAAAAAGTTCAAGGTCTGAAATAGAGTTCACTTTTTGAATTTGAAAACTAAAGAAAGAAATTCCGTGACTTGGCCAAAGACCAATGTATATCCGTGTTTGATCCGCACAAGAAGCAAAGTCTTCAGACTCCCCAAGTCTTTAATTATGACTCTGCTTCTGCAAGAGGTGGCTAGAAAGCCAAATTCATGATTTAACATATACATTTCTTTGAGAAATATTTAAATAAGTTTGTCCAGATGCATGGGTAACAGCTAAATAGTCCATTTATTAAGTTAAGCCAGGGATATTTTGAATGCATAATGTCACTTGAGAGGACAAAGGCAGTTTTTTGTTTTGAATATAGAAGCTTCTTTGCTTGTCTTGCCATTGGATTCACTTTGAATCACAAATTGTGTTTTGTGGCTGTTATTCCAGAGGTGTGTTTGTGTTTGTGGAGCCCAGCTCTTGTTCTTGGGTGAGCACAGCTACAGGAGAGTTGGGATGATCCAGTGCCTTGTTCAGGACCTTGACCCAGCTTTCCCCACAATGGCTGTGACTCACCTTCTCTTTGCCACAGTGTCAGTTTTCATTACCTTGACATTTCTCACGCTTTGATGTGTGATAAGAAATGGTAGCCTTTGGCAATAGATGGGGAAATGAGGCTTCACGGGGACATGGAGCACTTGCCAAAGGAAAGGTGTGGAGAATGGATGTGACAAGGTTATTTAGATTGCCTTCTTAAGGAGTTTCAACTCAGCTGAATATAATGATTCTACCAGTTTCTGTATCCGCTTGCTTGTTATAGGGGTATCTGTGTATCCCCTTGAGAATTTGTCATGGATGCTTTCGACTTCACTGCCTAGGAAGGAAACAAAGTAACCAGTCACGTAGGAAAACTTCATGAACACCAGTAATTTCTACTTCAATTGCTAAGACCTAACGATTATAATGGTGCCCTTTGGTTTACATGTTGCTATTGCTGCTTCTTTTTTCACAGGTTTTATTTTGTTTTCTTTAGTAAAAGTCCTCATGCCCTAATCGAGTTAAAGAACTCTTTTTGTCTCTCTGTTGTGTATAGTCAAATAATAATAAAAATATTCAGATGCTTCTTTGGATTTTTTTCCCCCTAAAGATGTAATGAAAAGAACATAGACTAGAGCACAGCGATTATAACCAGAAATGTAATACAAGCTTCCAGAAGGGCATATGAGCCCAGTTTTGATCTAGAATGAGATTGCTATCTGGTGGGATGCAGTGTGAGTGTAGGGTGTTAGCAGTAAGCTGTTTCAGGCAGGTGGGGAATGACAGCGCGATTCCTAGTGATGGATTCGTTTGGTATCAGGAGTCTGTTCAGCCAGTAGCTGGAAGAGCACTGTGTGTATGTGTGTGTGTGCGTGCACGCTTATAATTGCCTGAAATCTGACTTCTGTTCCTGTGTTCATTTTCTATTGCTGTATTACAAATTACCACAAGCTTAGGAACTTAAAACAATACAAATATATTACCTCACAGTTTCCAGGGATCAGGCGTTAACTGGATCCTTTGCTTAGTTCCATCAGGCTGAAATCAAGGTGTTGACTGGAGCTGTTGTCTCACCTGAGATTTTTTTTTAAAACTTATTTCAAACTCATATTGTTGATAGAAGAATTCAGTTTCGTACAGTTGTAGTAATGAGACCCTCAGCTCCTAAAGGCTACCTTACCGCTTTTCACAGATAGCTCACCTGCAATAGAAGTTTGCTTTTTTGCTTCTAGCCAGCAGGAGTATATCTCTGATGCTTCACTCTTTATAAAGGCTTCACCTAACCAGATCAGGCCCACCCAGGGCAATTTACCCCTTGATTAGCCACACATCTGAGGCCCACTTGGGGATAAGAAACATTTCCTTTGGGTACAAGTCAGCTTCAAGTCACAAATATAGATTATTCTTTCCTTCCAAGGTATCTCTCTCTCTTCCCCTCAGACCTATTTGGCCAGTTAACAGAGCAAGTACCTCTTTTAGGGGCCTGCTGGGCACCATCCCAAAGCATGGAAATAAAGGAAAATTCTAAGTTTCTTAAATGGAAATTTTAGGCACCTAGCTACCCCTGAGAAGTAAATGAACAACTTGATAAACAAGAAGGTAATAGTAGCTTAAAACAATACCCAAGGAAGTTAGAGTCATGAGAATATTTGGTTCCCTGTAGAAACTAAAGATAACATCTTAACGTATGTCCCTAAGTTGTTTTTCAGAAACCCAGACCCCCACTAAATGGATTCAATGGCCCATAGACCTCAGGGAAGGAGGATCTGAGGACTGAACTCTGACTGCTGTTCTTTGTTTTAAATTTCTTCCTGAGGGACTTGGAGGAGGTCACATCCAGGAGCCAGAGCTAAGAGTCCTTTCTGCTGAGCCCAAATTTTTAGACAAAGCTTCATCTCCTTAACCAATCACAAATCAGAAAAATCGTTGAATCCACCTATGACCTGTAGGTACCCCACTTTGAGATGTCTCACCTTTTCAGGTCAATCCAATGTTATAGCTTCTATGTATCGATTTATGACTCTACCTGTAACCTTTGCATCCTTGCCTTTAAAAACCCTTACCTGTGAGCCAATGGGGAGTTCAGGTCTTAAGCATGAGCTACCCAACTCTTCTTGCTTGATGCCCTGCAGTAAGTGCCCTACTTTCTCTAGCTTCATTCTCAATGTCAGTGTTTGCTGCTTCAGCTGTGCAGATCCAAGTTCGGTTTGATAACAACAGTGACTTTCCACTTGGCATTGCATTCATTCAGCACACAGACTGTGGCCTCATGGGTCCCACTTAGAGAGTTTCAGCCCTTGATCTTTCCCAGGATCACTCACTAAACTGTTTCTGAAAGTTCTGCCCTTCAGGACTCTGCAGTGTCTCTGCCTTCCCTGCATCCCCACTCATCTTGTACTTTGAACTGCGAAGGCTTGCACGCAGCAGGCATTGCAATAGGGATTGCAGTAGAAGCAGAAACGGTTCTGATGCAGCTGCCATCCAATGAGACTGCTTCTGAGGTTGCCCATTACCTGTGTGGCCATGTGATATCCTGACCCACTTTAAACCACCAGCCAGCAAAACTGGAAGAGATCAGCTTTCCAAGGGTTAATCCACTTGTACATTATTCTACTCCTTTTCATTGTGCCTTTTATTGCTCTGGGTTATTGTAAAGGTGCCGAGATTAATTAGCAGATTTAAAACCTTGAAAGAGTCATTACATAATTTTAGTCATCAGCAAACCTTGGGAAAACTTAAAAAATGAAGGCACTAAATCATTTTAATTGGAAATTTAACTGGGTGCCTTTATAGAATATTTTATTGCTTGTCTTCTTAACAGACAGCTGCCTTAATGTGTCCTTAGACACTGGAGTTCATAGCTGGGATGCTCCTTGGGAGATCTTGTTCTTGTCTTGCAGTGAGGAGGTGGGAATTGCCTGTGGCAACCAGTATCATTAAGTACAGGTAGACCCTGCTTTAAGAAATCCTAGTATCTGGAAGCTAGAATATGATGCAAATAAAGTATATTAGGGGTTTACTCACGTTACAAAAAGAGTTTACCTTTTAACAAACAAAATAATTCAAGATTCTACAGTAGTGTTCTTTTTTATGTTATTATGGAATAATTTAATTAGTAAGGATTATTTTTGTGTCAGTTATTCCAGGGATATGCCTTCTGGATTCTAGGAAATCCTGTCACATCCGCAGATCACCATCTTCACAGGGCTGCAGATTGTGAGCAGATTGATGAATCAAGTTAGGGACTGAATTGCCTCTCAGCTGCATGGGCACACTGCTCTCCCATCAGTACCAGGCTGTCCTTCTCCTCCCCAGCTTGCTCTGCACTTCCTCAAGGGTGATGTAGGAAATGGGTAATCTCTGAGACTCCATTATTTGCTCTTAAGGGACACAGATCCCTTGAGAATGAAAACAGTGAAAGTTAGGAACAGAAGATAATCTATGAACAAAATTTAAAAAGTAAATGATGGTTTTGGCACAAGCTCGATGATTGCTGTTTTTTATTTGATGTTTATGCTTTCCCAAAGTGCATAAGATCAAGGTAACCAAACCCTTCTGAATCCCTTGATGGGTGAGAGACAGATCTCTTGGAGTTAAATTTGGCTTCTGAGAGGTAGTCTGAGTCATCGTCTCCCTCCCACCACCAGCACCCCACATTCATTCAGATTTCACCAAATTTGCTAAACATTAGAGGGCAGTTCAAATTTCCACGTTGTCCCGTACATAGTACATATTGCTGTAAATTGCTGTGTCCGCATATGGTTCTTTCTTCTGTCTGTTGCCAAGATACCTGTCTAGACTGCAGAGAGGCTGTAGGGGCAGGGCACAGGCAGGGACTGCACAGGCAGTCAGAACAAATGTCAGATGACTGCCTTTAGCTTGTGCCTGTTGCTCCCCATTTTCCAGCTCTTCTGGGCATGCCTTCCTTCCCATTTCAGTTGCTGAGCCCGTGTGTGGGTGCATGTGCATTTTAGTTTCTGTTTGTCCCTATTAGTATGTGATTTAATCATATAAAATGATTTACATTACTTTTTTTTTCTTTTTTTCCAAACAGTAAAAAAGGACTGAGTGAGACACAGACCCTGGAGTTGCACTTCATTGTTTGTTGTGCTTTAGATAACAGCACTTGTATTCCTAAGAAAAGTCCTTTGAAATATACCCTTTGAGGAAAAGTCACACTAGTTTGAGAAAAGAACCATGTTTATAATAACACAGTCATGTATAAGTGAGGGTATTTTCTTCTCTGTACAATTATTGTTTATCATGTTCTTAAATTTAATTGTTAGTATTAATGACAATTATAGAAAAATAATTCCTAACCCCTTTGAAAGTTTAAAAATACTCAAAATTATTTAAGACACCAATGCCCAGAGAAAATCACTGGCCATTAATTATGATTTTCTATGTTTCTAACCATTCTTTTTCACCCCCTTGCTCAATATGAACCCAATTCTTTTGGCCTTGGGATTGTGCTTGAATTCAGGAGTGGGTATAGTTCTGTATCTAATATAGGCACAATCCCAAACCTTAATCTGCACCAGCATCCACTGAGATGCTGCTTGTTCCCATCTGGTCTTCATATATCAGTTCACAGGAACACAGGTCATTGTTGCCTTCTCTTGAATATAAACTCCAAAGAAGCTTCTGTTCTGCCACAATCTGAGTGACCAACATCCATAAGAAATACCTTGCTCTCCCCCATAATATGTTGGGGGCAGATGGTGTGGCTATGCTGAGTCCCTTTCAGGCATTGGACACCCAGTGCAAACATTTCTTCCAGTGCTGGCCCCTGCAAAACCATGTATGTTGCATTTCAACCATCATCCTTTAGCATCTCTGCCTTCTAACTAGACTGAACTCTTCCTTTTGATGTCCTTTCCTACTTAGAGGAAGCCATGCCTTCTCATCTCTCCTTAGAATTAAGTAATTTTCCGTAACATTTTATTTTGAAAACTTTCAAACACATAGAAAAGTTTATTGGGTTGTACAGTGAACGCATACATACCTACCACTTAGATCCCACAGTTGTTAATATGTTGTAATACATGTCTTATCTTATGTCTATCAATATATTCATCCATCTATACATCTACTAATCCATCGTTTTGGGGTAACATTTAAAGAGAGTTGCAGATATAACTACCCTCATGATAGACAGCGCTGAGATGATCCTTACCTCCTGATATTCTCGCTCTTGTGTTGCCCACTCCTACATTGTATCAAAGTTGTTATGTGATTAGTAGAATATGGAAGAAATGATGGCAGGTGACTTCTAAGCCTAGATTAAAAAGGCACTAAAGCTTCCTTTTTCCAATATTTCTTGGGTTGCTCACTCTGGGGAAAGCTAGCTCTCATATCACAAGAAGCCCTATGGAGAAACCCTCATGATAAGGAACCGAGGCCTCCTGCCAATAGCCATCTAAGTGAGTTGGGAAGAGAATGCTCCAATCCCCGTTGACTTTTCAGGTGACCACTGCTCCTGCTACCACCTTGACTCTCACTTCCTCAAAGAACCTGAGCTAGAACCAACCAGCTGATACAAAATTCTTCTCCTATACAAACTGTGATATAAAAAATGTTTATTATTATTATTATAATTATTATTATTTTTGAGATGGAGTCTCGCTCAGCCGCCAAAGCTGGAGTGCAGTGGTGTAATCTCTGCTCACTGCAACCACCATCTCCTGGGTTCAAGCAATTCTCCTGTCTCAGCCTCCTGAGTAGCTGGGATTACAGGTGTCCACCATCATGCCAGTCTAATTTTTGTATTTTAGTAGAGACAGGGTTTCGTCATGTTGGCTAGGCTGATCTTGAACTCCTGACCTCAGGTGATCCACCCGCCTCGGCCTCCCAAAGTGCTGGGATTACAGGCATGAGCCACCGTGCCTGGCCAAAAATGTTTATTATTTTAAGGTAGCACATTTTGGGGTAATTTGTTACAGAGCAATAGATAACTAATATAGCATTTCACCTTAAATATTTTTAGCATAAATAGAATGAACAAGAATTCAATATGTATTTCTTGTTTTCTTTGGAGGTTAATTTTACATAGAATAAAATGCACAAATCTTAAGCCATTCAACGCACTTTGACTAATACATATAGTAAGCAACTCAGATCCCTCCATCATCAAGCCTAGACATTTTCCACACAACATTTCCTAGTCAATTTCTGCCCCATCTCATAGATGACATTTATTCTGAATTTTACGGTCACAAATTAGTTTTGTCTGTTCCAGAAATTTATGTAAATCAAATCGTATAACTTGTACTATTTTTGCGTGGCTCCCTTCATTCACTGTATGGTTTGTGAGATTTGTCCATGTACTTGTGTTTATTAGAGCTTTGCTCATTTTTACGGCTGAGGAGTTTTCCATTGTATGACTATATTGCAACTTGTTTATATACCTGTTGAAAGATATTTGGGTTGGTTTCAGTTTGCACCCTTATAAAGGAAACTGGCAACTGGGTGCGGTGGCTCACGCCTGTAATCTCAGCACTTTCAGAGGCTGAGGCGGGCGGATCACGAGGTCAGGAGATCCAGCCCATCCTGGCCAACATGGTGAAACCCCGTCTCTACTAAAAATACAAAAATTAGCTAGGTGTGGTGGCACACGCCTGTAATCCCAGCTACTCGGAAGGCTGAGGCAGGAGAATCACATGAACCAGCAACTCGGAGCTTACAGTGAGCTGAAATCGCACCACTGCACTCCAGCCTGGCTACAGGGTGAGACTCCATCTCAAAAAATAAATAAATAAATAAAATTAAAAAAAGGAAACTGGCATACACACATTTTGTATGAGTGTTTCTGCAGAAACATGTTTTATTTTTCTCGATTAAAGATGTAGAAGTGGCATTGCTGAGTCATATGACAGTTATACATGCAAATGTGTACGAAACTGCCTCATCTTTTGCCAAAGTGTCTACCATTTTATACTCCCATTCATAATGTGTGAGAGTCCTGGTGACGCCACATTCTTATCAATACTTGGTATTGTTAGTCTTTAATTTTAGCCATTACAATGAGTATGTGACATTTTTCTTCTGTTTCATGTTTCAAAACTTAGTTAGAGGTGTTAGTTTCCCTTTTGACTACACAATACTGCTTCTTTTCCCTGATTCACATTGTGAAACATGTAGGTTTTACCATAGTTTGATTTACTTTTAAGTTACATATTAAGATTTACTTTTAATTTTAAGTTGAATTCATCTTGAATTCAAAAGTGATCTATTTAGTTTCTAGTTTTGCTTACTTTCAACTTGAGAGGGACTTGTCACCTTGTTTCAAACAAAACACCATTTCCAAGACAGTGAGCATGTTTACAAACATGTCCTTTCATATCACCTCCTTTTCCTTGGACAGAATACGAAATCGCTGACTTATCTAGGTAAACACAAGACATCCTCAAGCATGAACATGGTTGCAGGTGTAATCCCCTTTAGAGAACTGTTCCCCGCAGTAGGTATGCACAGCCTTTATTTCGTGTTCCACTGTTTTGAAAAAAATAATAAAAGAAAGAAAACCGTATTTATCATGCTCATGTCTGATGGAAGAATATTTTTTCAGGTTTTCTCTTTTTCCTTCACTCTTATTAAAATGAGTCTTGAAGGTCTACAGTGCCAGTATGTACACTTACCAAAACACTTCTCCTTTTGCCTCTCCTACAGATCCTTACCTGTTAAGGGATAATGCAGATGACAATTTTCTGTACCATCGTTCCTCCTTCTAGATTGCTTTCTGGGAGGATTTTCTCTTCCATGTTTCTTACATTTGATGCACATTTCTCTCAGCTTTTGATGTTATTTATTAATTTTTGTAAGACTTCTCAGGCATGTTGCTGAGAAACTGAGGGGAGCTCCTAAAGGGGACTTTCTCCAAGGTTTTTAATTCCTCTTTAGCACCTCTAGATTATATAAATTTGATAATAAGGGCTATGTCATACGCCTATTCTTATTACATTTCCTAACACATAGGAGATTGCAAAAAATACGGTTACATTTGTTTGGACTTAACTGAGTAACTTTTTCTTATTATTTATTTTTGAGACAGGGTCTCACTGTGTTGCCGAGGCTATCCTCAAAGTCCTAGGCTGAAGGAATCCTCCCACTGCAGCCTCCTGAGTAGCTGGGGCTACAGGCACATGCCACTGTGCTGGTTTGATTTTTATGGATAGTGAAATATCTTTTAAAAGCCATATAGCAGCAGATTCCTCACCCATTACTGTCCCCATGCTCCCCAGCATTCTCACTGTGACAATTGTACAGCTGCAGGGAGGGCACCACCTTCCAGATCTCAACTTATATACCTTGCACAGCTTCGTGCTTCTGTTTCTCACAAGCTGTAGTACCCAAGTTTAGAGTTTTGAATTCCATACTGTTTTTAGAATCTCAATGTGTAAGTTTTGCATTATTAGATTTAACTCATTATATTGTTATTAATAAATTTAATTTATTACATTTAATTCAACATTCTGAACATGGTTACTATACAGAAACTATGGAAGTATAGTTCATAGAAGGAATGTGGGCAGATGGTCCCCATGGGTATGCATGTGAGAAGTTGGGGACAAGCACAGTGGAGGTAAGGTTCACAGATTACAGAGAGGGGAAATTGTAAGCACAAAAAAATGTAGAAACCGGATGCTGCCGGGAAGAATATGAGCTCAGTGTTGGTAATAGTTGATGTTGCTCTGTTATTTTCAACCACAGCTGCTCATTGACTTTACCTGAGGAACTTTTTAAAAATCCTGAGGCCTGGATTAAGGCTACAGATTGTCTGTATGGCATCTTTGTATGAATACACACAAGCACACACACTTACAGACACACACACACGTATCATGAGAAGGTGCACTCCTGGGTACAAGGCTTGGTCAGCAGGCACACTTTTGTGCGAATTAGAAAAAAGCATTCCTTTTTCTGCGCAAATTGAGCCTAGTCCAAAAGTACAGGCTGGACTTCAGGCCCAAGTTGCCTCTGTGGTTGAGAATCTTTTTACAGTGAACAGTGTATATGTCTGTGGAAGCTCTGTCAGGTCCCTGTCCAGACCAGATGATGCTTTATTTCTGGGATGTGGAACCTGGGAAACTACTACAAAAATTCTCCCCAGGTGATGAAGATGCGAATGAAGAATGACAAACTCTTACACAGACACAAGGCGAAGAAGCTTCTCTATGTATTCGTTTAGCAGGTATTTATTGCGTATTTAACATATGTACTTTCAGGAACCTCGTAAGTTGATCCGCTTTTCTGCAGTGGTGGGACTTCTTTGGAAAGTTTCTGTAAAAATATCTCTACTCATTTTGGAGGTAGAGAGAAGGTACCACACAACCTCTGAAAAGTAAAGTAACTTCTCCTTACACACGGAACACTGCAGCACTGTTCTCTAGTGAACTGTAACCAACTTCTGGCTCTGCTGGGTGTTTCCTTTCAAGGTCACCCTGAAGCCGTAGCTATAAAAAGACTGACATAATGAGGAACATATGTCCAGGGAAAAGCATTTTATCCCTCCACCCCCATCTAGATTTAAGACCTTAGTACTGAAATTACCTGACTATCAGCAGAAGGATTAAAACTTCACAGTGACAGACTTAGAGAGCGAGAGAGAAAGAGACATTCTTTTGGCCTCAGAGTTTATTATAGAGTTTATGCCATTCCAGAATGAGTGCCAACATTTGGGGGAGTAGTTTACTTTATTCTACAGTCTCTGGTGGAAAAAAGTCCCCATGACCACTTCAGTGGAATGTCTGATTGATTACAGTAGCAATAAATAATAACACGTTAAACAGTGATAGGTGTTGATTCATTTTACGACAAAAAAAGTAATATTGTTTCATAAATATTAGACACACTCCCCAAATCTGGAGATAACCACTGTTTACAGTTTAGTATTTAAAAAAATTAAATTAGTATATCATCATATAAGACATGCATTTTGTAATCTATTTTAAGACAATATTATGAGTGTTATACTTCCTTACTTAAATGTGCTTTAAAAACATGGCATTCAGTTGCTAAACGCTACAACATTATTAAGATTCCAAATACACACATGGCCAAGTTATTATCCAAAAACCTGAAATATTATCTCTGTCATGAGTATAGGAATCCCCTTTTCCACTGCCTTCATCATTCTGGGAATTGTATTTTACCCTTTACAATGTTTGAAGCGATAATGTACTTCATGTTTTTATAATGTTTATTTCTTATTACTAGTAAGACATATTTTATAGGTTTATTGCTTTTGGTTATCCTATGAATTATTGAAAATATGCATTGTAATTTTAAATTTTTTAGTAATTTTATTATTGATTTATAAGAGCTCTCTTTTATCATATATTACAGATTTCTAGTTTGTCTTTTAAATTTACTTATATGTTCCTCAGGTAGAAGAAATATTATTTAATGTTTTAAAATCTATTACAATTTTCCTTTGTGATTTTCACATTTTGAGTTTACAGTTAGAAATTGATTCCCTGCTTTTATAACAGAGATTCATCTGAATTTCTTTACCAGTTCATTTACATGTACTTTTTATTTTAACTACATAACTCATTCTAGAATCTATTTTAATCAATGGTATGTGATACAAGCTATAGTTTTATTATTTTTAACTTTTAATTTCATTGTAATTTATTATTCTGTCCTTTTCTACTTCATGACATATTATCCTTGTCTTAAATTATTGCCTTATTAGAATAGGCTGTTTCAGAACTTTCTGTGCTGTCTCATTTATCTGTCTTTTAAATCTGATGTCAGATTTTATTGTTCATTAGGTTAAACTCAGTTCTTTTTTCTTTTAAGTATTTCTTTGTCTATATTTTATTTATATATATATATAGAAGCATAATTTTGTTAAATCCATCCCCTCTTCCCACCCCATAATTTATATTCTAATACTGATCCTCGCTCTTCTAGAATGTTAAAAACATAAATATTTCAAATTAATTTCATTATATTAATAAGTACATGAACAAAAGAGAGCGTAGCTCCATTATAATTTTGAATGGAAATCTAAGATTCTTTACAGAAGAAGTGAAAATTGAATATCCATGACTTCTGCTCCTGGCAAAGGTGGAGTGACAAGAGCTGCATTCCACTCTCGCTTGGCACAACTGGAAAAGTGGACAAAGCATGAAAATATGTTTAGAAATGTATAGGAAAGACTGAGCATATTAAATAGAGACAGACACTTTGGGAGGCCGAGACGGGCAGATCACGAGGTCAGGAGATCGAGACCATCCTGGCTAACACGGTGAAACCCCGTCTCTACTAAAACAAATACAAAAAACTAGCCGGGCGACGTGGCAGGCGCCTGTAGTCCCAGCTACTCCGGAGGCTGAGGCAGGAGAATGGCGTAAACCCGGGAGGCGGAGCTTGCAGTGAGCTGAGATCCGGCCACTGCACTCCAGCCTGGGAGACAGAGCCAGACTCCGTCTCAAAAAAAATAAAAAAAATAAAAAATAAAAAAAATAAATAGAGACAGAGAAGATGTTTAAAAGCCCCAGAATGAACTTCTATAGATGAAAAATTTAAATAATAACAGATTATGTACTTCCAAAAAATGTATTAGTGAACTTAAAGACATGCAGTAGAAACAATCCAAAATGAAACACACCGAGAAAAATATTGAAAAAAAACAAAAACCACAGAACATCAGTTAGCTGTGGAACAATGTCAAAGAGCCTAATAAATGTGTAATTGAAGTCCCTGAAGGAACAAAGAAGGAACAGAAAAGTGTTTAAAAATATGAGAATATTTTCAAATTTGTCAAAAAACTAGAAACCTATAGAGAGTTCTGTGATCCTTCTAGCAAATTATCCAAATTGTAAGTGATTTTGGGAACCTACTGAACTTGCAGCTTATGTCAGAAGTGAGAGGAACAGAATGGTTAGGTAATTTCCCCAAGGTCACACAGCCAGTAATTTGTGGAGCTGGCATTGGAAGCCCCATTTGTCCAACTCTAGATCTAGAAATCTGAAATAATACTATACGGTGTGAATTACGTCAACATATTTCCTTGTACAAAAATATTCTTTTTTTCCAGCCAATTCTTTATAATGTGTATTTTTCTATTAGTATACTTTTAGATTTGATTTACTGGTGTATTATGTAGAACTTCTACATTAGGATATGAGATTGGTATACAGTTTTCTTTTATTCTGCTTTGTAACTGGTTTATTAGGCTAGCTTGAGTAAATTAATTGAAAAAGCTTCGGTGCTTTTTTTGCTCTGGGTAAATTTATATATGATGGACTTTTTTTGGTGCATGACTGTTTAAAAGTAATGTCTCATTAAATCGCCTATGCCTTCAGTCTTTTCTAGAGATGGATTTTCTTATCTGTTTTTAAAAATGATAACTTTTTCAATATTTTTCCAGGTAACTGGTTTCATTCAGAATATCTACCTCTTTTGAGTAATTTTAATATTTTATGTACGTGTGTGTGTGTGTGTGTGTGTGTGTATTTTCTATGTGTGTGTTTGTGAGCGTGTGGATATATTTCTATGTATATACATTCATAGTGTGTGGATATATTTCTATCTATGTATATATGCATATAATCTTTTCACATTTTTCAAATTTATTTTTGTTAAATTGTAATTGTACATAGTATTCCTTAATTTGTTTTAATTTTTATTGTGTCATATTTATGTTTGAAGGATTAAGTTTATACATTTATTTTCCTCCAGACTTGTCAGGAGTTTATATATATTAATGTTTTTATTTTCACTAAAAATTTAGGATGACACCAATAGGAAATTTTGCATGAGGTACTAATTTTCCCCTTACTTTACATTGGAATGAGATGTCAAATTGTCTCACTTTTAAAATTATTATTATTATTGTTATTATTTTGAGACAGAGTCTCTCTCTCTGTTGCCCAGGCTGGAGTGCAATGGAGTGATCTTGGCTCACTGCAGCCTCTGCCTCCCAGGTTCGAGTGATGCTCCTGCATCAGGCTCCTGAATAGTTGGGATTACAGGCATGTGCCATCATGCCAGCCTCATTTTTGTATTTTTAGTAGGGATGGAGTTTCTCCATGTTGGCCAGGCTGGTCTTGAACTCCTGACTTCAGATGATTCACCTGCCTCAGCCTCCCAAAGTGCTGGGATTACAGGCATGAGCCACTGCATCTGGCTGCTTCACTTATCATTTATTGATTGTAAACAGCACTAGCTCAGGATTATTCAACCCTTTTTCTGATTGCATTTACATTCCTTTATTGGTTGCTTGCTGACTCCTTGGTACTACATGAGAAAAGGACCCATGGGCCCTGATGTTCAATCAAGTTCTGGTCCTGTGTTCCAGGTGTCTTAAGGTAATAAGAAAAACTCAGGAGGGCTCTTTACTTCAAGTATCTCTCTTATTTAAAAGGGGTGTGGTAGAATACAACATTTCTCTCTAATACAGGCTGAGTTTACTTTACTTTCAGAGGTACTCCAGCACCCTCAAAGGACTATGGTTACAGTAAAACATGTCTTGTCACTAGCAATGAGAAATAACTTTTAGATATATTGAAAATTGTTTTCTGCATTTTAATACATCAATTTTTGCCTTTATCCCTGTCTCTTTTCTACTAGTCTTTGGATTGATATTCAGTATTACATCTTGAGATGGAATGCTTTTTTCCTTTGGAATGAATATGTCTGACTCATGGTAGCTCCCAACAAGGTAATGATTCTCTGAGATCTGTTAAAGAGTTGTGGCTGGAAGTGGGTTCAACAAAAGGAAACAAGAAATACTTTTGGCAGAAGACCCATCATCTTCTCCTTCAGCTATGGCTGGCCTAGCTATGAGGAGCCACCATCACAAGAGTTAATAAGGAGTCCAGCAGGGTCGTTTATAGAGATATTGATGAATATCTCACTTATTTTACTTCTCCATCTCCTTCAAGTTAGATGTAACCATACTGGCTTTGACCAGTGAAATGTGTTCAGAAGTTGCAGTGTTGTTTTTCTGATCTGGGAAAGATATTCAACATTGCAGTACTCTTCTGAAAGATTGTTAAATCCCATGTCAAGATATCGACTCATCCCTCCTGGGTAATTGAGTGATAACAATGGTCAGAGCTCCTTTGCTGACTCATGTCGAAAATGTAATGTTAACAATAAATAAACGTTTACTCTGGATATTTTGGAGTCAGTTGTGACTGCAGCTTATTCTAGCCTATCCTGACTAAGATAATGTGCAGTTATTTGAGAATTTAAACTTAAGTACATATGAATAATTTCCTGAACTTCCTCGATTTAAGTAACCAGGGGCTTTTCAATGTTATTATGTCCTTTATGTTTTTATCATTTTCTTAGCAAGATCATAAGACTTGTCAAGTCTTATTTTACATGATAGGATAGTGATTAAGAGTATGGACTTCAGAGCCAGTCTGCCTGATTTTAAATCCCAGATCTGCTATTCAATAGCTGTGTAAGTCATAGAGTCACTCCGTTCCTCATTCTTCTCATCTGTAAAATGGAGAGGACAATTTCACTCAACCCATGGGGTTGTTGTAAGGATTAAATTAATCTATACACATAAAATACTGTGACCAGAAAGTGTCATAGAGAAGGAACTCACCAAATGTTTGCTATTATTATATATTTTTATCCACCCACAGTCCTTAACCGAGCTTCTTGCACACATTTTGTTCGAATTTTTGACTTAGCAAATGTGTCCTGACTCTGAGTAACTTTAGGTGAATTAAATGTGATTAACTGAACACACACACACACACACACACAAATATATATATATGGGTTGTGTAAAAGCAGTTGTGGTTTTTGCCATTACTTTTCATCTTTACATATACATAATATGTAAACATACAGAGTGTGCAAGAGTTCCCTGGAAGTTTCAGACAATACTCTGAAACTTAAGTTTTCTAAAGTAGTTCTTAAAAACTGAGCAGGATCTTCTGGAAGATTATAGGGAGGCAACAGGGATGAAGAGAGGGAGCAGAATGAAGGTTGAGACACTTCAATTATTCTCTCATTGGCTTCCTATTTGGTGTCTGAATGCCAGACTTTGCAGATGCTTCTTGGACATTAGACATGACCCAGATCTCAAAATTTTCTGTTTGACTTCTTCCTTGTTTGACTTGTACACAGCACTCTTGAGCTTAGTGTTCTGTGGCAGACTCAACATTTCTATTTGGATATGCTATGTCAGAGGCATCTAAACTCATTATATTCAAATTTGTTATTAAAATCTCCCTGCCAAATGCACTCTTACCTCATTTTCTTCATCTTACTCAGTGGCACTAACATTCATCTAGATCACAAGGCAGGAGTGAGGAATCATCCGCATGCCTTCCCTTTCTCTTACTCCTCATACCCCAATTCATTACCCATTTGGTTCAAATTCACTTCCAACTACCCCTTGAGTCTATTTTCCTTCATATTCACTGCTAACTGCTAACATGTTTGCCGCATGAGGCCATCATCTTTCTAGGGCAACATTCTAGCCTTTCACTCTGCCTATGTGCCCCCAGCCAGAGCTTGCTCTCTAGTGCTCTCCACCTGGAGTGGAATGACTGTATGGATATGGAGTCTCCATGATTCTGTCATATCTCCTATTATAATCTTCAAAGCCTTCTCTTGTTCTCAGGGTGAAGAATAAAGACTTTAGTGTAGTCATCAAGGCACTGTGTTGTCTTGTTACTGACTGACTCTGTAGTTTCATCTTGTCATCCTGTCTCCTTTACCTCCCAGTTTTTGTTGTTGTTGTTGTCGTTTTAGTTTCTGAACTTGCCATCCTTCAGCAATCAGATGTAACATCCCTTTCCATGGGAACCCTCACTGACTTATCTGGCTATACCCCATTAATTTTAATCATCGGTATTTACTTTATGATGAGACATTTGGTGCCTTTAGTTATGCCTGCAATATTTGATCCAAAACCAGAAAAAAAAAAAAGTAGGGAAAGTATTGTTTCCCTGGTTATATGTGTTTCTCTGCTATGTTCACATTGATACCAAAGGATAATGTGAAAAGGTTGCTTATTTTCAATGTGTTACCCAACTTTAGCTGGATATCTCTGAATCTCATTCTAAGGTCTTCCTTCCTTTGCAATCATTCCATCACGACAGCATCTTTTACACACCCCTTCCCTGATCTGCGCTCTTGTCCCCAGGGAGATAAGATAGCAGCAGCTCCTCGATTTTGTTGTCGTAGGAGGATGTGTGAGATCTGTTAGATTTTTTTCAGAGAAAATTGTTTGCAAAAGAGAATTATTTTTTTCTTAACATTGGCCACTGTGTGAGGTAACTTTGTGTTTATATCCCTTTTCTGTCTTAGCAAGTATGCCTTCTCACAAGTACAAGCTGACTTGGTAGAGGTAAAAGTAGAGATGGGAATGTAAAAGGTAAGAAAAGGTCAGAGGAGAAAGAAAAAAAATTCTCCTCCTGTTATACACTTACTTATTAAAACAGATTTTAATCTGTTTATTTGAAAATAGTCTGCCTTCCCCACTAGACTAGAGGGCAAGGACCTTCTCTACTTTCCTCATCATTGTATGTTTTGTAGATAGCACAGTGCTGGACAATAAGATGCTTTTGTTGAGGGGCTTAATAACTATAGAATCATGTTTCCATACAACTAAAGTATTGACTATGACCCACATTGAACTTCCAGTACTGCTCACTCCTCTTTTAAAACATCTTTCTTAATAACCAGTATTCAAAACTTTGAAAAGAATCCATGTTGTATATTTTATTAATTTTAATTTATGACTCGTAGCTGTCAGGGCACACTGAGAACAGTATTATTTGTTTGTTTTTATTGATTTAGATTTTAACTCACATTTATAATCAGTGGTGAATGAAAGATTTTCTTTTCCCCGAATTGTATGTGTTTCTCTGATATGTTGGCCCATATATAGACAAATGTGGTCATTTTTAGGCACTTGTATATAAGGACACATTGTGTGTTATAGTTTTGAGAAATAACATATTAGGAAACAAAATGTACAGCTTTGTCTTTTTGGCACCTAGTATCTGGTGACTGACACTTTAATAGCAAATTCTGGCAGAGCTTACCCTAGATCATGGGACATTTGTCACCTGCTTAGATCTAACACCTAATACATTACTTCACAATGTAGATATTTACCTGAATGCACATCAGTGGGCAGGGCTCTAAAAGTTGTATTTTGTTTTTTGTTTCTTATTTTTACTTGGTACCTTCTGCTATTGCACAATGGCAAAAATGAGTCCAGGCACAGCCACAAATTTTTTTCATGCTCTTCTTGGATTCATAGGACATGAGAAAGATGTAATTGGGTGTAGGTTTGCAATTGTATTTTTTTGCTACAGAATCTTTTTTTCTCTATATTTGACTTGATTAAGTCTTGCTAAAATAAAACCAAAACATTAGGAAGAATAAAAAAATAAAAATCAATATTAATATAAATTATTTTGGTTGAGCAAGGCTGATATTTGTTTAATTCTAATTTATTGCTCTTTTTCTGTATATTTGAAAATGACAATAGTACCTGATTATTAATTTTAACACAAAAAATACTTCTGTGCTATAAATAATTGTTATTTTTAATAAGAAAAGGTAAAACTGATGCTGTCTTTCTAATCTCAGTGCTTTCAGCAGAGTTGTCTGTTGCCTTTTAATTAAATAACAAAAAAATCTTTTTATATTGAGCAACAGTAAAATTAGATGTTCTTTCAAGCCTTTGGGTGAGTATTACTGGCAGTTTAAAATTTTTAGTTATCAATGTTTCTTTTAACTCTTTTCATCCATTTAATAAATATTTAGGTATACAGGGACTATACTTAATAAAGCATTGATTGCCATGTGTTTATTAAAGAAAATATATAAATCATATTTTTGAAGTTGCAATTCAACTTTTAATATGTTTAAGAGATGTTAGTAGCAAAGAGAAATTAAAAACCAAATAACAAATTATATCTTATTTTTTAATAGAAAGTAAATATTGCCAGTAATCTCAATATCCATAAATAATTACTATTAATACCTTTGTGTACACAAAATACACAAAGTACACAAAGTGTGCATGTGTACTTTGTGTACATTCTACCAAACACACAGACGTGCATAAACACACTCACAAAGCCTCACAAACAGTATCCATACTATGTAATTTGCATTTATACTTAAATTTGTATGATTCGTAATCTTTAAATAAATTCTTCTACATAGAAAAAAAATTAGTGTGAAAAAATTCTATGATGTAGATATGCCATAATTAATTTCACTAATTACCTACTCTTTGAAATTTGGAACATCTTTGATGTACTATTATCAACAGTAATGAATCAAGGTATTTTGCACATATAGTATGTCAAGCCTCTATTTTTAAAGAAAGACTACCTCTCTTCCAACATTTAGAAAGCTCTGGGGATTTTTGACAGGAGGAGAGCTTACTTGTCAGAAGAGACTAAAATCTCTGGGAAGAAAATATGTGCCAAGGACTAAAAGGAGTGAAGCTGACCATCTTGGTCTAGTTAGGGACCAATATTTCAGAAAAAATGTCAAGAGAACTAGGAGTAAATTTAGTTCTTTGGATTCAAAAATTTCCCTTAGTGCATCTCGTGGACTCTAGGTGGAACTCTAAGGAGAAGGATGTTGGCACAAAATGCAGGCTTGATTTACACTAAATCTCACTGAGACCTTGGGCAAGCAACACTGTTGGGTATCCAATATCCAAGGGGACAGAGAGTAACTAGGAGGAGAAAGACATTCCCTGAATTCTTTTGGGAACATATCGTTTCCCAAAGAAATCTCATCTAACTGACTCCATTTTCCTTCTAACCTCCAAGCTGCTCTTGTTTATTCCTGGGCAAAGGCCAAACTAACCGTGGGAGAAAATTAGTTTATAGTTTAACTTTAAAACAAAAATGATAACAATCCCTTCCTGAAACTAACCTCCATCTTGCTTAGAGACTGAAAATGACATTTTAAAACTGACAAATTCGCCACAAGTTTAGATTTATGGCTCTGGAGTCAGTTAGCCAGAGGTCACAAGATTCATAACTTCCCAATTGCTCCAATACATATCATCACTATGGTAAAACCTAAGATTGGTGTTTAAGGTATTTTTCAGACCCTGCGTTCTGATGGACCAGCCAGTTGGTGCCACCTGAACTGGTAATCCATACCAAGAGACTCATTCAACTGGTCTTGTGATCCCACACACTACTCCTGGAACTGACTCAGTACAAGGAGACAGCTTTGACCTCCTATGGTTTCATCCCTGACCAAACCAATTAACATTCACAACAAATTATCCTTGAAAAACCCTAGCTTCTGAATTTTCAAGGAGGCTGATTTGAGTAATAAATTTCCAACCTTCCACTTGGCAAGCCCATCAATTATTACACTCTTTCTCTACTGCAATACCACTGTCTCCGTGAAGCAGCTCTACTTGTGCAACAAACAAGAAGACCCTGTCCTGTCGGGTGATTACAAGCCCACAGGGCAGCGTTGGTGCTCATCCTCCTCAGCGTATCAGCAGCACCTGGGAGATGGCAGCCATGTCCAGAAACATGGCAGCTTATTGGCAGTATATGAAATCCTGACAAGTCTACTCTCCCTTCACATCCTCAGAGAGCCACGCACTTAGAAACAAACATAACTCAAGAGGTAGGATCAGGAGAGGAAGAGTATAACCTGTCCCAAGTGGTAGTAAATACAATTTGAGAGCAACATTTTGAAATTGTAAAGTGTATTGAAAATATATATTTATGGTTTCAAGAATAATTTTAAAACGACCAACTGGTTCTGACTTTCCAGATTGAGACAGGACATTATTTGTATTGTAGGCCTTCTTGTGTTCTCTCTCTCACTTCAACTTCCAGCGTTAACCACAGCTGTGAATTGGTATCATTTTCCTACTCTTTTCTACAGATTTTAATACCTATGTAGGTATTCCTGAGGAATATACTGCTTGGGTTTGCTTTAGCTTTACTTGTTTTAAAATCTTTTACTATATGCATTATTTTGAGATATGCTTTTTTGTTCAACATTATTTCAAACGTATGGGTCTATTTTTTTAAAAAATTATACTTTAAGTTCTGGGGTACATGTGCAGAACATGCAAGTTTGTTATATAGGTATACACATGCCATGGTGGTTTGCTGCACCTATCAACCTGTCATCTACATTTAGTATTTCTCCTAATGCTATCCCTCCCCCCAGGCCTCCACCCCCACCAACAGGCCTCAGTGTGTGATGCCCCCTGCCTCTGCTGTGTCCATGTGTTCTCATTGTTCAACTCCCACTTATGAGTGGCAACATGTGGTGTTTGGTTTTCTGTTCTTGTGTTAGTTTGCTGAGAATGATGGTTTCTAGCTTCATCCATGTCCCTGCAAAGGACATAAACTCAAGAAACTATCATCAGGGTGAAAAGAATGGGAGAAAATTTTGCAATCTATCCATCTCACAAAGGGTTAATGTCCAGAATCTACAAAGGACTTAAACAAATTTACAAGAAAAAAACAACCCCACCAAAAAGTAGGCAAAGGATGTGAACAGACACTTCTCAAAAGAAGACATTTATGCAGTCAACAAACACATGAAAAATGCTCATCATCACTGGTCATTAGAGAAATGCAGATCAAAACCACAATGAGCTACCATCTCATGCCAGTCAGAATGGCGATCATTAAAATGTCAGGAAACAACAGATGCTGGAAAGAATGTGGAGAAATGGGAACACTTTTACACTTTTGGTTCAACCATTGTAGAAACCAGCATGGCGATTCTTCAAGGATCTGGAACTAGAAATACCATTTGACCCAGCAATCCGAATACTGGGTATATACTCAAAGGATTATAAAACATTCTACTATAAGGAAACATGCACTTGTATGTTTATTGCGGCACTGTTCACAATAGCAAAGACTTGGAACCAACCCAAATGCCCATCAATGATAAACTGGATAAAGAAAATGTGGCACATATGCACCATGGAATACTATGCAGCCATAAAAAGGGTGATTATCTTTTAAAGGTTAACCCGCATTGATGCATGTACTAGCAACCCATTCTTTTTTCTATGTTTTCTATTGAATAAATATTTATTTTGCTTATTATTCTACTGACAGTGGACATAGTAAGTAATTATTTCAGGTTTTTGTTCTTGCAGACACTGCTCTTATGGCTATTCTTGTGGGTGTCACTGTTACACATATCACAAGATTTTTTCTGTAAGGTATATACCTATGATGTACAATATATTTTCTAAGGAATACAGATATGAGCAGAATATCTGGCTCCTATAGCATGCAAAATGTTCAAATTCAGTGGGTAATGTCAAAATGTTTTCTAGAATTGTCATAGTGCTTTGTATACTTATCAGTAGTGTATGAGTTTTCTCATTTCTCTACATTTTTGCTAAAGTTAGACTGTTGATTTCTTAATTTTTGCCAGTCTGGTAGGTTTAGAGTGATTCTTATTGCAGTGATTTTGCTAAGAATGATTATACTTTTTAAATGAAGAGAAATTTTTAAAATATATTTAAGAACAACATGCATTTCCCTTTCTATGAGATGCTTTTCTCTCTTTTTCTCTATCGAGTTGTTATATTTTTCTTACATATTCACGGGTATTCCATATACATTCAGTTGTAATTGTTGCAAAGACCTTCTTTCTGCATTTTTACTCCTTCATTTGCTTTCTGATGAACAGAGTTCTTAATTTTACTCTACTAGCATTTATCAACACTTTTCTTAGGCCAGGAGTGGTGGTTCATGCCTGTAATCCTTGCATTTTGGGAAGCCAAGGTGGGTGGATCACTTGAGTTCAGGAGTTCGAGAGCAGCCTGGCAACATAGTGAGACTGTGTCTCTGATATATATATATAACTCACATATATATCTCACATATATATCTTACATATATATCACATATATATTTTTCATATATATATATAAATATCTGGGCCTGGTGGCACATACCTATTGTCTCAGCCATGATCGTGCCACTACACTCCAGCCTGGGTGACAGAGTGAGACCCTGTTTCAATAAAAACATATATGTGTATGTGTGTGTGTATGTATATATGTGTACATATATATTTTTTTTCCTTAATGGTTTGTACCTTTCCTTTTGTGTTTTCAGAAATCTTTCTCTATCTGTAGGTAATAATAGATCCTCTAAAATTTTTTGGTTTCCAATTCACCTTAAATTGCATTTTGTATACAGTGCAATGCAGGAGCACAATTTTACTTTTTTCCATATGAATTGCAAATGTTAACACTTCAATAATTTAATAGTTAATTTTATGTTCATAAATCTGGAATATCTGCTCTGATAGAAATCTAGTTTCCAAATATGTAAAATTTGTTTTGGAACTTTCTAATTTGTTCTATTGGTCTTTTGTCTTTACCTATAAAAATACTGCATTAATTTGACTTTTTGAATTTCTATTGCTGTTTGGATTGGAATTGCATTGAATCCATATATTATTTTGGGGAAAATTGATATCATTGTATCATTAATGATTTCTATAGACGGGCATCTATCTTTACATACAAATGTATTTTAGTATTTTAAAATGCTTTTTAGATTTATGTTTTTTCCATGAAAAATTGGCATATTTTTTAAAACTTATGCTTATGTTTTAAATATACGTATGTGTGTGTGAATGTGTGAGTGCATATATATAGATATGTGTATATATATGTGTATGTGTGTATATAAATATATATATTCTCACATACACACATATCAGTAATATAATTGACTATTGCCTATATTTTAAATACATATATGTGTGGGTGGAAGTGTTAGTGTATATCTATAGATGCATATATATATGCATATGTGTGTATACATCTGTATATACAGATATATATGTATGTATATATACATGTGTATATATATTCTCACACACACATATATCAGTAATATAATTGACTACTCTTGGCAGCATGAAGAAATGCAATAAATTATTAATTAACCATGAATGCAGTAACTTCACAAATTTCATTTATAAATTTTCATAAATTATCTCTGAATTATTTTGAATTTTCTGTTTAGATTACCATATTACTTTCAAACAACAACTATTTCATTTCTACTTGTCAATATCTTTCCTTTTTTTTTTTTTCTTTTTCTTTACTGCATTGCTAGGACATTTAATATAATATTGATTAGAAGAAGTACAGTGGGCATTACCTACATTGTTTTCTGTAGCTTTGTTTGTTTCTTTGTATTTGTGAATCCTCTTTGATTGTGAAAATTCTCTTTCATCTAATTTTCAAGAATTTGGATTTACGTAGATGTTAAATCTTATGAAAAGTTTATTTTTGTCACACCACTTCAGATTACTACATATTTATTCTCCTTCAATCTATTAATATAGTGAACCAGTTTCTTCAGTTTTCACATATTAACTTATCCCTGGATTTGTGCAGTTAACCCAAGTTGGTAATTATGCGTTATCTTCAAGATTTCAGTATTCCCCATAGGATTTTTGCAGTGTTGTTCGTGAGTATGATAAGCCTGTAATTTCTTTTGCTTTGCCCTTGTTTGGTTTTGCTTTAAAACCTATTCTAGCCTCACCAGTGAAAGAAGGAGTATTTTCTCTTTTTCTATCTCCTTTAAGAATATAGGAAAAATTAGGCCATGTACGGTGCCTCACACCTGTAATCCCAGCACTTTGGGAGGCCAAGGTGGGCAGATCCCCTGAGGTCAGGACTTTGAGACCAGTCTGGCCAACATGGTGAAACCCTGTCTCTACTAAAAATACAAAAGTACCCAGGCGTGCTGGCACAAGCCTGTAATCCCAGCTACTCGGGAGGCTGATGCAGGAAAACTGCTTGAATCCAGGAGGTGGAGGTTACAGTGAGCCAAGATCGTGCCACTGAACTTCAGCTTGGGCAATGGAGTGAGAATCGGTCTCAAAAAAATAAAAAATAAAAAATAAAAGAAATAGGTGAAGTTGGAGTTATATGTATTTTAAATGTTCGGTAAAATTTATCTTTGAAGGTATTTAGGCCTGAAATGTTTTTCAGGAAATATTTTAAATAATGATATAATTCTGAAAAGACAATTTTCTATTTCTTTGGAAGTAAATTTGTTTGTTTTATTTTTCTGATAATTTATTAGCTTCATTTAATTTTACAGATTACTTGGCATGTTAAGTTATTCATAATATCCTGTAACTGTCTAGCATTGGCAATATCTGTTTCTTATGTATCATTTCTTATTCTACTGTTTTTGTGTATTCTCTTTTTGTTGATACATTTCAACAAGAATTCTTATCAAGTTTCTTTTTCTTTTTTTTTTTTTTTTGAGACGGAGTCTCGCTCTGTTGCCCAGGCTGGAGTGCAGTGGCGTGGTCTCAGCTCACTGCAAGCTTCGCTTCCCAGGTTCACGCCATTCTCCTGCCTCAGCCTCCCAAGTAGCTGGGACTACAGGTGCCCGCCACCACCCCTGGCTAATTTTTTGTATTTTTAGTAGAGACGGGGTTTCACCATGTCAGCCAGGATGGTCTCGATCTCCTGACTTCGTGATCCACCCACTTCCACCTCCCAAAGTGCTGGGATTACAGGCGTGAGCCACCATGCCTGGCCTATTTTCTCTTTCAAAGAAACTACTTTTGGATTTAATCATCTTTTTTATTATATATCCAGGGTTTTTTTTAAATTAAGTGTTGATTTTTCTCTGTTTCCTTCCATCTACTTTCTTTGAATTTATTTTGAAGTAATTTTTTAATAACTTCTTTGTATACTAGAAGCTTGGTTAATAAATTTTGAGTCTTCTTTCTTAATTTAAGGCTTTAAGGCTTTATATTTTCTAAAGTACTGCTTTAATTACATACTACTAGTTTTTTATTTAATATAGTAATATATTAGACCTACTCATTCTATTTTCTTTATCACTAAGCTTTCATATTGTATTCTCTTTATTGATTTTATTCTGAGTAGTTCTTCAGCTCTGTTTTTAGTTCACTAATTTCTCTTAATCTAATGAGTTTAATGCGCTTAATTTCTAGAAAATCTATTTTGTATCTCAAATCTGCTTTTTACTTACAGTTTCTTATTTTTTTTGCTTGTATTTTCAAGTTTTGACATTGTATTTTTATATTAAACATCATATGTAAGGTTTTGTAATCGACAATTCTTATATTTGAAGTGTTTTGCTATTTTCACTATTGTTTCTGCTGGTTCTCCCTCCTTGTGTTTTCACTGTGTGTTTTTGTATTTTTATTTTTACTATGAAATAGTTTATTTCCTTGGAATTTTATCTATCAAAATTCTTTAATGCCTAGATTGAAGTTCAATTTCCTGTATAGGATTTACATGTTCCAGTCTCCTGGGAAACTACCTACCTTGATTACTGTAAGTTGCCCACTAAAGAATTTTCAGACTACGTAACTAACATGAATTTGGACCCAAAACTCACAGGAAACAGGCTCAGGAAAGATTATTTACTTTTATTCTAAGTGCCAAGTTAGAGAAAGGCAATTTTCTTTATTGCACTTTTCTATTTGTTGCTGTTGCTGTTTATTTGTTATTCTTTTTTACAAAGCAGATTCAACTAGTTGCTGTTTATTTGTTGTTCTTTTTTACACAGCAGATTCAACTAGTTTTTTTTTTTTTTTCAAGGATGTCTTGTTGTATTTCTCTATGTGGCAAATCCCTAGAAGTTTTTTTTTTTTTTTTTTTTTTTTTTCTTGGTCAGTGCCCCATGCAACAGTCAAAGCAAAACTCAACATATTCAGGGTATTAAATAAATCCACAGGGTGAAATTCAGCTTTAACTCGAAGGTTCTTATTTTCATTTTGATTTTTGGTCTATGGATTCTTTCTGTAGCAGCTCAGCAATACATTTAAAAATATAATTTTTACAAAAATTTACTCACCGTCAGTGTATTAGTCATCTATCGCTACCTAACAATCTTATCACAAACTCAGTGACTTAAAACAACACACGCTTATTAGCTCACAGTTTCCTGTGGTTGTGAGAATTAGCTCAACTGCATTTTCTCCAAGCCCGAAGAGTGTCACCAGGGCCAGTTTTCAGACGGGGATGAATTGGGGAATGATCCACTTCTAAGCTCCTGTGGTCATTAGCAGGACTCAGGTCCTGAGGGCTTCAGTTTCTCGCTGGCTGCCTGCTAGAGGCTGTCCTCACTTCCTCACTGACTGTTGCCTGGTGACTGCCCTCAGTTCCTTGCTTCACTGCCCTCCCCAACTTCATCAAAGCCAAAAAGGGAAAGAGTCTCCTAGCAAAGATATGATACAATCTTAGCACTGCCCTCCCCAACTTCATCAAAGCCAATGAGGGAAAGAGTCTCCTAGCAAACATATGATACAATCTTAGGTACCATGTTCACAGAAGTGACTTTTGCCATATTCGGTGGGTTAGAAGCAAGTCACAGATTCCGCCCACACTAAAGGTGAGGGGATGACACAAAGGTGAAAGTAAAGCAAGTGAGGATCAGAGGGGCCACCTTAGTGTCCGTTTGCCACAACTGCTTTTTAACTGTCTCAGAAAATGTGTTCAGAGTACCTGAAACCACTTTCTTCTAGAACAAAAGCCAGCATGAGGCACATTTGAAGAACTGCAAAATAACTGAGGGTGAGAGGTAAGATATGAAAGAAGCTGAAATTGTGGAATAAAGTGGGAGAAGCAGCAACTAATGATTCCTTGTTAACCACATGCAAGACCTCCAGTTTGATTTGGTTTTAACCAAGGCAAATGCCAAGTGAAAATGCAGTGTAAATAAATGTATTGTTCAAAATGTGCCACTTTCTTTAAAGAATTATTGTGTCAGCTTCCCTGTTTTTCTCCTTGAGCCTGATCCGTTGTTACAATCATGTAAGCCATGGTTTTTACAAGATTTTCAAATGGTCCATTTCCTCTGTGTTCCGAGAAAACCCTGCAAAGCCTCAGCTGCTCATTTCTCCCCTGTCACTTTTGCTCATGGGCAGAATTCTTTAGAACACATCAGACCCCTGCCAGCAATGGACACTGTATTTATACTGATAATTCAGGCTAAAACAGAAGCATGACCAACCCAATTCCCTTTGCCTCATGTGGATGATTTTAGCCAAGTCATTTATAGTGGTCAAAATAACCAAAATCACTATTTATCTTTGTGTATATTTACACAGCTTTGAAAACAAAACTACCAAACCCAATAATTCCTTTGTCAATGGTTATACCCCTAGAGGCAAGCTTTCGACCTAGATTTTCACGGTGAGACATCCCTGGCAAAATGACAAAGACAGTGCCATTTACTTTGTGTCCTTCTATTTCCCTTTCCAACATCTCTGTACCTCATTTTGCTTTACTTCTGTGTCACTCATGCATTCCTTCTCAAAAGTTTGAAGTCAGTGGTCTTTCTGACTGCAGTTACTGTTAGAACCTTAATTCCTGCTAAGGTGTTAGCTGAAAATAAGTTAAAGTGTTGTTGCTTCCAGTAGCATTTGCATTTAGCCAACAATCAAAAATAAAGAATTAGCAATTCAATAATTTTAAGTAATGTGACTTCATGGGAGAGGATGGATTTACTTTCCTGAACTCCTCAAACTATAGAAATGTATTTTCTTAAAAAACTAGTACTGATAACAATAGCTACTAATTTTGGGGTGCTTATTGTCTGCTTGTCATCAAGCCAAACTCTGGATAGTGTATTTCAATAAACACCCCAGCTAGAACAATGTGGTGGGCACTTTTGTCATTTCATAGGTCAGGAAATTTAAGCTTAGAGAAGTTAAGTAACTTTCCCAAGGTCACATAGTAGTGAAAGATCTAGATGGATATGGCTTCAAAATCCCATCTCTTAGAACATACTATTCTATTGAAGACAGGTTATGTTTTACTATTGACAATCCTATGGTAGAAAGTGTCCTCCTATGTCAGGATCCTGATCCAGATTTGTCTCTAATTTCCTGCTTGAATTTAGCCAATTCCTTTATGCTTTTTCCGTCCCAGTGTTCAGAGAAGACTGAGCTAAATGAACCAGGAATTTCTTCTTTCATATGTAATCCCAGCAGATACTGCTATAAATTACCTTTCATATTTCAGACACCAACTCTAAACTGTCAGGTTGCCCTATTAAATTTATGCACAGAAATGAGAAAGTGATCACAACCTTTTGAATTGAGGGCAAGATCAAAATTCCCCATTAAGGAGAGTATTTCTTTGGCTTCTGTGAAACATGCTGATTGCTATTATTGCCCATATATTTGAGTTGTTTGGTTTCTTAACTGTTAATTGAAATGTAATTTCATCTGCATAATATAAGACTAGTACGGCAATTAACACTCTTCTTACTAATTGCCACCCAATTAACCTGCTTTAGGTGTCTTGGTGTCAGTGCAGCATCTAAATATTATCTTCGCACCTTAGCTGATTTGTAGGGCTGTGATTACCTTTTATGGCTTATAAAATTTAAAATTAATTGCATTGCAGCTAGAGCTGTGGTTCAACCTTATATCTCAAAAAGGGTCCATTAGGTAATTATCTGATAACTAATTAAGTTTCAGCCATCTCACTAAATCAACTTAAAATGTTCCTCTTATAAAGTAGATTTAAAGGGTCACAAGAGACTCCTGAATGTTCAGCCTCAGAGTCAACCTTACGATTCAAATTGTCCCTTTATGGCTTTTCAGGAACACCTATCCATCATGGTTGAAGTCCTTGTCCTAGGGTTAGAAACCTCTTATGCCCAATTTTAGAGGCAAAATGTTGACAAAGAAAAGGTGTCTTATTTTGAACTGGAATTAATGATAACTTCAAGACCTGTTCTCACCCTAGACGTCGTTTATGATCTGTCCTGAGCTACGTGTTCCTGCCCTCCCATAGTTATCTTCTTGCTGTGCTTTGCCAGAGAGGTCTGCGACAGAACAGCCAAGGCATCAATCCATACCTCCTAGGCCTGGGTTGGTTTGGTATATTATGGATGATCTTAAAACTTTCACTGAGTGAATCTCAGTTCTAAGCTTTTGAACCAGGGAGTTATCAGTTATCTCAGAGAATTCTGATAAATGTTATCAAAAAAAGAACAAATCGTAAATCCTTTGTATTAGAAAAATCATTTTTAAAGATGAGATCAAAGAAAATAGTTTATTTTCAAATTCTAAAATGTGAGGGGAATCACAGATGTAAACACAGCACATCAAACTGAAGATATCACAAATACAACTTAATATTCAAAACTCAAATAGTCCTCCTACTCTGAAACCTTTATCAAAATGGCTATTCATTTTTCTAACCGTTAGTAGATGGCCATTTGAGATCTATTTTCTTATGTAGGACTCTATAATTTTTCAATTATAGGAATAAAAAAATGCTCTGGGCCTTCTTCAGTGATTCATTGATTAATTGATTCAATACATATTCATTTAGTACTATTATATTTTAGACAATGTACTAAGCTTTGAAGATACAGTGCTGAGAAAAAGACATACTCCTGGAACTGAGGCTTTTGGGGAAATATTAGGAAACAGAGTCATTAAATGAATGAGTGTCAGGATTATGAAAATAGAAGCATACTGTACTAGTGAGCCAGATAATGGGAGATGAGATTAGGCCTCACTGCTCCAGAGAGAAAGCTGCCTTGAGAAAATGACATCTAAGCTGTGTCTGGCAGAATGAGAAATAATGCATTAGATAGGACACTTTGTGGTGCTGGCAGAGCCTCTAGGATTGGCAAGGATGTTACAGGCAAAGGGAGCAGCAAGCCAAAACTTTGGCACACAGAGAGACTGTGGCACAGGAGGAGTAGTTCAATGTGACCTCAGAGAAGACTACAAGGGAGAGAGGTGGGAGACTGATGTGGAGGCATAGCCAGGGCCTCATTATGCTGGGTTGTATAAGCCATGCTAGGGGTTATATGGGGTTAACCATGCTAGGGGTTAACCATGCTAACAGTTAACCCTCAAGGGTAAGGCAGCCACTGAAAGATTTTAATTCCCTATGTGATGTGGTTAGAAGTGCGTCTTGAAAGGATAGCCCTGACTAGAAAGGGAGAAAATATTAGAGACTCTTATGACTTTTCACTCCTATTCTCTGGTAATATTTTTATTTCAGAATCTTTGGCTTAGTGAGCTACCTCCAAGACATTAAAGGGAGGTAAAGATCATGCCGTGGCTGTAGCTATGAAACTACAATCAGAGGAAATGGAGGGAATATTTTCAGTTGTAGCTGAAAGAATAAATTATAATATCATGAATGTTAGCTTTGAAAAACTGAGGCAGTCTATAAAATTATAGGCTTCTATTACTCTTAGTGTAGTGCCACAAACCCCGGGAAAGTTCAGCTGGAAAAGAACAAAAGAGAGAAAACAATGTATTCTAATATTAATAATAATATTCCATATTTATGTAGCAATTTATGATTCTCAAAACCTCTTCACCACAATTATTGGACATAATTATCATAACAACTCTTACACGTAGGTTGAATACATATTTCTATTTCTGTTTGACAGACCAGTACATCTACCTTTTCTTTGGGGAACCATTTTAACTATTTTAAGCTACGTGACTGGCATAGAATTGACCCACTTTCCAGTCTCTGGAGTGGGGCCTAACTGATAGAAGCCAATCAACATCAGTGATTGGCTCAGGGACAAGATGATGATAAGCTAGATATTGCCAATAAAATGTAAAGATGTATTTCTTGAGGACTGTTTTGTTTGGGTTTTGGTTTTGAGAGAGATAGATTCTTTTTTTCTTTAGGGACTACTGCAGGAGACTCTTCTCTGTCTGTGAAGAGGTGTGAAAAAGAAATGTGAGTTTTTGAACTGTGTCAACCATTCTAATCAGCTCAAAAAAAGTTGCTGGAGCTGCAAGGAAATCAACATATGAAAATTGAAAGTGAAGTTGAAATTATGGAAGGCAGGATGGAAAAGAAACTTGATCTCTAGTGACATTGTTTGAAATGTTGATTGAATTTTGCCTGATGCCTGGGTTACCTGAGGACTTTGCAGTTCTGTAAGCCAATAATTTTTTCTTATTGTTTAAGCCAGTTTGAATTGGATTTTCTATCACCTTCACCTGAAAGAGGCACAAGCAATAGACAGTAACCAAAGATAACTTCAGCAAAGGGTGAATTCTTTCAGTTTAGTGCAAGCAATGGAAATAGCTATCATAACAATCAAGACAGAATTTTATTTTTCCTATCAAGTTCAAGAATTTTAGAGATAATCAATCCAGGTCTGGCATAATGCTCTCAGGGAAACAAGATCCTCTATCTTTTGCTCTGTCATGCAAAATTTCCATTCTCAAGATTACCTCATGGTCCAAGATGCTTGTTGGAGCTCCAGCCATTATGTCTACCTTACAAGAAATAGGAAAAGAGGAGGAAAAAAGAAGGCATGCCTTCGTTGTGAGGACACGTTTTGGAATTTATGCATATCTCTTGCGTTTACACCCAAATGACTCAAACTTAATTGCACAGCCCAACCTACATGCCTTAAAATATATGAGAAATACAGATTTTATTCTGCTTGGCAACAAGGCAAACTAAAATTGGGGCCCTATTACTGCAGAAGAAGAGATCAAATAATAACAACTGGGTACAATTGGTACACACAGAGACAGAAGAATATTCAAAGTTCATAGAATTGAGAGGAGAACCAGGCATGGAAAAAGGCAATTTTGGAAGGTTAGGAGGTAAAATCGTAAGAATGGTCTTCTAGCGAGAATGCAATTGGATTCAACTGATCCTTTTATCCATGTCTCCCTGATCAGGAGTCAAAGCTCTGGGCAAGAGCAAGTAGGCTGAGCGTGGATCACATGCTGGCCCCATGGTTGTGCAGAGGTGGTGAGAGGAGGGATCTGCCTGTTGGGCTTCTAGGCACCTGGGTTTACCTTCCCACTATGACTACAGCCAGTAGGGAGAGACAATTCTCCAAAATAAATAGGACGCTACTATGTGAGGAATGAAGGTTGTAAAGTAAATTAGTGACACTGTGTTTTCCCCAGGAAACACAGGTAGCTGGAGTCAAAACCAGGAATAAGACCCAGCTTTTGCAATACCCAGTTCAGTGCTTTTTCCAATTTACAACTCTTTCTGAACTCTGTATCACTTGTAAAGTGAGCTAAAATACTATTATTCCTGCTGCTGCTGCTGCCACTTTAATAGGCATTTTCTCATCTTAATTTTTGTATTTGTTTCTCTTACCACAGCCCTAGGCTCTAGATAATATGTATAGCAGTATTCTTCAGAAAAGGAGACCTAGGAAAAATTATGACTTGTTGCAGGACTTGAGCACAGATTTTTAAAATTTCTATTTCAGTACTTATTCTACTAGGACAAGGGTTCTAAACTGAGGGTGATTTTCCCACCGCCATTCCCTCTCATCCCACTAGAAATGTTTGGCCATCTCGGAGACATTCTGCTTGTTACAGTTGGTTGGAAGGTGCTACTGGCATTTAGTGGGTGGAGCCAACAGATGCCGCTAAACAATGTACAGAGTATAGGACAGGACAGTTTTCCAGAATAAAATGCAAATAAGACCAAAGGAGAAACCCTGTATTAGGGCAACGGAAGGAAGGTAGAATATTTATTTTCTAATAACTTTTAGCACAGAGTCTAGCCCAGTTCTCTTTTGTGGGTAAAGAGCATAGATTAGCAAGCATATGACTCCATAATACGGAGCTGCAGCCCGGTTTTGAAGCCTTTTATCTTTTAGTGGGTGTTGTGGACACCCAGAGCAGTCCCACTGTATCAGTGTGGATTAGTGTGGAAGCCCCATTGTTGAGGTCCGCGTGTTTCCTGAACAAAGGAATGAACACACAAGACAACACAAGATAAGACAAACATGGCGGCCACGCCCAACGACACGCTCTGCTTTATTTTATATGGTCCTTTGTGGAATGTTACCAAGTCACAAGACACATTGTTGTTTTTCTGACCTTTCCCTGACTTTCTGGATTTCCAAGATGTTTACATATAAACAAGGCCCCAGGGTCTGCTATTTGCAACTGGCTCCTTTGTCCTCCCTGTTTGCAGGGGAGGAATGTCTTGCTTCCTTTATAAGAGCAGGACTTATCAAAACGCCCTGCTTTGTTTGCAAGCACATAGTCCTCTACAACCCATTGTGTCAGTGTGGATTAATGTGGAAGCCCCATTGTATCAGTGTGGGGTCATTGTGGACGCCCCATTGTATTAGTGTGGATCAGTGTGCAAGCCCCATTGTATCAGTGTGGATTAGTGTGGAAGCCCCATTGTATCAGTTTGGAATCATGCTTTTTCCATTTCCCGTGACCCTGTAGCATAGTGGGTAAGAGAACAGGCTTTGGGATCAAACTTGGATTTGGGTGCCAGCTCTGACATTGACTAGCCATGTGGCATTGGACTAGTACTGGACTCAACTGTAAAATGGGAATGACAATATTTGCCTACCACAGAAGTGCCATAAAGAGATTAAATTAAATACAGCCTTCAAAACACTTGACACATAGCAAGTGCTTAGTAAAAGTTAAATATTTTTGTTATTTAGTAAACTTGCTTTGGCCTATTTAGGAAAACATAAAATTAGACATTGGTTTGACACTGTGTTCCCAAATATATTAATGTCAGTTCATATCAGGTCATATTCTCTTTGATCTCTGTATTTCCCTGCCTCATCCCTACCAGGTATATAAGAAAGAAATATTGCAATGTTGTTTTACTGTTATGAGAGGAGTTTTTCATGTTTTTTTGTCTTTTACTTTTAAAAATATATTTCTGGGCTGATAAACTTTTTTGAAAGTTCTGAGGAGCACCCCATGTGTCATGAATGAAACCAGACGAGACTCTAATGTCCATTCGTTTGCCTCCTATGAAAGTGAGTTAATGGAAGTTTCAGAGTCACCAACCACAAATTCCCCCTTAAACCAGAGAATAGGGCTTGTTGCTTTCAAGGTTTCTTATTTATCTCTTCATATACTCTTTGATGATATCACCTTAAATTGTTTTTGACTTTAAACAAAGGTAAAACGGTAGGTGAATATATCAACACTTAAATGGTACGGGCATTCTAGGTGTATTCCTGAACCTGAAGGCTCATGTTTCAGACAGGACTTCGTATGTGTGGGAACAGCCCTCTCATAGAATGGGCATCACAGAAATTCGGGTACTACATAGGAAGGAATAGAGAAGGAAGACCTAAGAGAGTTTTAAAGTACAGTTGGCATTTAATATAAGTCTTGGTAAATAAGATGATATCTTTATGCAGTGAAGATTTCAAAAGTCACTATAGACAGATGAGATTCCCAAATGTAAGGACAGTCTGGGGTAGGCTTGGGTAATGGCAGGAGTTAAGATATTCAGCAGGATACAGCTTCGCAGGGTGAGTTGACAATCACAGGACAGATGAGAAAGAAACAGGAGAAAAGAGCAAGAGGTAGGAGGGAATGAAAAAAAAAAGCCTTGTCCAAGAGAAGTATCATATATCATTTTGATTCAAATGGCCTGGACCACCTGTGTACACTCATTTTGCATTCTGACACTCGGTATGCTGCTCACAACTTGAGTGTAGGGCTTGGGACTGGAGAGAAACAAAGAGTGGGCAGAGTGTATCCCATAGAATGTGTCCCATAGATGATGGCTATGCCTCCTGACTCTGCACCTGAGCAGCCTCAGCTTTCATGATAAAAATACATTGATTTGTCTAATGAAAAATAATGTGATTTAAAAGGATTCATTAATATACGCACTATTCACAAACAAATGTTTATTGAGTTTTTTTATTTTTTTTCTTTTCTTTTTGTTTGGCAGAGTTTTGCTCTTGTTGCCCAGGCTGGAGTGCAATGGCATGATCCCGGCTCACTGCATTATCTGCTTCCCAGGTTCAGGCGATTCTCCTGCCTCAGCCTCCCAAGTATCTGGGATTACAGGCATGCACCACCACACCCAGCTAATTTTGTATTT
This sequence comes from Piliocolobus tephrosceles, assembly GCF_002776525.5. Classification (NCBI taxonomy): domain Eukaryota; kingdom Metazoa; phylum Chordata; class Mammalia; order Primates; family Cercopithecidae; genus Piliocolobus; species Piliocolobus tephrosceles. The sequence continues at coordinate 79,673,504 of NC_045448.1, read as the reverse complement.
TCAGTAGAGATGGGATTTCTCCATGTTGGTCAGGCTGGTCTCAAACTCCCGACCTCAAGTGATCCACCCGCCTGGGCCTCCCAAAGTGCTGAGAGTACAGGAATTGAGCATTTTATTGTAGGCACTAGGTGCTGAGGACAGAAGAGTAGGTGAAAGATACATTTCCTGCCTTCATACAGCTCACTGTCAAGTGCGCAACACACACACACACACGCACACACACACACCCTAAGGATGAATGTCATGGATAAGTGTTTTGAAAGGTAAGTACAAGGTCCTATGGACATGTATTAATTTTGTATTGCTGTATAACTAGTTACCACAAATTCATCACCTTAAAGCAACACCCTCTTATTAGCTCACTGTTTTGTAGGTGACAAATCTGGGTGTGGCATGCCTAAGTTCTTTGCTCAGGGTCTCATAACATGGCTAAATCAAGACATTGCTAAGCTGTATTCTCATCTGGAGTTTGGGGTACTTTTACAAGCTCACGTGTTTATAGCAGCACTCAGTGTCTTATAGCTGGAGGAATAAGGTCCTCATTTCTTTGCTGGCTGTCAATGAGGTGGTGGCTCTCAGCCCACATTCCATGCCATTGGGGTCTCTCCACCTCCAAAGCCAGCAGTGGATGATCTCTCATTTTAAATGTCCCACATCCTTCAAATCTCTTTCTTCAGGAAGAGTCTAGTCCTTTCTAAGGGCTCATGTGAGTACCTCGGGTCTACTCAAGATGATCTCCTTTTCTTAAAGTGAACTGTGTCATTTAACATAACAATGACAGAACAAAGTACTTCATCATATTCAAAGGTCCCAGGGATTATACATGGCATGTACTTGATGGGGAAATTTGGGAGCCATTATGGAATTCTGCCTACCACAAGGAGTATATAAATAGGACATCTAACTTAGATTGGAGTGCAGGCGTGAGTAGGAGCAGCCTCCTTAAAGAATGGTAATCTTTAGCAAAGAGAAAGGTCAGTGATTCAGGCCTGAACAGCAGAGTGAAGCATTGCCTTTACATTTGCAAATGAGAGTGGTAGAATTTGGCAAATCTCTGAGTCTTCATTCATATCCATGCCACCTTTTTCTCTGCCATGGCTAGCTAATACCTAAATCTTCCAGATAAAAAGATCCCATTTTCTTCATCTGCATTATCCACCTAAAATCGAAGGGAGACAAAGTCCAGGAAGCCCTGAAGAGGGCTGCGTAAGTTGAGGGTCTCCACCGAATCCTACCATCAGATCGCATTGACCCTGTTTGGCATCTTGTCTAAGTTGGTACCTGTTGAAACCGTGTTTCTGACTGATATTTAAGTCTATGAGAAAAGGCTTTGCTGTGTTTCCTCTGCAGAGAAAGTGCCCAAGTAACAGAGATGACTCACAATCATGTTCATTAGCAGTGAGATCAAACCAAAGCCTCACGGTGTGCCCATGTCAGAACTCCTTCTCCTAGCATTTTTCTGAGTCAGTCTGGATTGAGACACACTGGTCTTTAGAACTTGAATAAAGTGCCATTTCACTCATTGCCATCTTCGATAGTTGGTGGAAGGTGATTGCAGTTCCAAGTGATGTCACCATTTTAGTGAGTGCATTGTGAAGGGATGAGTAAGCAGAGATGCAAAACCTCTTCCACTTCTTTTCCATGAGGCACAGGTAATTCATTTACATTTGACTATATTCTGAAAGCTCCAAATTCATCCAGCTGAGAAAATGAGATGAACAGACCATGCCCCCTTTACTTTGGTGTCTGAGCGTGATTTGCTGAAAGCTGCAGTATTAGACAAAACAACAGATATTACTGGCGGGTCTTTGGGAGCACTATCTTTTGCTTTTAACTTCGTGTAAAAGAAAAAAATAGATGAATAAAATTGGCTTGAATATTTCCAGTAAGCATAGGGGCAAAAAGTCTTTCTCACCTGCAGAGCAGAGAGTACCAAGGCCCTGTGCCACATCTGAAATGTGTCTGTCCCTCTACGTTTGAAGTATGTCACATTGTTTAGTGTGAGCTTCCCCAGCCGAATCCTAACAATGAACTCAGCCTCATTATCTCCATTCAATTCTCTTAGCAGTCTGTGGGGTAGAAACTGGAGTTACCTTTATTTGAAGATGAGAAGGTGGGGGGCTCAGAGAGGTTAAATAAGCATGGCCAGTGACACAGGATTAAGCAGCATTCTCAGGACCTTCATGCTAACCCTACTCCGTTTTCTGCTGTAGGCCAGCTTCCTATCTCAGTAACAGCTTAAATCTGTTGAGCACTGACTATGTGCCAGGTATCTTTTTAAACAATAATTTCAACTTTTATTTTTGATTCAAGGGGACTTGTGCAGGTTTGTTACGTGGGTGTATTACATGATGCTGAGGTTTGTTGAACAAACGGTCCCATTGCCCAGGTAGCAAGAATAGTACCCAATAGGTAGTTCTTCAATCTTTGCCTCCCTTCCTCTTTCCCCCTTCCAGTAGTCACCAGAGTTGATTGTTCCCATGTTTATGTCCATGAGTACTCAATGTTTAGCTCCCTCTTATAAACGAGAACATGTGGTGTTTGGTTTTCTGTTTCTGCATTAATTAGCTTAGGACAGTGGCCTCCAGCTGCATCCATGTTGCCGCAAAGAATGTGATGAGCCAGGTACTTTTTAAGAGCTTTACATATATTAGGTTAAGTTTTACAATAACCTTGTGAAGTGTTACTATTACGAGTCCCATTTTACCCATAAGAAAACTGAGTTGTGAAAATGGTAAGTAATTTATCTAAGGTCAGGCAGCAAATACGGTCTTGAACCAGGTAGTCTGGCTCCAGAGTTTTCTATACATTCCAGGTTTGTACTCCCCTATTTATGGCTGTTTAATTTCTACCTTCCATTAAGAAGAAATTAAAGGCATGCCATGCAACCACATTGATTCAAAGTATTACTCAGCCTCCCAGGAAAGGTGATTTCTGAGTATATTTTCAGAGTAGTTTCACTGTAGAGATGATGAGATTTTTTAAAAAAATATGATAAAACAAGATACTCTTGTAGCTATTAATGTGTTTTAGAGAATTATGGTGATTATTTGATTATGCTTATTTGAACACGGATTTAATTTTTAATTAGAATCCTCCCTTGCCTAATTGCTTAGGAAATTTACCTTTAAGTAATAAATGATATTTGGGAGATTATTGATAATAAGCCAAATATCCTATTACAACAGCGTTTTATATTATTTAAATGTAAATTCTGCATATCACTAAATTGAATTTTAAAAAACTTATTTAAAATTAAATAAATTTTCCCTTTAAAATTGAACAAAAGATAATATTTACTTTAATAAGCATCAGGAACGTTTATTAACGGAATGTTTCTCCTGTTGATGTGGCATCCTGTTCATGGCATTTCTTTTATATTCCTGAAGAGGTTTTTCCAAGGCACACCAACTGTGTTTTTCCTTTGACTAACATATGAACATTAGCTTTTTTTTTCCTGAGTGTCTTATTTCTTAGTTCTCCTAATATCTGTTTGTTTCTCTTTCAATTCTGTATACACTATTTAGATACTGCTTACTTTGCAGTTATTTTTACTCAGGGAGATAAAACTTGCAAGCATAAATCCCTCTAGAACCAGGTTGAAAGAAAGACCTTAAGGTTGGGAAGCTTTCATACGGAACTGGCTTTGAATTTTTTTGAGCATAGTCCTTCTTCTGATGTGGTAACCCTGGGGAAAGGTTTAGCCAATGCGTTCAGTATCAAATGTCAGTTTTGGTTTCCTTTCTGCTGCCAAGTATAAGTTGAGAGATTTATGACACAAAGAAAAGTAAAATAGTAGTAGCCGTAAGATTATAAGATTAATGGGAGTTTTTGATGCAGTATACAATTTGAAGCTACTAAATTATCCATAGGCAGGCTCCAACAGGTAGTGTGGGCATAAAGCTTTGCTGAGAGGATGAAGAAAAGGACCCCGTTTCTTTACAAAACACATTCTACTCTAATCAGCTACTATTTGAGATGCTTTGACAGGCCAAGTTCCCCTCTCCTTTCTTTTTTCACAAGGAAAGCAGAACATTAGCTTTTGTGTACTTGACTGAGGAAAAGTCAAAGACTACAAATCAAAGTGATTTGTCAATAATAATATTGCATTTTCTTGCCAGAGGGTATATTTTAAGTGGAGGGATGGCAGAACTCTGCAAGGAAGCAGGGCAGTGCCACGGAAGAGTGCACTCCCTTCCTCCAGTTCAGTGCTCCAGCACGTACCTCACACATATCTCTTTAAACTGAAAATGTTCCCTGAAACATCTAGTCCTTTAACACATTTTCAAAGGAAAATGTCTTGCATCCAAGGGTATCTTAAAATGGGACACAACTAGGTTCAGATTTGGTAATAAGGAAAGAGCAGGGAAATCATGAGGGGAAGTTTGGAGACCTGGGATGAGATTTTTGTTTAGGGAGAAGGTTCTACGCTCCTGGCACTGGGCTGTTCTGAGGACTTCCTCTAGTTATACTAATTGGCTCACACTGTGCGTGTGTGTTTGTGTGTGTGTAAGAGAGAGGAGTGTGTGTATGTATTTTGCTCCTCAGAACTCCTTTCAAAGTCATTAGAAATATTTATAATCAAGAATCTCAAGATAGTTACCCTACCCTACTTAATCTATTAACATTAATTTCCTTTTTAAAATACTTGAGTAACAAGTATTCAGCTAGAATCTTAACATCTCCATTTAATTTTAGGGTAGTCTGGTAAGAATGCTCTGCCTCTCTACCCTTGCAGAATTAATTATCTTTTATTAACTTATTCATCAAATGTTTATGAATGTCTTTTGTTACCAAGATAAGGAGTCTTCTCTTATTGCAATATTCCTTAGGGGCTCAGGGTAATATAAAAAAGCCAAAGATATTTGTACAACTTAGAAGGTTTTATTGAGCCCTCAGTGCCTGTGAACCTCATGAGAGCAAGCAATGTGATGTCCCAAGTCTCGTTCAGTGGAGGAATTTCAGGGATTTTATAGAGGTGTTCATTCATCATTACAATGCATTCTCTCCAAGTCCTCTCAATTTCTGCTACCACACAAACATTGCCAAACCACCGTTTATCCATAATGAAACAACAGATTCACTATCAGAAGAAGCAGGAGAGTCGTCTGGTGTTTTTGGATGTGAAGATCTTGCCTTTCAATTTGAATTTCTTGGCACTTTAATTATGTACTTGGTTTTCAGCTCTTGATCAACCTGTTCTCTTCTAATTTGCCAGTGGTGTCTTTAGAGGTGGAGCACTAAACAAGGCACACTATTGCATGTGACAGTGAGACTCTTGCTTTGAGGTCATAGACACTGGTTTTATTTAAGTAACTGACTTGTCATTGCCTACTTTCATATCTCCACGCCATGGTCTGCAGAGACCTATTGCCTTCCTTTCCACAGTGTTCTCTGAAGTGAACTCTTGATACGGATAATTGACCATCAGTACTTTTCGCTCCAATACTCTTGCACTTAGTTTTTGATTCCCAGAGGAGTTTTATTTGTCCCTGTTAACATTTCATATTATTCAGTACTTGCAGGCACTGATTCTGCAATCAAACCAGTGAGATCTTATTTCTCATTTGCTGCCATCTTGCAATTTGGTAAACATTTTCCCTTTTGAGATATTAATACAAACCAGCTACTAGTTGTACAGGTGGCTATCAATCCATTATGCATTTCCCACTGAGTGTGTGGTTGAATTATTTATACATTGAAGGTGCTCACTCATGTTTCTTCAACTTATCCACAAGTCTAAAATAACAGGCATTGTCCAATGTCTGGCTAAAATCCATATGCTTTATGTTTACACAAATATCTTATCAACCTAATTATCTTTCAAAATGAAATACAGCTTTTGGGTAGATGGGGATGCATTTTTAAGACTTCAAAACAGGCTTATGGCAGTAAGGCCTGGTTGAACTTAGATTGATTTACATTCAATTTCATGAGTCTTTCTAAATCGAAATCCATATAATCTTACATTGAAAGGAAATCCTCCTTGAGTCTAGTGCTATTCTATGTATATATTTTAATTTTTAGTGGTATTTTTTGATAGTACTTTTTGCCTTTCCCCCTAGTTCTAATTGACAGTATAGTGTTTATTTGGGGATGATTGAATTGCATTGGAGAAACTGTTTTAACCCAGAAGTACAAGTCTCTGTATTTTTCATAGTTTTGTGTCTTGCTATGTAAGTTTGTACATGATAGAGGAGTCAGACAAAAATGGGTTCAAATATCATTTCAAACACTTATTGGCAGTATAATATTAAACAAGCTGCTTGTCTTGTCTAAACTTCAGTTTCTCAAACGGAGTTAATATTAATTTCAAACTTACAGGATCACTATAGTGTTAAATTTAATTAGAGAAAGAGAGAAAGAGACCCTTAGTCTGCTAGTATACTTATGAAAATCGAATCCTAATATGTCCCTCAGCATTACCTTTTTAATTTAGAAAAGTAGCCTTCATAGGATTACACATAGAACCTTCCCAACATGCATGACTGCTTTGCAAAATGTGTGAATTCAGCAGAGTCCTTCTGAATATCCTTGCGTCTTTGTGGAGTTGGAAAGAGACCCGCACGCCGCGTGCTGTGATGCAGCGGAATGTGCTGACTGCACTGGCTGTGCTGTCACACTTCATCCTCTGTCATACATCAACTGCACTGAAGAAAGCGTAGATCCTCCTGGTTGAGTGGCCTTTGGATATCATTGCACTTTGTCTTCAATTTTGATGTCATTTCCTAAGCGCAATTTGCGATCATTCATGCAATAATGGCATCTTATAGTTGTAGAACATGTCTATACATTTTTTCCATACTACTTTCTCATCTATTATTGTATTGCTTCACATAACATCATTTAATAAGTTATTACTCATCCATTACCGATGAAAAAACTGAGGCTCTGACAAGTTAAATATTACGTTTTAGTTCACATCATTTAATTTTTATTGGAGATAGAATGTTAATTCAGAGCTGCTTCCAAATATCATAGTGTCTGTCTTCTTATTGTCCTTAGATCCACTGCAAATCCCTTAAAATGAAAAGGCAAGGTTTTGGTAATCTGGCTTTCTACTATCCCATTTTATCTTCTCTCAATCCCTTCCGTGTTATAAATATTTCAACTGTTTTTCAACCCCTGGAACACTTTTGCTATTTTGGGAGTTCGAATTAGGTATCATTTACTCTGGGAAGTCTTTTCTGAGCTTCTTAATTATCTCTGGATTCCATAGCTTTCCCATATATCCTCAGGACATCCTGTTTAATCTCGTTTTATAATTTGTAATCGGATGTATTAAAATTGTTTTTCATTCTCTGCCTACTAGTGCGTGTCTGGCACATAGCACAGTGCATGGCACATGGCAGATGCTGTGCTCAACATACATTTGTTGAATGAATGAAATGAATGAATAAATGATTTACTTGTTGTTGCTCCACTTGCCTTCTGATGCTGTTGGCACTTCCTTCTTGCAGAGTAGTGACCCCAAAGTCATTAACTCTCAATATAAAGTATGACCTATGTGTGTGTGAAGCCCAACAGATGGAAGATATAGAAAATGCATTACACACTTTGGGAGGCCGAGACGGGCGGATCACGAGGTCAGGAGATCGAGACCATCCTGGCTAACACGGTGAAACCCCGTCTCTACTAAAAATACAAAAAACTAGCCGGGCGAGGTGGCGGGCGCCTGTAGTCCCAGCTACTCCGGAGGCTGAGGCAGGAGAATGGCGTAAACCCGGGAGGCGGAGCTTGCAGTGAGCTGAGATCTGGCCACTGCACTCCAGCTCGGGCGACAGAGCAAGACTCCGTCTCAAAAGAAAAAAAAAAAAAAAAAAAAAAAAAAAAAAAAAAAAAAGAAAATGCATTACAGAGCCTTAAACTTCTATGATGACATAAGTAAAAAAATCCTATGATACATAGATGTTTCTTTAGAAATCTTTTTATTTTTATTTCCTCCAGATTCACAAAGATTATAGGCTCATTGGTTAAAGCTTTAATTTTTGCACATTGTCTATTCATATTTCAAAGTGCTTCTGCTCATTTGAACTCTGCTGTTCATTTGAAATTTATTCCCTGAAGGCCTAATACTGTGTGTAGTCCATAGTATGTGTTCAATTCAATACCTGTTTAAACAAAAAAAATTGTTTAAAAAATACTACTTACCTTCACATGTATTCACTTTTTAACCTGAGTGTCTAAATTGGTTGCTATGATGACAGTTTTCAGTGTTGAGTGAGGTATTTCATATCACAGATGCATATTTTGTGACATTTTATTTCAGGATATCCAAAGAGTGACTATTGTATGTGGGGAATGGAAATCACCATGAGACACAAATACCCCTTACTTTTTCACACAATACTAGATTTTTGTAAGTCCATAGCCTTTTAGCAGGTGGGGTATTCAGGTTTTGTGCATCAGGCTTATACAACTTTGGGGGTCCTCTTTATGAAAAACAATACAGAGTTTTGAAAGTAAACACAGGATCTTTAAAGTGACCTAGGGTCGAGTGGCAATTAGTTGTCCTGAAGCTTCAGCTTCCTGCACTTCATGGTCCGTTTGCTTATTGTCTGAGCTTAGTGTCTGTATTATTAGATCTGCCATAAATCCTTTATTTACTTGAGCAGAGGTATTGACTTATTCACTGATTTTGCTAAGATGAAACAAATTTTATTTTTCCAAGGTATGCTCTCTAATATTTAGCCTCCACTTTTAATGTTGCTTTAATTTTTTAAATGTCTTTTTACTTAAACTACTTCTTAAGAGTAGACCTGCCGTTATTCTTGAAACGAGCTGAAATACGTTACATTACATCTGATGTGCAAGAGGATAGAGTGGGAAGGCTCATTTTTTGAAGGTCAATAGGCTTCTAAAAGTCTCTGTGGTATCTTTTAGAAAATTAGTATTTCAGTGCAACTAATGGAGCCCATGGCACCAATGAGAGGACCTGAAGTCATTGTTTTAAGTGCCTTCAGTATGTACATTGTGTCCTTATGGACACAGATTTGATAGTTCATATGGGAGAGGTGTTTTTTGGACAAATTTTCCCTGTGTAGGGGTTGGTGGTAATAACTTCTAATGTTTGCATGATTATTAAAGCTAGATGAAATTTCACAGTAAGATAACTGGGGACTTCAGCTTACAGTTCTCTGGCGTAAGTATCAAGTCCTTTTGGCTGATCGATTAGTAACCTGCTCCCACTGCCATCCATCAATCAGCTTTGGTATTTGAAAATAAGTCTTCATTTCTTTTATGGTTTCTGAAGAAAATATTTTTGGGGGCTTGGCATGGTGGTTGACCCCTATAATCCCAACACTTTCAGAGACCAAGGCAGGTGGATCACCTAAGGTCAGGAGTTCAATACCAGCCTGGCCAAATGGTGAAACCTCTTCTCTACTACAAATACAAAAATTAACCGGGTGCAGTGGTGGATGCCTGTAATCCCAGCTACTCTGGAGGCTGAGGCAGGAGAATCACTTGAACCTGGGAGACGGAGGTTGCAGTGAGCTGAGATTGTGCCACTGAACTCCAGCCTGGGAAACAGAGCAAATACTCCATTTCCAAAAAAAAAAAAAAAGTTCTTTTGGGTGGAATATTTTCAAGAAAATGTAGAGCTAGACCCTTTCTGTGGGATCCTCAAATGGTCCTCAACAATTGCATTCATTTGCACCAACATATTAGAACTATAGTAGTTCACTCTCCAGAAGAAGGCCCTGTTACTTTTCCTCTCAGAAGTCACTTCAAAGCAAAAAGGAAAATGGAATGCAGAAATGAAAGTTTAAATGTAAGCAAACAAACTAGGTGACGTTCACAACAATGTATTAATATAAAAGGAAGGTCAGACACATGATGTGATGTGCTTCATAGATTCCCCACCCAGGACTTAACAACCTGTTTGTGTAACTTCTGGGAGACTGTCCTCAGCTTTCAGTCTTGCCTGGTCAGCCTTGGCCAGAGTTGGCCATCTCCCCCAAGATCACTTTCTTTTCTGGGGCAGCCAGCATCCTGTAACCTATGGTATGGGTAAGGGAATATAAAGGCCTGGCTCCCAACTGCAATGGGGAACATCTTTTATGCTCCAGCTGAATTTCAGAGTTCCTTATAGGGTCAGCTGAATTCTTGTCCTGCCTTTACCATAACCTGATTTATCTCTCTGCCTTCCCTGCCTGTTCTGATTCTGAGTTCAAACTTCCTGCACACTGATTTTAGTCTCAGAATCAATCAACAACTTTAAGTGAAACAATGTAAAACAAAACCAATTTTACCATGAGCTAATTGATGTAAAAAAGAGTTATACTCCAATGGCATATTTCTGGTCACAAAAACATCACCACACTTCTAAATCGAGATCCAACACATTTCTAATGTTAAACATTGAGATTATATATATATATATAAACATTGAGATTATATATATATATATATATATATATATATTTAAGAAAAGATGAATCAAAACAAGTAAGGTAAGGATTTACCCAATTTTGGTGAATTGGTGAATAACAGCAGTCATGGTGGTGGTAAATTAAATCAAGGAATCAGTGTTTATAAAACAAAAATGTTAAAGATCACTTCCTTCCACCAAGAAGCTAGAAAACAACCAATAACAAATACGGTGGCTCCCTGAGCACTCTTGGACTACATAGTTTATTGTAGTGCATTTGTAGGATTATAGTATACTTGACAAATTTTTACTTGTCAATCATTTGCATTCATTTTTAAACCCACTTATTCCATTTCAGTGGGGAGGGTGACCAGGGCCTATCCCAGCAGATCAGGGCACAAGAAGGGAACCAGCCCTGGCCAGCACACCATTCCATCATAGGGTGCACTCATACACTCATACTCACTAAGAATGGGACCATTTAGACAAATCAATTCCCCTAATGGGCACATCTCTGGGATGTGGGAGGAAATTAGAGTACCCGGAAAAAACCCACTCAGACATGGGGAGAATGTGCTAACTCCATACAGACAGTAGCCCTGGCCCAGAATCAATTTTTTCTCAACAATATTATAACAATGATGTTGAAGGAAACTTTCAGGGACTCAGTGAATAGAGGGCTTGCCTTCAAGCAGCTTACAATTTAATTGAGCTGTGTATTACATAGTCAATACACAGAAACCAGTGAAAGATCTTTCTATCTGCACAGAAAGTACATAAGGGGTTATAAACAATAGAGAGTAGGTACATAAGGGGTTATAAAAGGTAAATATTGCTGTGGAAGAGAACAGTTTTAGGGAAGAGGTAAGTCTTAACCTGTGTTTTGGAAGATGACTAAGGTTTGAATAGGAGGAGCAAGGTGAGTGAGAGGAATATGGAACAAGCATGGGAGCAGTAGCGGGCTTAGAGTTCAGTAAGAAGACTGGGGTGGTAGCAGGAGGGGACTGAGTCTGGAAAGTATTTCTATTTGAATATTAACATTTCTCTTAATCTTGTACAATTTGCTCTGAGCCCATAAGAAATGCCATGAAATCTCAACTTGAACATTACCTCCCCATTTATAAATAATGCCCTTAATAAATGCTATTTTTCTTTATTTTCTTTCTTCATTAATGGTGGAAGTTAGAGCTATTGTCCTTGTGGAATAGTAATTTATCTTTGACATAAAAAAAGCTGATATGTGCACCCCAAATGTTACTTTTAATGTTTTTATTAAAATGCAACACTAGACTTCTCTTGCATTGCTTATTTCAGATTGCTTATCCTTTGCATTTTGATGATAAAATATTTTGTGACAATGGTAATTTAGATTGGTCTCTCCACATAGTGAGAGGAGTAAAAATGTTTCATTTGAGCATTTGTCCATAAACCATTTCGATCTACTTTTGGGAATTGTATTTTTCTTGGTAGCATTGATTGGTTACCTTAATTGCCTGTGATGGATTTGATTTCAACTCTCCTGGGAGGGATGATTGATCAGTCCACTTAAAATTATAAATCACAGTATGGAATGCCTTGCTTTAGACTTGAAGATAGCCAATAACTCAGGATTTTGTTGTGGTGCATCTGTTAATAGCATCACCACATCTCAAAAGGCTTTTTTGCTAAAATTGTTCAGTTAGGGTACTACCTATTTCTTGGCTGAGAAGACTGAAGCATAATACTAATTTGAAAGTGTATATTTTGACATGTTTCATAATATTAATAAAGGTAGGAGTTCATATACCTCGCATTTTGGCAGAGAAGAAACACAAATCTCAGTGCACTTATTCTTCTGGGTTGATGGATAGAAAAAATGAATGTTCAAAAAGAAATTGTAGAAGTGACTTTGTTGTAAGTTATAAAGCTCTATATGTCTTTTTCATATTATAGATGTAATCACTCTATTTCTGGGATAATGAATGAAATAAATTTTATAGCATGATTTTCTACTAACCTATTTTAGAACTTATTGAGAAACACATATTTATTTGCATATTATGTTTATTTAAGTATTGTATCTATTTACAGATTGTATCTACATATTATGAATTATTTATATTGTAAAATAATACATATAAAATATTGAATTGCTAAAATTCAAAGAGCAATAATTTTTTAAAGATCGTTAATCTTGCTCCCACAGTAGCAACACAGATAATGTTTAAATGTGTTTTTTAGTCTGTTTTCTATGCTTATCTGTGTATATTCTACCCATTTTTATCTCAAAACTCGGTACTGTATATTGTTTATTTAGTTTTGTAAGCTGCTTGTATCTAGTTTTGTTTGAATATGATTCTACCTCCGCATATCTAGACCACTTCCAAGATAAATGAACAGTACAGAGAGACAGGTAGCCATAACTTGGGTCAAAATACGTGGAGTGACTTGTTGGGATCATGTTGGGATTTGTGTTAGATAAGACTTGAGAAAGTAATGGAAATGTTGGGAGGTGATTTCTCTTGCTGTAACAATTATTATGTCATGTGTTACATCAACAAGCATGGCATATCAAGAAGAATGGGAACAGAAATGTGTGGAGAGAAAACATCAATATCAGGGATATAATAATTTAGAGGAATTAATGATACAACAAAACAGGATATTTTTTTTTTAGTGTGATGTGTTAAAATTTTCAGTTTCTTAGGGAGAAGATAAGAAAACGTAAAATTAGTGGCTTGGCCTATCACAGGGTAAAATAGATGAGTATAGGTATCAGATGAGCTTTGCGCTAATGAGATATGTTACAGCTGGGTTAAAGCCTGGGGAATACGGGGATTCCTACAAGACTAATACGCCATTGACCACCTTTGATTATAGCTTTCAGAAGAATTGAACTATAGTAAATGGCAGAGAGTCTAGCACAATTAAGTATTTCTAAACCAGGACAGAAAATGAAGAAATGATCACTATAGGTAAGGAAGGTGGGTTGAAAGTTTCTATCAATGGGATATGAGAACTTTAGAACTGGAAGTGCCTTACTATGCCCTTTCATGAGAGGGCTTCCTCACCAGGCTGGCTTCTGAAATCTTTTTCTTTTATGCGTCCTTGCTATGTTGCCCAGGCTATTCTCCAACTCATGAGCTCAAGTGATGTTCCAGCTTCAGCCCTGCAAAGTTCTGGGATTACAGGCATGAGCCACCACACCCAGCCCAGGCTGGCTTCTGCATGAGAATTGAGAGGGGTCTTCCATTCCTGGAGGTCACCCAAACTGCAGCCACTTCTGTGGAGAGGTGGGGTCAATAAGATCAGATTTGCTGTTTAATTTAATTTGAACTTTCAACAATGTGGAAGCTAGGATGCTGACCTATTGCATAGTAAAAAATTCACAAATAACTTTTGACTTCCCCAGAATGTAACTGTTATTAGTCTACTGTTGACTGGAAGCCTTAACAATGTCATAAACAATTGATTAACATATATCTGTACATTATATGTATTATACACTATATTCTTACAATAAGGTAAGCTAGAGAAAAGGAAATATTATTAAGAAAATCATAAAGAAGAGAAAATATATTTACAATTCATTATGTGAAAGTGGATCATGATAAAGGCCTTTATCCCAGTTATCTTAAGAAAATTTGCGTTAAATGAACCCATGCAGTTCAAACCAATGTTGTTCAAGGGTCAAGTGTATACTTTGTTTACTTGTATAAGTCTTAGAAAGTTATCATTTTAAATTAACATTGTGGTTATATATAAATAAGTATTTATACAATCTTTCTAAATTTATAAATTTCTAATTTATACAATATTTCTAAAAAGATGAAATATATGAATGCAATAGTATCTTTTGAATTCCATCTACCTATATTGAGGGTCTCAGCACTCCCTTATTTCTTTTATTTCTTTTTATTATTTTTTTAATTTTGAGACCGAGTCTTGCTCTGTCATCCAGGCTGGAGTGCAATGGTGCGATCTAGGGTCACTGAAACCTCCACGTCCTGGGCTGGGTTCAAGCAATTCTCCTGCCTCAGCCTCCCGAGTAGCTGGGATTACAAGTGCACACCACAAGGCCCAGCTAACTTTTTTTTTTTTTTTTTGTATTTTTATAGAGATGGAGTTTCACCATGTCGGTCAGGCTAGTCTGGAACTCCTGACCTCATGATCTGCCTGCCTCAGCCTCCCAAAGTGCTGGGATTACAGGTGTCAGCCACACTCTTGGCCACTCCCTTATTTCTCTCTCTCTCTTTTTTTTTTTTTTGAGGAGTCTCACTCTGTTGCCCAGGCTGGAGTACAGTAGCATGATTTCGGCTCACTGCAATCTCCGCCCTCCGAGTTCAAGTGATTCTCCTGCCTCAGCCTCCCAAGTAGCTGGGATTACAGGTGCCTGCCACCGTGCCATTTTTTGTATTTTTAGTAGAGATGGGGTTTCACCATTTTGGCCAGGCTGGTCTTGAACTCCTGACCTCGTGATCCGCCTGCCTCGGCCTCCCAAAGTCACTCCCTTATTTCTATGCCTCCTATCTTGATTACAGATACTTGATAAGCTGGGAATTTACAAATTGATCAGAATTCTTAAATGATTAGTTTTTTTCATTACATAAATTTTCTTTTGTGGATATTCTTTAACATTTGCCTTCACTCTTGAGCTCACAACTTTATTTTTTGCTTCTTAACATGGCTATCACTAGAAGAATTCTGGTGTGTTGCAGGGCTGAGCATATCAGAAGAGCCAATTAGTACCTCTCATGATATTTTATGAAAAAAGTCCATTACAATGTGCTGGAAGACACATCTCTGTGGGCAGTCTCCTACATTTCTCTTAATAATTTGTGTTTCTAACTGGAGAGAAGAGACTATAGTAGATGCTTTTATTTCAGTATTTCAGCTTCCCTAATTGTGGTGTCAGAAAGAATCTTGGAGGCACAGAGATAAATTTCAGACTAATGTGAAGGGAAGCTGATTAATTCTTGAACATTCAATAAGTTGAATTTGCAGCTAGATTTTTATTTGCTACAAAAGTGGAAAGTGGCAGACTGATTTTCATGAGCAAATCCGTATCTCTATCTCAAACTCAAGGAGTCTTAGATGCCTGAAGGATTGGTGCCACCCTCATTATTCAGAATTTCACTTAGTGTTTTGTCATGTAAGGTGAATTACTCTAGGTGGGGTGGGGTGCCCTTTGCCTTTCTATTAAGGGAGGTTGTTATATGTGAATGAATTTGAGGAAACTCCGGGGGCCAGCTCACAGGGAAGAGTGGAACAAAGAGAACCTCAATCAAAAGTAAAGTTTCTGTGATATTTTAATGAGTCAGGAATATTTTCTATCATGTCAATTATATTCCTTTCAACTCAATCTTCTGTTCTCATGTGAGAGGACTTCAGTTACAACAACACTTTGAGTTTTGTTCTTTATTTGTAACTCATAATTTCCCAGGAAGGAGGATTGATTCATTTGTTTGCTGAGACTGACAAAGTTCTGGATTTTCCTTTTGGAACTGTGGCTTGTGGAAAGTGTGCATCCTCCCCTTATTCTACTTCATCCATTTCCTTGTAGTAAACCAATATTTTGAGGCCTATCTTCTTTCTCTCATTAATTTCTGAATTTCTTCGAATCTGTAGTCAAAGGGATATGGCTCATTAGGCCTCCCTTAAACTTTAGCATTTCTCTCAGGAATTCAGGTCAGAGAAATGTAATTGCCATATCTAGAAAGGCCAACCGGGAGTACTGTTTTTTCTTCTTTGTTTTATAAAGAACAAGTATTTACTTAGCTTATTTGAATAAAGAGAAAATGGAATTGGATCTGAAAAGTCATTAAAGATGGAAAACGTCCTAAAACCTTGCAATTCCCCCGTTCCCCACCTTCTGCTCATTCTAGTTCACTTTTAGCTTCTGTCTCCTCTGTGTATCTCTTTCCATTAGCAGCTTTCTATTGTTACTCGTAGTTTCTACTCAAGTAGTTTAAACTTGTGAATAGCAAGAGTTAACCTCAGCTGCTCTGATTGAGCTCTTGCTTATTGCTGGAGCTACTGACCCTTGGCCAACAGTATGAAATATTTTAACTAAAAGTATATGATGTTCTGTGACCACGCATCCATGAGTGGGATATGCAAGCCTGTCAGCATTGTTTAATAATAATAATTAGATTTATGACTTAGGTTAGGGAGATTTCAGTGGTTATGGCTAGTCAGATAGCTTATTCTTTGAGACCTTCATCATGAGCTGAATTTGGGCTTTCTGGCTCCAAGCTGCTTTGCACACATCCCAGTGATGGTTTGGAGTGGGTCCTGTGCAACACAAATCAGACAAGGGAGGACAAAGGGGCCTGTGTCTGAACTCCTTGGACCTCTGTCAATGCATATTCTTCCCTGGCTGTTGAACTATATCCTTTGCCTGTAATAAACCCTTTGAGTCCTTCCAGCAATCAAACGCTGATGGTGATTAATGTGTAAATTAACACAGCTTGCCATGGCCCCAAACTCTCCTTCACAGCATCCTTCACTTTACCTCCTATTACTAATGGGCTCAAGTATTTTTGGCTTATATTTACAGGGAAGCCTTATTGGCCCAAATTATCTTTTTTATTACTTGGAATAGATCATAATTAAAAAAAAAAAAACAAATAGATTATGGATTAACTATTCTTGGGCCAGATCCAGTCTCTGGGCAATCACCCGTGACCAAGGATCCAAAGTCATGTTGTGCAAAGCAAGTATGGCCTCCTGAGAACCAGGAGTTGTGAACCAGGCAATTTTACTTTGTATTAGAAATGTAACTCTGGAGAGTTTTGAGGATAGGTTATACAATGGAAATATCCATATGCATATGCATCCCATGACAGCTGCCTACTTCCTTAACCAGCACCAGAAGGTTCACACTGCTCTCGTTCCCTAGCACCTAGTAGGTTTCCTGGATCAGTAAATGCTTATCAAATGAGTGACTAGGTTGAGATCATATTGGGCAGGAACAGATGACAGTTTGATCAAATGGGCTCATAGAGAAGACTAGATAATTCAAGATGAGAGATAGGGATGGATGGTTCAAGCTCATGGTATAAAATTAGTTTTGTTCATTGATTGATTCCAACACTGGGAATTTAAAGACTAGTTTGGACATAGACAAGACATAGCCAACCAGGAATGTGGCCACAGATGATGTCAAAAATTTCTTTTCTGAAAATCATCTAATGTTTTGGAGGAAGGTCTGAGTTATTCATTGCTATGGGTGAAAAAGGAAATGGAGGGCACATGACCAGGAGATTGTGATTGCTTGGTAACCATGGCAGCTGTGTAGATGTGAAAACCGGGGCCAAGATAAAAAAGAAAAACCAAATGGTAAAAATAACTAACTTAAATGAACATTAACTATGTGCCAGGTACTATTCTAAGAACTCTCCTTACACTAACTCATTCAATACTCAAAAAAGCCACTTGACTTTGATGTTTCTTTCTTTATATTCCTTGTTTTACAATAGAAGAAACTAAATCAGAGAGGCTAGGAAACCTGTCCAAAGTCATGTGACTGATAAGAGGCAAAGTGAAGACTGGATCTGAGCAAGTTTGGTATAGAAGCCTGTGCTCTTAACTGCCATCTTAGATTCTTTCTTAAGGCTTCTTTTGAGATGAGTTTGAATAACACACATTTTGATAAAAGACTGGCTTGAGACTTCTTTTGTGCTGGAGATATGATAGAATAAACCTTTGAGACCTTAGCAATTCTGGCTTGCACAGTAACCTTGTCTGGTACCCACAAAATCCAGCTATGCTATTCTATTGAGTCATGCATTATATTTTCAATCTGTCCTCCAGCATCTCATTATACTCATGTTGCCATAGTAGAGAAATTATTTTTTAAATTGAATACTATAGATGTAAAACATTTTTGTCTCTTTTAAGTCCTATGTTTATTCCGGCTGGGGTTTTTGTTTTGTTTTGTTTTTTTCCAAGGATTTTAAATCCTGAGGCTTCACATCATCTTGATGTAAGTATATTTTTTTAAGATCAGTCATGTGTTTTCAGTATTATCAGATTAGACTGTCTGATTCTCTAATTTCTTCAAGGACAAGGCTGGTATCAGGAGGAACTTGAACTCTTGAGCCCATTCTACTTCATTTAATAGAAGCAGATCTCAAAATAGCTTTCCTAAGAAGTCTAGTATGTTATTAATAAGATGATAGTTTGCTTTATTTTTCAATCTTCTGCTTCTCTTATGAAAGAATGACAACTTCACAACCACTTTACTGTATCAGCATAGTAATAAGAGCTGCCAACTATGTAATGCCTATAGTGTGTCAGACTTTGTGTTGGGCATTCCCCCTCTTCCCTCAATAATACTCTGAGGAATGAGGAAGGTTTTAATAGTCCTCTTTTATGAATAATAAAACTGCTTTAGAGAGTAACCTACTCAAGGTCACACAAGGATGAAATGAAGAAGCTGAAATGTGATCTCAGGTACCTATGACTCCAAAGCCCATGCTCTTAATTATTATACTAAACTGCTTTCTCACCTTATTTATTATTACTACAATAATTCATAGAAATGAGACATTTACAAAGCTTAAAATATTATTTTATTTAGTCTTTAAAAGGGTTTCAGCAATAGTTAGGGTTCATTATAGAAGGAGTGGGTTCCTGCTCTACTGCCCTTGGTACTGTGGGTTTAGTATTTGTATTGAGAACAGTCATTATGTGGCAAAGCTTCTGAAAGCCATTTGCTGAAACCACAGAGATACTATCAGTGTGAAATACCCAAATATTTACAATACATTTTCTTCTCTTCCTTGGATAAAATGCTATCATAAAACATCAAAATGCCCTCCTAAAGATAGAAAATAACTCCAAAGAGAGATAATTGGATGTATTATAGTCCCAAACACCTCAAGCCTCATCCATAAACTGAGTGATAAACAACACTGTTCTCTCCTTTGAGGTCTGAAAGAGTTAATTGCCTTTCAAACAGGGAACAGTTTACTCCTATAGAGCAGGGCGATTAGATGACAGTGGATTTCAGAAGCTTTTATGCTTGCAATACTTGAACACAATGGAATTTTATCTTCCTCTTACAAAATGTAGCTTTATTTTTTCTTTTCTTTATTTCTTTCCTTAAACATGAATGATAGGCTATTAAAGGTGTTCTTTGGGGGGAAATATTTTTGACTTACAGTGCTGTGGAAACTTGATTTAATCAACAAAATGCCAAGCTGATAACCACTCTCATTTCCTTGCCATAGAAAATAAGAGGAATAAATTCAAAAGAGTAGGGCATTATAGGAAAATACCTCCAGACCTTTTGTCACTAATGTAGACATCTTTAATAATGGGTAATAGTGTTACCCTTTGATGAAAGGGTTAAACACATGACTGTGTACACAACGTTTTTTAGACAGGTATTTTATGTAAGCTGCTTCTCAAATATTCACTATCCCTTGACTGATTTAATAACTTAGGTTGCCATTTTCTTAGGTTAAGAATGTGTTATTTTTGTAGAAACACATACACTTATAACAGATTATGTAATATCCTGATCCCCAAAAGTATGTATCTTAATGTAAATATGTTTAGGTTTTGGTGGAGGATATCTGAGGTTTATTATAGTGAATGGCATAAAACATCTGATCAATAAATGCTTGTTAAAGAAACGAATGAAAGGGGGCTGATGACAAGGCTGATACCCAGAGAAAAGGTGAAACAAAGGAGAGCCTGAGGGCTCTGCTTGGTTGAAATGTTGCCTAGGTCTAATTCTATTTCTTATACTCACTCTAAAGATGCAGCTCACTTAGCATTTAAGAGAAACAGGTAGGACTAAACCCAGACAACATTGCAATTAGATGACAGCAGTCTGAATGCAGAGAGCTAAAAACAGAGCAAAAGTTATGGAATATGTAACCCAGACCTTTAAATTATGAATTAGGATCCTTCCTTTAATAAAGGAAAGTCTGCACCAGAGCAGTCAAAGCAAGGAAGACTTTAAAACTATTGCAATAGGGGTGAAGACTAATAAATAGAAGAGAAAAATTCAACTCAACTCTGCTCAAAGAAAAGGCAGAAGGATGTTTCAGTGCTGGGGCAATCTAATGGAAAAGTGCTACAGGACAGTTAGTAAGGAGGTTGGTTAGTGTGATTAAACTGTCTGTGTTTGCCAGTTGTCTCTCATCAAAGTTAGACTCTTACCTTACAACAGAGACTAAAGGATAAGGGCCCTATCTTTCTTAATAGTTATATATCAAAGGGATGGCTCCCAGGTTCTTGTGAAAGTCATTCCTGGGTTGTAAAAAATTTACATCTCAAAGGCGCAGAGAAATAATTCACAACTGCAAGTTTTCTAAAGTAAATTCTGTAAGAAAAGGGAGATCTGGGGCTTAGAGACAGGAATAGGCCTATCTAAAGGTTAGTCAAGTTGAATGGAATGTTAAGGCCATCTTAATCCCCCTCCCTCCTTCCTTCTTTTCCCTTTCTCCTTCCTACTTTGCTGCTCCTTCCTTTTTCTTTTGTCTCTTTCTCTCTCTCTCTCTCTCTCTTTGTTTTCAGTTGGAAAACTATCTTTAAGTACTCAAGATGTAGGAAAATAAAAGTTTGCTAATAAATCAGAGAGGAATGGACACCATTTTGGGTCCTCAGGCAGCATTTACTCTTGGCTTTCTCTTCTTTTTCATTGCCTGACAAGATCTCTTTGTTTCCTACAGATATAGTCTTAGGGGCCTCGTGTTGTACTACTAGACTGTGATCAAGCAAGGGTGTTACCTCATTATTACTAAAATAATAAATGCATTTTATACATGGAAAAATATATGTCTTTCTCCATCCTTTTTTGTTCCCTACCATCAACCAACTTTTAACAACACACAACTACTCATTGCCAGTTTCTCCCTCTGCCTTGAAATGTGTAAGGTGTCTCTGATTGAATTTGGACAAATTCTCCTGCCTCATTGTCAACAATCTTTATCCATTCCCACCCTTGGAGCAGACAGAGAAGTTCTCCTCCTTGCCCCTCACAATTTATGCCAGTTCTCCTTGAAATCATAAACAAGTATGGATGGCCAAAAGCTAAACCAAAGATTCAAATAAAAGTGTGTGTTTGTGACATGTGGGGGTATTGAAAAGGCAGCAGGTTTGGGCTACTTGTGTAAATATGGAAAAGGTTAATTAGAATAAAGTAAAAATAAACACATCAATCATTGTGTTTTATTTAACATAAATTGTCCTTGGAAGTAAACATTGAGACACATAAACCGTAGGAAGCTGTATTTTCCTGGCTCTTTTTTCCATCAAATATTGCTGAAATCTTCCATTTCCCCCAGTCCTCTTCAAGAATGGCCTTGTCTTCTTTGCCTGCCCTGTCTTATCTTGGATTCTGCCAATGTTGGAGCTAGCTGTGTGCGCTGGGCACTCCAGTAGGGCCACCACCCCTCTGGACGTGTCTGTTTTTTGTACCCCTGGAAGCTGGGTTCCATCCTTGCTGGAGCTGAGGCACTTCAGCCATCAGTGTAGGAAAACAGTATCACAAGGCTCTCTGCTGAAGACTGAATCCTCATTGCCAGTCCCAATGCCCCGGTTTATCTTAGTACTTCCTCATGTTTATTTCCTCTAAAGATACTTTTTGCCATTTCAATCTTTTTGGAGTTGTAGCTTCTTCATCTCCAGAATCAGATCCTAGCCCATGGGGATGGGCCAGAGCACAAATCTGAGTGACACATTCCATGCTATAATCAGAATTGCTTCTCTCCTCTCACAACTCATAGGGAGCTCTTCCCTGAAGATGACGTTTTTATTAGCAATCTTATGCATCCTTCATACAAATATATTCTTAGCAGAGATTCCAGGAGCAATCCTCCAGATATTCCCAGCAGGGAATATGGTTAACACTTAAGATAAGTTTCCAACACACAAATATGCTGCACTTTTCTTCTGCAGCCAAGTTAGCAAAGATGGAACGCTACAGCTCTCTGCTCTCATGTTGATGCGAAGACTACAATAAGGCACTTATTGCTAATGACGAGATTCACAATGGGAGGAGGCTCACATACTTGAAATTTACTGTTTCTGATGTGTGTAGTATCCCTCCGGGGTGTAGGGAGCTGAACAAAGGTTGAGAATACCTGTTCTAACGAGTCTGTTTCTGAAACTTTAGAAGCTCCCATAGTGACTTCATCACTAGACATCACAGCTTGTTCTGAGAGTAGTACAAGCCATAAATTCTTGAGAACAAACAAACAGAAAAGCCTTGAGTAATGGGCAAAATTATAATAAAATACTAATAGTGAAATGGCTATTAAGATAACCACTTTCTTACAAGCTTATTTTGATAGAAAGACATAGGTTATGGAAAACATATTTGTGTTTGCATTGCCAACAGAAAGCTCTTCTTTTCTTTTATATTTAAATAAATGATGATCTTCTACCTGGTATCCTGGTATAAATATGTGTTGGTTGGTATACATGGTATATTAGTTATATTAGTTTTCTATTGCTGCTATAACAAATTACCACACATTAAGTTACGTGAAAGAACACAAGTTTATATCTTATAGCTCTGGAGGTCAAAGATCTGAATTGAATCAAGAGGGTTCCTTCTAGAGCATATGGGGGAAAATACATTTCCTTGCCTTTTCCAGCTTCTAGAGGCTCTCCGTATTCTTTGGGTCATAATACCAAAATCACCCTGACCTCTATTTCTGTCATTATATCTTCTTCTCTAATCTTGACCTTTGTACCTCCCTCTTATAAGGATTATTGTCATTACTTTGGGTCCACTTGGATAATCTAGGAAAATCTCCTGATCTCAAGATCCTTAGTTTAATCACATCTGCAAAATCCCTTTTGCCATGCAAGGTAACATAGTTTCAGGTTCTGGCAGTTAGGACCTGGACATCTTTGTGGGGTGGGGTGGAATGGGGGAGCATTTTTCTGTCTGTAATAAACCTAAAACTCAACTCAAGCTGGAATCAATCACAGATGGTATGTTGGGGCTAATGTAATTGAGAAAACCAAATGAAATATATCTTGACAATAATTTAAAACCATATTAGAGATTCAGTTTGGTTCTGTCTTCTGCTTTACTGATTTGAGGATCAGCCTCATACCAAAGCATAATGGTGGCAGCGGCTCCAGAACTCATATCATATCCTCCCATGTTTCAGTCCAAAGAGAAAAGTCTGTCTCCGCCCCAGGATTCCCAGTGATGCCTCCTCATGTGTCATTGGCTCAGATTGCATAATGTGCCCTCCCTGGACTTTGTCCACATGAGTTTTAGATTCCTTGTCCCCAGTTACCTCATCTTTAGAATGAAGACAAGACTCTCAGTTGGCTTTCCAGCTACAAAGGAGCAAAACATTAAATTGCAAATAAAAACAACAGAATAGCTTAGAAGAAACGCTGAAAAAAAGATGCATCCTTTTTGAACGAAGGACTGTGCATTCCCATTTTGCACTGGACCTCTTCAATGATGTGGCCCATCCTAATAATACTTAGAGGGTTGCTATGAACATCAAATGAGTTAATAGAAGTAAAACATTAAGAATAGTATTTGGCATATAGTAAGCATTCAGTAAATGCAGACTATCGTTGTTACCATAAAACATCCAGGGCCTTTTTAGAGCAAATATCTCATTGGATTTTTCTCAGACCCCAATTGTCAGCATCAATTTGACTTGTTTGTTTTCCTCAGGTCACTTGAAATAAACTAACTCATTATAAATCTGTGAGAAGGAGTTTTTTGTTGCAAAAGAAGTTTTATATTTTCTTCAGTATCCAACAGTCATACCAGCTGTTTTATTTCAGGCTACCAATGGGAAGCTACTTAATGAAGTTGCTTATAGTTTAATGATTTGTGTGGCATAAATTATTTGTCTCAATACCATTCCTGGGGCATTTTCCAATTGTTTCAAAGAGTAAGCAGTAAAAAAAAATTACAGTGTGTTCCCATATTCCCACAACACCTGATGAGAAATAATCTGTTTCCTCAATTGTGGTTCCATCATTTATTTTACTTTTATTCCTTCACAGCAAGACACTTCAGTGCTTATTTACTTATTGCATATATGCTAAAGATCCCAATAATTGCACATCCAGCACACAATTGATTCTACTCAGATTCTCATTACACCTCTCAAAAGTTCTAGTACAGGAAATGTTAGAATGAGCATTAGCATGAGCATTAGGGAGTCATGCTTTCTAGGGGAAATAACTTAGCCATTGATGCAACTATGTTAACATGAGTGTTGCAAAAATATAATGTGGTTATCAAAAGAGTTGGAGGTTAGATAAGATGAATGCATTACAGGACATGGTGAAGTCAGATATTAAGCTTTACAAACATGACAAATAAAACCGATTTGCTTTTTATGACTTAAATTGCTAATTAATATTTGTTCAGTTCTAGGATTCATTGTGCTTGAACAAAAACATGAACTGGTCAGGTTTTCCCCCATTAATTTTGTGGCAGGTCATTAAATTGGTATCAGTAGAATATTGTATTTATAGTATTTCATATTATGCTGCCTATTATGCTGTTGTTACTTTAACAAAGAGATTTTTTTTTTCAACTGGTATAATGACTATGTGTTCTGATTGTCTTAATTTGCACATATTTTTGATTTAAAATTGCTCTTCAGATTTTTTTCTCAAGTATATTTTATTCCTAACAAGGTTTTGAATTTTTCTGAGGCAAAAAGGAATTATTTAAAACAATCTCCCTACTGTCATATATAAAGTGCTGAAGATTGTGAGTCAAAAGTACTTCACTGAAAAATTAAACCTTTATACAACATAGATTATATTGTCAATCATTCATGAGTGTAAGAATGGACTCTCTTAGTTTTGCCTGGCATAACCTGTTGAATTAGAATTCATTACTTTCCTGAATGCCTCTAACTTTTTTTTGGAACAATAATGATTTTTACATTCTGTGATAGGTAATGAGTTTCACCTCTCACAAAGTGAAAACATTCAAATTCACCTCATTTTAGCCTTTAGAAAATAAATTACTAAGTACCATTAACATAATGCTATATAATGAAGTCTAAGGCATCTTACAGGGAAATTCTTTCTTCACTTTCTTCTTCTTGAAACTCAGTCAGAAATTCAAGAATTCCTATTTTTCAAGCAAACATATTTTCCTTATTTTTTTTTTGATAGTATGGCAGAGTAATTAAGGACATATACTTCAGGAACCAGGCTGACCTGACACAAATTCTGTCTCTAATTATATTAGCTATGAAAGGAGATCAAGTGATTTAACCTAAGACACAGTCTCTTTCTCTGTAAAGTGCAATTAATTATAATAAATATATTTTCTTGCATGTGTATGTTTGCATGCATTAATGAAGAAATGAAAGTAGTATATAGCATACTCCTGTTAAGGTAATAAATACTTGTTCGGTTATTACTGGTTCTTCCTGATCATAGGTGGGAGTGGATCAACTTGAGAACTTTACTTTCTATGTAAAGAAAGGTGAAAATATGACACAACTTTGGTTCATGATTTTATAAGGGCTAAAAAGTGGAGAGACCAGCAAATCACATGAAGTATTTTCTGTTGTTTTCTAAAAGGATTTGAGATGACTGGAGAAAATCTCAGCTAAAAAGCATCTAACTTCTTTGAGTGTGTGTGAATACTAGTCAACCATATCACCATCTCTCTTTCTTTAGTTAAAAGATAAAAAAAAAAAAGATAGGGGTGTGTGTGCACGTGTGTGCGCGCATGTGTGTGTACTTTCCTCTCCAAGGCTGGAAGGAAGAAGCTGAAATGTTCTCAGTGCTGCTTGAAAGGGCCCTGGCTGAAAACCTTTTCTACCTTAATCACAGGCTCTCCTTGTCAATCTCCCTTTGTTTCAGTAATCATCCAGTTTACTGTGGGCAAAAGCTCATGACTACTGTGTCCTTATCTGTGCCACTTTTGACGAGGTGTATGTTTGGGCATTAAGGTAGTGAGCATTGTGGGTATGATACTCCCTGTTAATGAGCAGATGATTTGCTTAGTGGGTCTCTTTGCTAAGACCGGGTATGAGTATTAGCAGTAGGACCTGACTACTAAGGATTTGCCCTAGTCTGAAGGGTTTAGTGGGATTTTCAGCCCTGACACTAGGACAGTCCCACACATTAGATCTGCCTTCACATTTTTGGGTCGTCAGTGTATATTTGGCGGGGGGGTTTCTTTAGTTCGTGGCCAGTGGAAACCTGTTTTTTCTTCTCATCAACTTCGAAGAAACCACATGAGGTTTCTTTCTTTTGATGATAGCTTATGGAACTTGTCCACCTTCCTTTCATTTCTCTCTCAAATGTGAGGAATATAAAAGTTATTCTCAATTATATAGTACACATCTTGTATTCCATTCATCTAGCCATATGGCAGGTCTCTTTAGAATACAAACATGGAAAATAATGTGTTTCCCTTCCAACTTCAGATTGCTTGAATCAATCATGTTCTTACTAAACTGATTTCTGACAATCTTTTATTCTACCTTCATTTAGCTTCTTGCTGCACCTTTTGATGAAGCCAAATATGTTTTCATGGCTCTCTTCAAACTCTTTGTGATTTGTAGGAATTCTATTTCCTTTCCATTTTTGCTTGGTTATTGCCCTTGAAATAGTGTATGACTTCAAATCTTTTCTTTTTCTCACATGGGGTCTGCTTATTATCATTGTCATTATCATAATTATTTAGCTTATTATTTTCAGTTTCCTTAGGCCGCTATTTTTATTCCTATCTCTTGCCCCCCCCCCCCTTTTTTTAACCTGTAATTCCACCATTGGTCTCCTTTCTCCTTTATTTTTGCCTTTGGCTGTCTTTAGCTTTCTCCCCCAAATTTTTCATTGATGAAAGCTGAGGCAGGTATAAGTTCAGTGAGTTTAAGTAGCTAGATTTGCTTTTCTTTTCACTTGTAAAAAAGTGCTTTGATTTATTCTTAGTTATAAAACACAGAAGACTATTGTAAAATTTTAGAAAATATAAAGAGACCTAAAGAAAATAAATATCAGATCATATTCCAACTCTTAGAACCTATTAAATCATAGACTGCCTACGTAACTCTGAATCAGGCAAACAGTAAGCATTTAATGAATGCTTAGTGTTACTGTTATTGTTGCAGTTGAAGAGTAATGATAAAATAATGCCTGCAAACTTCTATATTTTACAATGTCTTTATGTAAACAAAAAATGATAGTCTTTATTTTCATGATGCATCTTTCGCCAATAAGGATCACATTGCATAATCACAAAGATCATGATGTTTATGGAAAGGAAATCCTATGTTATTACACTATATGCTCAGTACATTTGGGTTTTTGCAGTAATAATAATAACTTTGCGTAATTTTTTCAAACTAATATCTGACAACTCTTATGCTAGTGACTAAAATTTGCAAGAAGTATAGCAAGATAGAATGATTATGATTATTTCTAACTTTAATAACCCTTTTAAAAAGCCAAGGCAACAGCAATTGTTCCTTGATTTGACAATGCCCTTTTATTTACAATATTCTAATATCAAAAGCTAATATTTGCAGAGTCCAGCTGCCAAGGTCCTTTCCTTATACCCTATAAATGAACTTCTTTCTGGATGGGCGTGGTGACTCACGCCTGTAATCCCAGCACTTTGGGAGGCTGAGTAAGGTGGATCACTTGAGGTCAGGAGTTCAAGACCAGCCTAGCCAAAATGATGAAACCCCATCTCTACTAAAAATACAAAAATTAGCTGGGCGTGGTGGAGGGCACCTGTAATCCCAGCTACTCAGGAGGCTGAGGCAGGAGAATTACTTGAACCCGGGAGGCGGAGGTTGCAGTGAGCCAAGATTGCACCACTGCACTCCAGCCTGGACAACAAGATCAAAACTTCCTCTTAAAAAAAAAAAAAAAAAGAACTTGTTCTGTAAGAAGCCAGCTGGTAATTTTTTTCAGCCTTGTGGGCCATATGGTCTCTATCACAGCTACTGAACTCTGCTGTTGTAGCGTGAAAGCAGCCATAGACAAGATGTAAGCAAATGAACTTGGTTGTGTTCTAATCAAGCTTTATTTACAAAAGCAGTGGTAGGCCAGATTTGTCCTGCAAGCTATAGTTCACATGTGTATAGTCTATGCGTGTTCATTGCAGCACTAGTCACTATAGCAAAGACATTTAATCAATCTAAATGCCCATCAATGATAGACTGGATGAAGAAAATGTGGTACATATATACCATAGAATACTATGCAGCCATAAAAAGAACAAGCTCATATCCCTTTTCAGGAACATGAATAGAGGTGGAGACCATTATCCTTAGCAAACTAAAGCAGAGCAGAAAACAAAATACTACACGTTTTCACTTATAAGTGTGAGCTAAATAATGAGAACACACGAACACATAGAGGGGAACAACACACACTGGGGCCTATTGGATGGTGGAGGTTGGGAGGAGGGAGAGGATCAGGAAAAATAACTAATGGGTATAGGCTTACTACCTGAGTGACAAAATAATCTGTACAACAAACGCTGCCCTTAATACCTGGGTGACAAAATAATATGTTCAACAAGTTTACATACATAACAAACCTGCACATGTACCCTTGAACTTAAAATAAAAGTTAAAATTTTAAAAAATGTTACTCAGTATATGACAGACTTGGTATTCTAACCAGTTTTCTAACCAAAGTCTATGAAATTCCAAAGCCTGGAACAGTCTCTATGTTCCTAAAAATGACTTGAATCGCTCATTTCTAAGGTGACAGTTCACTAAATTTGTTACCACTCCCAATGGGATTTGATTGCTTAAACAACTGAGAGTTTAAAGGACTAATTTTCTCACTAATTTATAGTTCCAATAGTAGTATTAATATTTTTGTTGTTTGCTCTCTTAGAGCTCTGCTATGGAATCTGGGACCTAGAGTGATATATAGTCTAGTCTGTCTCTTTCTGTATTTTATAAAATATCTCTGAATAATGAGAATAATGAATGAATTTTTCCTTTATTATTTTCCGGGC
The DNA here is from genome assembly GCF_002776525.5 of Piliocolobus tephrosceles. Lineage (NCBI taxonomy): Eukaryota > Metazoa > Chordata > Mammalia > Primates > Cercopithecidae > Piliocolobus > Piliocolobus tephrosceles. The sequence goes on along the minus strand of NC_045448.1, from coordinate 79,644,195 downwards.
TTTCCAAACACCAAACTTAATATGTTCTCCAAAAAATTTTTCTTAAAAAGGATGAAACAAAATTTATACCATACCTGGACCCAATTATAGGATAAAGTATTCACAGATGACAAGTAACTTAGTTCACATGGACTTAGTTTTAGAAAACTATTGTTGGTTTTCTTGACCTAATGGGATTCAGTGGAAAGAATATAGAATTATTTTGATCTCTCTGGCTCCATCATATACCAGCAGCATGAACTGCCCTGATTCTCAGCACCCTTATATGTAACATAGAGTTAATGATAATACCGAAAAGGATTTTGGTGAAGAGGAAATGTGAAAACTGCTATGTTAACAGAGATACTATGCAAATGTTTGTCACCCAGATGTACCTAAATATTTCAGCTTTCTGGAACAACCTTGTCTTATAAAATTTAAATTAAACAGCCCGAACCCCATCTCACATATGAAGGACTGCTCATGTCTGTCTTCGTGTTGCTAGGGTTTACCTGTTGTTGTTTTGAAAAGGCTATGATTATTCTTAGTTACTTCTTGCACTCTTTGCATTTCCTGTTTGTGCTTTTTAAACTTTTTTCAGTATCGAGCATTCGCACCTCTTGCTGCTGTTGCCTTTTCTGTGATTTTTATGCAGAACTAAATGGAAACACAGCTCAAGTTGTGCACATTAAACTTTACAGAAAAGATAGGGACCCAGATGCATCTCTCAAGCCCACCTTCCTATCCCATCTGCCAGTTTTTAATCTCTCCCAATTTCATTCTTGGTATTTTTCTAGGCAGAGCAATTCAGCTCATTCTTGCTGTCTCCTTCCATATTCTGCCCACTGCTGGCCTCACTTTCTACATTCAAAATAGCTATTTTTTTTTCAATTACAAGATCTCTTTCCTAGAGAGGAATTTCCATTCCCCTGGTAGGCAAAATTGACAGCAGTCACAAAGTAGTTTTTCTCCCCTCTGTGATTTTATATTAATGTAGCTTAAGGAGAATTTTTTTTTTTTCTTTCACTGTAGCTTGTGTTTAGTAGCAATCAAAGTTAAATAGGGCTCCTATAAAATTTCTAATAGCTAGAACTTTACTAATTCATTCTTTCAGGTAGATTTCTGCATTCAACTTTTAAAACTTTTCCTTCCTGAAGTGTAACACACATAAATAAAAGTAAATAAAAGAAAAACATACAGCTCTTTGAATTATGCTGGAGCAAATACTCTTATACCCATCAACCAGGTCAAGAAATAGACACTGGCATCAACCCTGAAGGTTTACCTTGTGATATTGTGAAATGTATTTATCTGGTGTTCATCCCAATCCTTGGGATCTCTAAAGTGATGTCTTTTGCTAAGCTAATAAGCTAACTGATGGCTAACTGATGGCTACTAGTTCCTAGGTAGCTTCATGATGGTGTCTGGTCACTAGAAAGACCAAGGCAGAATTAGAGGGCTGGGACTTTCATTCCCGCTCCCATCCTCTTGGGAGGGGAGAGGAGTTGAAAGTTAAGTTGATCACCAATAGCCAATGGTTTAATCCATCATGCATACAGAAGGAAGTTTCCATAAAAACACAGAAAGACTGGGTTCAAACAGCTTCTGAATAGCTGGAAGTTTCTGGCACACATGGAAGCTCTTCGTCCCTTTTGCCATGCTTTGCCATATGCATCTCTTCGTCTCTATCCTTTGTATTGTGCTTTATAATAAACTGGTAAATGTAAATAAGTGATTCCCTGGGTTCTGTAAGATGCTCTAGTAAATTAATCAAACACAAGGAGAGGGCTATTGGAACCTCAATCTGCAACCAGTTGGTCAGAAGCACAGGTAAAACAACCTAGGCCTACTATCGGCCTAAGACGTAGGGGGCAGTCTTGTGGGACAGAGACCCCAACTGTGGGATCTGATGCTGTCTCCAGGTAGATAGTGTCTGGATTAAATTGGAGGACACCTACCTAGCTGGTGCCCACTGCAGAATTGATTGCCTACTTATTGGTGAGAAGAAATCTCTACACATTTGGTCACAGATGTTTTCTCTATTGATTGTTGTTGAGCAAGGGAATAGAAAAAACAATTTGGGTTTGTTTTCTTCCTACACACCCCATAACTTCTCTCAATTGCACCACATTATATGCAACCTAAAAATTAAAAAATTAAAATATATTTAAAAAATCACTGTCCAAACTTCCAACACTACGGGTTTGTCTGATTTGCAATTTTGTGTGCATTTACCATACAGTATAGATTCCTCTTTCTTATTTCCATTCTTTACTATTATGTTTGCAAGATTCATTCATATTGTTGTAGACAGTGCTAATTCATGACTCTTAACAGCTACGTATAATTTTGTTATGTGAATAAACCATGATTTCTCTTTTTCTTGAGGATGTATAGTTAAGTTGTTTTCAGTATTTTGGCTATTATGAGTAAGGTTACTCTGGGTTTATATGTATTTGGGAGTAGATATTGTCAGCCTTCAATTATGCTTTTACACAACTGTAGTAAATAGTGATACTTTTTTTTTTCCTGATTACTTACTCAAAGTTTTCTTTTTCTCTGCAGACCTAAGCTTCATGTTCTGCCTGTATGATTCTGTCTTCACGATTCTCATGGTCAGTTACCAACATTCAATTCTGTCTTCTACTAAGTATGTTCAGCTCTAAAAGATACACCTCAGTATGGGCAATGTTCTATTAAACTGTGATATCCAAAGCAACTTGTCTTTGCTAAATGAGTACGCTTAGCTTGTTTGGAAGAATCTGTCATTTTACTCTCTAAAGCTTACTTCACAGGAAATGGGAAACCATTTTTCTCTTCTGTGAATTTGAAGCTTTCATGTTGTTGTATATCCTCAATTAAAGAAAATGGGCAAAATCGTACTCAGGCTTTGTGCTGCGTCTCACTTTTCTGCAGCTGGTAAGGCAAAATACATCCCCTGCATGGTGCAGGCAATTGTAAGGAAAGTAGTTAGGGAGAAGGCAACATACTGCTGAAGTCGTAACCGAGGCCTGTGATTTAGGGAATCTATATTAGAGGGAACCGCAGGGAGTCAATTGCCATCTATCTGCCTCATACACATTTTAATTATACCACTAACTTTAGCAGGGAGATGTCATCTAACCCTCTGCTAAGACACATTCTTTGTAAAATTAAAATTGTTCTCCTAGGAGGAGGTATATGCATAGTGAGATGCAAACACAAACACAAGTGCTATTTATTCGAAAGTAACTACTGAAATAAGATGAATCTGGAGGAAAAAAAAAGGTTCTGTGTATTTGTATCTGTGATACAAAATCATGACTTTCATCAAGAAAATTAGAAAAAAATAGCCAGGCTGTTTCAAGAAATCAAATATAAGAAAGCAAATCTTTATAAATATTTTATATGAAAATGACCTTCCATGATTTCTGCTTAACTTTGTTTCTTGGTACCTGATAAGATTTCAGTTTCAATTTCAAGATGGAATCATTTAAAAATAATTTAACTATGCTTTATCTCAAATTCCTATTGAAATGACACAAATATATTATATATATGTATATGTGTACACACAAACACATATGCATACATAATAAAAAAGGAGGTTCTCCCCTTATTTCCAAACACCTATTACCATTCTACTTGATATTTCAACAGTTATATAAATGACATATCCAATTTAATATGACCCCCTCCAAAACACTTGAATTTTGCAAACTTACCTTCTGCATGAACTTTTTCTTCCTCTACTCATTCTCATTTTAGCAAATAGGATCTCCATTCTTCCACTGACTCATTCAGTGGACTCTACCTCAAACCATACTAATCTAGTTGACTCAACTATCATAATAGCCTTCTCTTGCCACTGCCACTAACCATCTCTTTGAGTCTATTCTTCACAAGAAGCCAGAGTAATTCTTTAAAAACAAGTTAGATCTTATATTTCTCTGTTAAAAATCTCCCAGGGACTTCAGAACACAATCTAAAGTTCTGACACCTCCCCCACGACTATATCTCTGATGCCACATCCTACTGTGGCTCTTTCTTGCCACCTCTCTCCCAGCCACACTGACCTTATTGCTGCTTTTGGAATAGACTAAACATGATCTTCCCTAAGGCTCCTTCCATTTACTCTTCCTTCTGCCGGGAGTTCCTTTCTCACAGATAAACTCATGACTATTTTCCTGACTTCCTTCAAGTCACACAGAGAGAGGCTGTCTCTGACCAAAATATATGACAGCATCTTCCTTCTTTATTTCATCAAACCATCTTTCAAGTTTTAGTCTATTCCTATGTGTTTATGATATGCCGCTTCCCATTAAACTCTAAGCTCCTTACGAACAGAGACAGATTTGATCACTGTTGTAGTCCTGGAACAGAAGTGCCTGGCACTTTGTAAATGCTCAATTAATACATTTTGAATAAATGAAAAAAATCAGTACTAGACAGGAAAACTACTGAGTGTGCCAGAAACACTGAAGATAACATTATATTTTGGCAAGATTAGTTTGGCAGTCACTTCAACAGTTCTGTGAGCTACCCACTATCTTACAAAATAAACAAATTTAAAAAGGCATCTTTTGTGATTAATCCACTCAAGTCCATTTCTTTTCTTATAAGAAAACTATTGACTATTGATGAAATTAATTCTTGAATTGTTTATTTGAGAGATTATCTCTCTTGCTTCAGGATGATGGCTCTGAAAATGCAATGAGTATCAAGAGATGAAACTTTGTTAGTGTTTGATGCACAAGGCAAAATAACCAAATAAATTATAGCTAGACAATGATTGAACAACGTTACTAATGATGACATGGCTAGTGGCCAATCCATAGAAAAAAATGATAAGATAAAACACTTAGGTAGTGTTTACTCACGGTCATACCCAACTTTCAGAACTTCATAGAAATTTATTTAATTGGTCTTCATTACGATTCTCTTCTTTAAAACCAGACAACTGATGCACAGATATCTAGCAGCTTGCCTACACCTAGTTGGTGACAGAGATAGGATTCAGACCCTGGCAGTCTAGCTCCAGAGTGCATGCTCTTAAGCACAACACATTCTGACATGAATGACATGAGAAATTAAAGGATTCTCATGTGAGCTGGTTTCTTCTAACTGTACTGGGCAACTTAAATTAGAAACGATAACAAGCACAAACTCTTACATTCAAGGCAAAGATAGAAAATCATGGTATTTCTGTGTCTAAGTGATAAGAATCTTATATCAAGTCCAGCCACAGGACTGAGATAGCCGAAACACAGACACAAAATTCGAATCCATGGGTAGCTGCGAGTTGTTGAAATCAAAGACTTTCTGTATTTCTTATATGAAAAATGAAGAATTATTTGAGGAAAAAAATGGCACCCTAGAATTATAATGAGGCCAGATGGACCTACTTTTGCTCAACATTCAGGATCAGTTATCAAGGAGCAGAAAATGAGCCCACGTTATAGACAACCCCTCACGTCCTAGTAAAGCACAGAAATAGAATACTGCAACAGTATAGCCTCATTCAGAATATGAGTGCAAGAGGCACATTAGTAGCAGAAAGACAATGGGAAACAGATCATTCCAGTCAAGTAGCACATCTAGTTTTCCACCCTGCCTGGAATAGAGAGGTAGCTTGAAGTTCAAAGATATGCTGATTAATGAACAATGGTTAATAATTTCCTTGGATGGTCAAAGATTTGAATAAAGCAGGATGACATAATTGGTGACAAGGACATTTAGGGAAGAATCGTGTGGTTCAATCTTTCAGAATAGGCCCAGAGTGTGAGGATATGTGTGAATACATGGAAATATTCCCACTGCATGGGAAGTGCTCAGTTACGTGGATAAGATTACTTGTTACCCAAATGTCACTTAGCCTCTTTCCTCAGCTATCCCAGTGCTTGCTCAGTGGTTTCATACATAATAAAGTAACTATGGAGCTTATTAATGACCCAACCGAATGGGTTATGGCCCAACTGTCAAACTTCAGTTTTCAAGCACTGAATCGCAGATTTTGCAATACATCTCAAAGTGTCATGCCGGAAGACGAGCATCCCTTTGTTCTACATACAAAATCTATTTACCTGCAACACTGCCATGATAGATCTATTTGCATGCTTTACTTATTGCTGTGGTATCACCCTATTATTACTTCTGGCCAAGACATTTTTCAGACAGTGAAAAAAGTGGGACAATGAACTGATCTTCATTAGATTCATTGGTCTTAGTTTATCTGTATCTCATTATTTATTTACTGCAGCTAATCAAACTGACCCTAACATATGGGTAGAAAGGTATACAGAAGACTCAGTTACAGTGTCAGATAGAAGACAGCCCTTTGTAAAGCTGGAGTCTGTGTCATAGGGTGTTGAGAGTCAAAGGAATCAGTAAACAGCTACCCTCCTCCCTGCCTGAGTCCTGTGCCAATTGAGAGAGAATGTGGCAAATGCTTCCTTGACAGAAAGCCAGTTAAATTGCAAGCACCTGCCATTCTGTAGTGGGTTATTCATAGGAACAGTCCTGGGGAATCAGGGCTTTCCCTTTATTTGTAATGACGTGTGATCTGCCAGGCAACTCTTGTGTGCTGGTCACCATACAGGCTGTATCTTGCAGAAATTCCTCAATGTTCCTGTCACCCTTGACAGTTTTCCAATCTGACATAGATTGGTTTTCATTTCTTCAAATGATGTTCATTGGGCATTTACAAACATGCCAGGCATTTTTCCTGTTCTAGGAATATAAGAGTGAACAAATTCACTCTTGTTCTTAGCAAGTTTAAATTTTAATGGGAGAAACCAGAATTTTAACACATGGAAATTGACGGTTTCAAAGGTTGAAAAATGCTTAGATGAGATAAGGAAGGTGTTAGCTAATACAGCTCTGTCAGAGTAAGACTCACTGTTAAGGTGACATGCAAGGAGTGACTTGAAGGAAACAGGTCAGATAGCCACATGGCTATGTGTAGGAAAGAAACTCCAGGCAAAAGAAACAGCAAACGAAGGAGACTTAATGGAGTGTTTAGGGTGTTCCAGAAACAGCAAAGAAGCTAGTATGGCTGATGCACAGAGCCCAAGAAAGTAGGTAAGATATGAAAGAGATGTCGATGGGGATCAGACCTTGATGATGTAGTGCTCTGAGGTCACTGGGAACTTTTGAACAGCGGAATTTATGATCTAAATTATGTTTTTAAAGGTTCTCTCTGGCTGAATGTGAAGAAGAGATTTGCCGAGGCCAACAGTGGTTGGGGGGTACGTGGCCAGGGGAGGACTTCATGATAATCGAGAGGAGATGAGGGTGGCTTTGACTAAGCGGGTACAGTCTATGGTAGAACCCACCGAAAGGGTAAGTGGAAGAGTGGAGATGCTATTTGCAGATCAAGTGAAACATGTCATTCCTATGACTGATAAATTCAGCTTGGAGGACACATCTTATAGTGAAAGACAAACATATAGGCATTTTAACTTCGTACTTACTGGCCTAGGAGTTAAGACAGCCTCTCAGAGTAAGATTTGAATTTTTACAGAAAAATATTTAGCTGGGTTGCCTTTGCTCGCTGGCTTGAGGAGAGTGGGGAAGGAGAAAAGAAACAGATTACAAACCCATTCACTCCACTTTGTGGGAGGATTTATCAGGTGAGATTAGAGGCTAAGTGTGTGATTATTTTGTTTGTTTATTTAATATTTTAATATGTGTTTATTTAATATTTTTATATAGAAATCAAGAGTACAAAAGAGGCAGTCCGTTGTAACACAAAATGAAAATGGACATGTTTCCTTCACTATCATATTAAGTAACTCAGTTATAAAATTTTGATTTATAATTCCAGCTACTCAGCTCTGCTGGCTTATCTGGTCCCTGAGACAGGAAGATTTTCATTATTTAAAAAGTGTAATTGGGAGATGGAGGTTACCGCCTGAATTCTTTGAGTTTCTTATTTTACATAATTCATAGGGTAAAAACATGGTTTAGAAAATGGACTGGTATGTTTGATTGCACCTGGTTGTCAGTGGACAGAACACGTTAATGACACACAGTGAAGGCAGGAAATAGTACGTCTTGACCCTAAGGGCACTCCTGAGGAAACCTTCTAGCTTAGTTGTGTTCAGTGGTCAAAAGTAATGAAAAATTCCTCAAATATCAGAATCACTAAGGGCTCACACCATCCAGGAATAAAGTTTTGAGTCACTTCATGTGGTGGAAATAATTATCCCCCAAAACCATTTTCCCTTGCATCCTGGATGCGTGATTGCTCTGCTAGACACATTATTTTTCAGCCACAATTCTTAGCAATATCCTTTTCTTTTCAATATCCTTCTTTTTTTTTTTTTTTTTTTTTTTTTGAGAGGGTGCCTTGCTCTGTCACCTAGCTTGGAGTGCAGTGGCGCGATCTTGGCTCACTGCAACTTCCGCCTCCCAGGTTCAAGCGATTCTTCTGCGTCAGCCTCCCGAGCATCTGGGACTACAGTGCCTGCCACCACACCCAGCTAGTTTTTTGTATTTTTAGTAGAGACAGGGTTTCACCTTGTTAACCAGGATGGTCTCGATCTCCTGACCTCACGATCTGCCCACCTCGGCCTTGGCCTCCCTTTACTGAGATTTGATTGAGACATGAAAAACTTTACTTAATGAATGTTCACAAGTCAATGAGTTTGCAGAGAAGTATACACCTGTGAAACCATCACTACCATCAAGGCCATAAACACACCCATCACTTCCCAAAGTTTCCTTCTGTCTCCTTTATTATAATAATAATTATAACAACTATTGTTATTATTATTGTCTGTTAAAAAACACACATACACAGAGACAATAGGATCTACCTTCTTGACGTTTATGTTACAAAACAGAAACTTTATACCCTTTAACCATCATCCCCACCATTTATCCCTCTCCACTAACCCCTAGCAACCACCATTGTTCTCTCTGCTTCTATATGTTTGACTATTTTAATTCTACATGTAAATAATATAATACAGTATTTATCCTTCTGTGACTGGCTTATTTCACTTAGTATAATGTCCACCATTTCCATCCATTTTGTTGCAAATGGCAGGATTTATTTATTTATTTATTTATTTATTTATTTATTTATTTATTTATTTTTTGAGGCAGAGTTTCATTTTTGTTGCCCAGGCTGGAGTGCAATGGCACGATCTTGGTTTGCTACAACCTCCCACTCCCAGGTTCAAGTGATTCTCCTGTCTCAGCCTCCTCAGTAGCTGGGATTACAGGCACCTGCCACCATGCTTGGCTGAATTTTTTTTTTTTAGGTAGAGACAGGTTTTCACCATGTTGGCCAGGCTGGTCTTGAACTCCTGACCTCAGGTGATCCATCCTCCTCGGCCTCCCAGTGTTCTGGGATTACAGATGTGAGCCACCGCGCCCAGCCAGGATTTCTTTTATTTAAATGTTTTTTGGCTTATTTATTCTATAAGCATATTCACAATGCATGTTTTGTAGTCACACAATTTTTAATCTCAATTTACATAGCCCTAATATGATTTCTTAATTTCTTTTTTTTTCCTTATTTCAATAGGGTTTGGGGGAACAGGTGGTGTTCGGTTACATGAATGAGTTCTTTAGTGGTAATTTCTGAGATTTTGGTGTACCTATAACCTGAGCAGAGTAGGATTTCTTACTTTTTAAAGACTGAATGATTTTCCATTGTATGGATATATCATATTTTCCTTGTTCAAGAACCTTCTCACCTCACGGTGACTATCAATCCAAAGCTATTATATCAGGAGCCATACCCAATTCCAAGAAATTCCACTCCAGAAACAATGGCATTAAAATCATTCAGCCTGGGTTTGAAATACCCTACAACTATCTGCCCTGATTTCCCCCTTCTGAAATAAGTGTTTTTCAAGGTTGTGTTATCTTTTGCTTATGTAGGTTTAATTGGTTTAGCTTTCCATTATCCGTAGGTTTTCATAGTGGTCTTTTGGGGAGGTGAGAGTTGACAAATGGAAGACTATTCTTAAACTTGGTTCTCTAGCCCTTCCCATAATTATGTCAACTTAAACTTCTCAACTTCATTTATGCTTAATCAACTAGCTTCTATTAGTTTACAACTAAGACACTTGCTTGATACACTCATATATTGAGGCTGAGGTAGGAGGAGCACTTCAGGCCAGGAGTTCAAGACAAGTCTGGGCAGTACAGCAAGACCCCATCCCTATATATTTAAAGGAAGAAAGGAAAACCTCATTAAATTGCATACAAACAGTGGCTGAGCAAAGCAATCACTCCATTGTATCCCTCAAAGGTAAGGCATGCTACATGAAATGAAATCTTTGTCATGGCAAGCTCTTTAAAATATCAATTGTGCAGTGGCACACGCCTATAATCCCAGCACTTTGGGAGGCTGAGGCGGACAGATCACCTGAAGTCAAGAGTTTGAGATCAGCCTGGCCGACATGGTGAAACCCTGTCTTTAATAAAAATACAAAAATTAGCTGTGTGCAGTGGCGGGTGCCTGTAAGTCCAGCTACTCGGGAGGCTGAGATGGGAGAATCGCTTGAGCCTGGGAGGCAGAGGTTGCAGTGAGCTGAGACCGTACTGCTGCACTCCAGCCTGGGCAACAGAGTGAGGCTCTGTATCATAAACAAAACAAAACAACAACAAAATATCAATTGTGCCTGGTAGAGAAGTGATGTAGGTACCTTTCGGTTGCATAAATAAGAAAAAAGAAAAAGAGGAGCAAATAGAGAGCTCTCTCAAGACAGCGGTGCCTTACTAGTCCCTCACTAGTCCCTCTAGTGTCTCCCTCTCCTTTATCTCCTCACCTACTCTTATGACTGAAACCTGAACTGATGCAAATGTTCCAAGCATACTTCAGTCCTAACTGTGGGGGCTGTCTGTCAGAGGTAATCAGTAGAGAACAAATATAAATCCTAGGGAGATCCCTCGTAATAACTCATTCTCATATATTGTCTGACTTCAGTGTTTCTGCTCTGTTCACAACAGTCTAATGGGTAAAACAGACTGTCAGCAGGTTGAAAGGACAACATTTGAGATAGTTGATGGGCAGGAGAGAGCACTTTGGTAGCTAACATCATTTTGCCTCTCTGAAGGTGGGTAAAGAATGAATCGACAGAGCTGTGATGCTGCTTTTCCCATAACTCATATCATATTTGACAAAAACTGTCTGAACCCCACTTTCAGGATGAAAGGAGGATCAAGCAGAGAAAAGTCTCCAGAAATGTAAAAAGCTTCTGTTGTTTGAAAGATAAGGACTAGACTGAAAAATTAGAGCAACTGGGCTGCTCTTTTATCAATTTATCGTGTAGCTTGGGAAACATTTTCTTCTGTACAACTGGTTCTTTCCTCAGCTCAGTACTACTTTGCTCTATTTTATCTTTGTTATTCATTAGTTCTGGTCTTTTCTTCTGGATCACATATTACTAAACATGTTGACTCTTGGGTCTCTGTCCTTCATGTTCGTGGTATGCTCTTTCGTGGATTTTGACTCACTTGGAGATAGTTCTTCAATGGATCTTCCATATCATCAAGTCTCTTCTGTGGAATCAGTTACGCTTTTTGCTGATAAAAATTTTAATTTAATTCTATAATTGTCCTTTGACTTATGCTGCAATTCTTACCTTACTTGTCTCCATTTTCTTTCCTTTTCATAATTTTCCAGTTGCTTTAGTAACCCCAGATGCCTGAGGTTAGTAAGTTTTTGGGGAGACATAGCCATTGACCATCACGGCAAAGGAAATCACATCTTTTCTGTTGCTTTTTGAGATGAAGAAACCTTCTAACTAGGGATCATGAATAATCTGTGACTGTTAGTTTGTATCCTCTGAGAAGAAGCAGACCCCAATATGAAGTTAAACATGAGAGACATTTGTTAGAGAAAACAACCGTGAAGAAGAAATGGTAAGGTGCTGAAGAGGATGGAGAAAACCTTCAAGCCACATTCTTAATGCAGGTCTGATCCTATTGAAGGAGAGACAGAAGGAAGGAGGCTTGGGCAGGAAAAGTCTCAGACTGTGGCACAGTTCTCAGTAAGTGTCAGCCAGGCCAACTGGAATTCCACAGGCAAGGTGGCTTGCCAGAGGAGTCCCGTTTCTCCTCTGCACTGGTGTTCCTGAAGCTCTTAGGCATTAGCTGGGAACAGCTCATGGGTGTGAATGCAACAGTAAAGTCAGAAAGGCAGCTGCTGGGGTGTCCTGTCAGTTATGCTTCCACTTGGGAGAGATGAGTGGCACATTTCCATGCCTGTCACAGAGACTTCGTTCAAGCTCCTTCCTTGTGCTGTGCCAGTGATAAGATTGGCACCTTTCCACTGGCTTTCTGCCTGGCATAACTTTCAGGCAAATCTTGGCAGCACCATTCCTTTCAAATGCTGCTTATTCTCCCCAGCAAAGTGGAAGTCCAAGAAGGGCTGTCTTGATGTCCTGGGGCTGCTTTTGTGTTTTTACCTCTATAATACTGCAGCTTTCATGAAGGTCTCTGAGAAAGAAGGTTAGAGTAGTGTCTAACAGTTTTTGATTTCAAGTAAAGAAGCCCTAGGTTCAAGCCCTAACTCTTCCATGTACCAGGTACTGTGACCTTGTTCAAGTGATGTCACCTGTCTAACCTTCATAATCTTTGTGCCAAAATGAGTCATAGAATCTCTTAGAGTTGTAAGGATGAAGTGAATACATGTCTTGGCACCTCATGCAGAATGAGCATTCATTAAATATTACCTATTATTGTTTCCTAATGCTGCTGCTTTTCTCAGGATGACAGATTCTAAACTGGTCTTTAGTTCTTTCTTTCCACGTTTTTACTTGCACTCTATCTATTAGGAGTCCCAACCTCTAGAAGCAATTACCTGATGTCATTCATATTAAGCACAAAACAGAGGACTTGGACATGGGAATGTCAGATATGAAAGTCTATAGTCTTAAAGGACATTCTCTTTACCTTTCCTGTGGCTTTGGTGTTTGAATAGTACTGAGTCATCTTTTTCTAGATTGCTGTGGTGCCTATACCACCTTCCCCAGATCACCCCCCACCACCACCATTTTTATGCTCTGTCAGTCTAGATAATAAAGACCTGGAGTGTGGGGATTTGTATTTCTGGCTTCATATTATCTATGAATGTCCAAAGTCCTTTAGAAACAGAATATTTAAATCTCAAATGACCATTTCTGGGTTCCATACTCATGTGGAGGGAGAGGTTATTTTCTCAAGATCGATTCAAGAATTGGAACAATTGCATCTATTTTCTGATGTGAATTATGTAATATGTTTCTATAACTCTAGTTTGCTAGGACATCTAGGACTGGCAGACCTAACATGAATGATATCCTAGATGATCAGTTTCTTGAAGTGAGAGATTATGTACACTATTATTTCTCAACAAGGTGTTGCTGACATTTTGGACCATATAATTCATTTTGTATCATTGTAGAATGTTGCAAGATAATTAATAAGCATCTTTAGCTCCTACCCACAAAAGTCAAACAATGCTTTCCCTACCTTATTCCCCAAGGTACTATTTCCATACATTTCCTACCACCTCTGGGTAGGTCTGCTGCAGCTCTTAGTTAGTGCCACTGGACAGGTTAAGCAATCATTCAAGGAAGGGGAAGGTCAGTTACTAAAAGTGAGTCTGATATTATTGATGGGAACAGAGCTAGATATTTGCCTGAGATATCAGAAAGATTTTGAAGGAGGTTGTGCGACGAAAAGGAATGGAAAAAAATCTTATCGTCAAATATTACAGGTCCGATTTATTGGTCAGACTTAGCGATGCATCCTTGCCAATAAAGTATTAGGTGACATCTGGGAAGAAGGGTGTTTTGTATTCTTTTATGTGATGTTCAGTGAGGTGTGGCCACAAGAGGAGACAATGGAGAGGCTCAAGAAAAAAATGAAGTTTATTATACTCACAGGTCCTAGAAGACGGGAGGCACAACATGCCACACAGGGCCACACAGGCAAGACACCACGGTGGTCAATGGGCAGAAGACAGGAGTGAGAGAATGGTTTCAGCCATTGCATTTATTGGGGTCAGCAGGAAAGGCAAGGCGGGGCAGACTGAATAACTTAGGATTGGCTAGTTTGAATAACTGGCAGGCTTTGGGCTATAGGGTGGTCCCTAGTTGACTGCTACTTGGCCCTGGGATGATTAAGGCAGAGGACTGTTACCTCTTGGGGTGATGGGCCAGGTAGAGAAGGTATGGCTCTGGTGGTTACTTTGTATATCAAAGGCATGCTTCTGCTGGGTCGTTTACTATCTCTTAGAATTGCCTTAACCCAGGGAGAGGCGGTCTCTCCCCAGTTAGGAAGGTTTTTTAATGTGTTAAAACATCACATTGTATTTATGCACCAAAATATCACCCGTGCCCGATAAATATACACAATTATTATGTGTCAATTGCACATGATAACATGAGATGGGAAGGGAAGGAGAGAGGAAGAAAAATTCGATAAAGGATATAAAAACACAGTTTGATAGAAAGGAATAAGTACTAGTATTCCACAGTACAGCAGGGAAATCATAGTTAACAGTAATTTATTGTGTATTTCAAAATAGCTAGAAGAGAAGAATCGCAATGTTCCCAATACGAAGGAAGGATAAATGTTGGAGGTGATGGATAGTCCTATTACCCTGCTTTGATCATTACACATTATATACAGGTATTAAAATATCACATGTGTTTTGTACAATTATTATATATCAATATAATTTTTTAAATAAAATTATAATATGCAGTAAATTAAAAACATATCCACAATATAATGGGGAAAATTCCAGGGCAGATCTATTAGCAAAAATGTAATTGTATGTAAATTTAATAGAGTATTACTGTAATCTGAGGCCACCAAAATTTCCATAACCACATTCAGCTTTTCTCTAGTGAAGATCTAAATAAGTTCCAAGTTATTGGACGGGTTTTCGAAGCCTAGACAGTATTTTTCTTCCCTGAGGACTAGTGCTTTGTCAGAAGATTTTTAAGTTCCCTGAACTTCAGGTGTTGTTTAAGAGAAAAGGGTCCATAATAAATGTTTGAAGTTTAATTAGGAAATTCATGCATTTTAAATTCCCCCTTGTTCATGCTATTTGTCGGAGTACTTGCGTGAAGGAACTGTCCTTGGAGAAAGGGAAAGAATCTTTTATTAAAATTGAAAAACCTTCATGTTTATCATTCGTATTTACTTGGAGACCAAGTATGAAAAGTTTTAATGTTGAAGAACTTTCCACCAAGTTTTTATGAGCAAGTATAGCAGGGATATGAAATTGAGTTGTAACCTTAACTATAAAGTTGACTGTTGCAAATGCTATTATACCGGGATTCTGTTATATCAGTGGTTTTATTTGCACATTCTCTGCTGTATATTAAAATCTACCTTTCTCATTGTGCTTATCTCTTAATGGTAAATAATTTCAGAATATCCTAGCTGTTAATAGCAAAAGTTTATAGAAAATCTTCCGCTCCCATGGTGATGTGGTAAAATTAGTTTCATTATCATTAGTTTGCTCATTTAAAAACTGTTGGAATGCTTGATGGTAGTAGTAGTAGGTAGGTATCAGCCTCAAATCTTCCCTTAGTTGTGCTGTGCAGAATTTCAATTGTATAGGCTTCTTATTTGAGAAATGTTTCACTTCCTGGCAAATTTAAATAGTCATTTAATGCTATCCTTATTGAAGAAGGCCACCTGGAAATCATGCTCATTTCATAGTTGAAAATCTGCATTGCTGTCACTGCTGCTGTATAGTAGAAGGAACTGATGCTATGAAGCATCAGTGAAAAAACCTGAGCTAAGGATCTGAGTGTGTTTGCTTATTGTTTTTCTTTCCTCCCTTCTCTTTGATTTTATTCAAATGTAGATGCTCTTGTTTTTCTCAATATTGTAATTTTCATTGTAGTATCAAAATCTTGGATGTAAACTAAATGATATAAACATGTAGGACATTTTTTATCTGAATACCAGCTACTGAGAAAGATTATGACATTTTTTTTTTCTGTGCTGTTTTCTCATTCCTCAGGGCAAAATATTTTCTAGTTAGGAATGAAGCTCTTTGAAGAAGGACAATGTTTTCTACAGGTTTGTTGAATTAAAACATTAGCCAATTAGAAAAAATAATCACCATTATTTAAAATAATATAATTATAAGTACATGTTACTTGAAAACTGACATCTATTTGAAATGCCAACATTTTGAGTGTATTGAGATTATACAAATATTCAAATATATATTTTTTAAAAAATAATGAGAACATATGCCAGTATTTTTTCTTCTGTGGTCTAATTACATATAAACATATTCAATAGGAAAAATAAAATTTATACCTTTATTAATATTTCAGAAAAGAAAGACATCAATGTAATATTGTGAGGTTGTAGGGATTGCAATAACAAAATCTCATTATATGCTAAGAGTTGAGTTATATACATAAAGAGAACTAAAAAGATGTAATCAAATGCAGCATTGTAACCAATTTAATGTAAATAAGAAAGAAGCAGTGTTAGAGCCCTTTATTCTGAGCTATCTCCGAATCTCAACTTTAAGTCTCATTATCAGAACTGGGTAACAAGTGAACCCTTAATCTAATAAGAATGAGAACCCACGTGTTATTTAGAAGTGTTGTTTGATCTCTAAGGAATTTGGGATTTTCCAGCTATCTTTCTGTTATTGATTTCTAGCTTAATTCCATTGTGATCTGAGAGCAGACATTGTATGATTTCTGTTCTTTCAAGTTTTTCAGGTGTTTTTTATGACCCAGAATGTGGTCTATGTTGGTGAATATCCCTGCGAACCTATGAATAATGTGCATAATCCTACTGTTGGATAAAGTTGTCTATAGATGTCTATCATGTCCAGCTGATGAACGGTGTTGTTGAGTTTCACTGTGGCTTTATTAATTCTGTGTCTGTTGGATCTGTTCTTTTCTAACAGGAGTGTATTGAAGTCTCCAACTATAATACTGTACTTATATATATATCGTCACAGATCTATTAGTTTTCTTTCACGTATTTTAATACTCTGTTGTTAGGCACATACATGTTAAGAATTGTTATATCTTCTTGAAGAATTAACCCCTTTATATTACATAGTGCTCTTTATTATCCCTGATAAATTTCCATGCTCTGAAGTCTGCTGTAACTAAAATTAATATTGCTACACCTATTTTCTTTCAATGAATGTTTTTATCTTGGTATAATTTTCTTTAGCCATTTACATTTAATCTATGTCTGTTTTATATTTAAAATGGATTTGTTTTAGACAATATATAGTTTAGTGTTCCTTTGTTTATCTTCTTACTCTTTATCTTTTTATTGTGTGTGTATAAATATATATATATATATGCATACACATATTTATTTTTTATTTCAATAGCTTTGAGGTACAAGTGGTTTCTTGTTATATGGATGAATTATATAGTGGGAAACTCTTGAGATTTTAGTGTGCCCATCAGCCATAGTGTTCATTGTACATAATATGTATTTTTTATCTGTACGTTTCCTTTCACCCACCCCCTTCTGAGTCTCTAAAGTTCATTATATCACTCTGTATGCCTTTGCATACTTACAGCTTAGCTCCCACTTGTAAGTGAGAAAATAGAATTTTTGGTTTTCTACTCCTGTGTTACTTTACATAGAAGAATGGCCTCCAGCTCCATCCACATACTGCAAAATACATTATTTGTTTCCTTTTTATGCTGAGTAGTGTTCCATGGTGTGTGTGTGTGTGTGCGTATAATGTTTTCTTTATCCATTCATTAGACAGTCGGCACTTAGATTGGTTCCACATCTTTGCAATTGTGAATTGTGCTGCTATAAACATACATGTGCAAATGTCTTTTTAATATAGTGATTTCCTTTTGGGAGGGTAGATATTCAGCAGTGGGATTGCTGTATCAAATGGTGAATCTACATTTAGATGTTCAGAGAATCTTCATACTGTTTTCCTTAGAGGTTGTACTAATTTACATTCCCGCTAGCCATGTATGAGTGTTTCCCCCTCATCCACACCAACATCTATTGTTTTTTGACTTTTGAGTAATGGCCATTCTTGAAGGAGTATAGTGCTATCTTACTGTACTTTTAATTTGCATTTTCCTGATGATTAATGATATTGATCATTTTTTCATATGTTTGTTGACCATTGGCATAGGTTCTTTTGAGAGATGTCTGTTCGTGTTCTTTGCCCACTTTTTCATGGGATTATTTGTTTTTTTTTTTCTTGCTGATTTGTCTGAGTTCCTTGTAGATTTTGGATATTAGTCCTTTGTTGGATGTGTAGTATGCAAATAGTTTCTCCCATTCTGTGGGATATCTGTTTACTCTGCTGATTATTCCATTTGCTGGGCAGAAGCCTTATAGTTTAATTAGGTCCCATTTATTTAGTTTTGTTTTCATTGCTTTTGCTTTTGGGGTCTAAGTCATGAAGTATTTACATAGGCCAATGTCTGGAAGAGTTTTTCCAAACTTTGTCTTCTAGAATTTTCATGGTTTCGGGTTGTATATTAAAGTATTTGATCCATCTTGAGTTGATTTTTATATAAGGTAAGAGATAGGGGTCCAATTTCATTCTTCTACATGAGGCTTGCCAGTTTTCCCAGTACCATTTATTAAACAGAATGCCCATTCCCCAATTTATGTTTTTGTATGCTTCGTCAAAGATCAGTTATTCTGTAAGAACCTAGTAGAGTTCCAGGAGGTAAAACTCAAAAAAACACTGGAGCTCCCAAATGACTAGGACTCCAAAATGACTGACCACCCCTGGAGTTTTTATGTCTCAGACTTGTCTACACTGAGCCTCCAACTGTGTGTCAATTACCGTTCAGGACTTCCTGCCTCGCACTAGTTTCCACAGATTTTCAGTTCATGAGTATAGGGAAGCTCAAATTTTCACCTGAAATTCTGATAATTTAGTCTGCTGAAATAAACTGACAATAGACAGATTAATACTAGAAAAGGCATAGAAATTTCCTATGTGCAAGTGCACAGGAGTAACACAAAATATGAGACTCAACAAGGGACCAGATGGTTGAAGCTTAAACATCATCGTCATAAAGCAGAGGAAAGTGGAGGATATAGGCAATTTTTAGAAGAAGAATCAATTATTTTTAGGGGAGATGAATGGGCCTAAAGAACAAACAGAAGCTTGAGACAGAGTTCATCTGGGTTCTGAGTGTGGTGTCCACATCAGTCTTCCTTCCTGGAATATACATTGATTTCCTCTAATTAATGAAATATCTAAGGAAGGGTATCACACCAATGGGATATTTCCTGAAAGACTCAGTCTTTAGGCAGGTAGGGTAACTTCAGAGAAAGTCCTTCCTTTATTTGCTATTCCTCAAGTGCTTTGAAGTCCAAAGAGGCATGTTTTGGGGCATGATTTTTAAGTCCCCACTAAGGTTTCTGCTTTAGTAAGTTTTCATTGTCTCTGTTTTCCTGTTGGTCTCTCTAATTTGGGAGACAGGGATTTGTCCTACGGCCTCATGTCTCTGATGGATCTAAGACAATATAATCAGTTTCAGTGTGTTCAGCTTTTTATTTGTTATTAGGATGAAATGGTGACTTCCAGTTTTTTTACATATGAGACTGGAAACTGAAAGGCCCACTGTCGTTTTGAAGAAATTTAATGATATGTCTGTGAAGGAGTAGGACTTCTGGTTTTGGCCTCAGTCCAACAGAATAAACCCCTCCTCATTTTTGACTTTATAGAACACAGCCTACGTACTTCTTCCCCATGTTGATAAATAAAATCTACATATGATATGCCCAAACAGTGTACTTGGAAACTTCCATATGATATGCCTGGTCAGCATACATAGAAACTTCCATATGACATTGCCAATCAGAGAACATAGATTCTTCCATGTGATATATCTGGGCAGTATACAGAGAATTCTACTATATGACATACCCAAAAAGTGTACATAGGACCTTCCACGTGGCAGGCCCAATAGTATACCCTCCATATAACATGCCCAATTAGACACATAAATTTAGGTCAATAGTCTCATTTTCATGATAAGACTGTTGGGAAAGCACTTTAATAGGGAAAGAGGAATCCTGCTAGAATTTAATCAATCTAATCCTTCCTTCACAATCATGAACTGATATCTAATGAGCAATAGGTATGCAAGGAACAGAAACAGCAAAACAGAAAAGGCCCAAGACAAGGAAGTAGAATACAGACCTTGAAAAAATGAATAAATCACATATTAAAAGATATGTTTTATTATTATTATTTTAAATATGGAATGCTTCATGAATTTATGTGTCATCCTTGCACAGGGGCGATGCTAATCTTCTCTGTATCGTTCCAATTTTAGTATATGTGCTGCCAAAGTGAGCACAAAAGATGTGTTTTTTTAAAAAAAACTACTTAGTCTCTTCACAGCTACACAAGAAGATATTGCATTTTTTTTTTTAAATGGAATGCATCAAGAATTTACATGCCACCTTGTGCAGGGGTCATGCTGATCTCTGTATCATTCCTATTTTAGTATATGTGCAGCTGAAGTGAGCACACATATTGCAGTTTTAAAGAAAAGTAGAATGATAAATTAAAAGGGACAATGGGAGAATAAGAAAAAATTCTTAGAAATCAAAAGTGTGTGATTATCAAAGAGAAATCAAAAGAACATTAAGGCATTAATAAAATAAAAATCTGTCAGAACCAAAAGAAAATGCAATATATTCACTTCAGCAAAATTTCAATCAAAACAGCAGAATGAAATGTATTGTCTTCAAGGTTTTTAAAGTAAATTATTTTAACTAGCATTCTGTATTTACACTGAGTGACAATTAACCACAAGGACAAAATTAAGAACTTTCTGCATGCAGGATATCATAAAATTTACCTTTAATGCACTTATTTACCAAGAAAAAAATAATTGAGAATATGTCCTAGGAATAGTAAAATATAATCTAAACATATAATCAAAAAGACAAAAACAATAATGTATAATTATAAGAGGAGAGAAATGAAAAGAAAGCTTAGAATACAAGGTGTGCAGTAGGCTTAGATAGCAATTCATTAAAAACACAAAGTGAAATTGTGTTCATATTAACAAATTATATATTTGAAAGCTGAGTGAACTTAGTGCTATGGTGCAGGCATAGTATCTTTTTTTTTTTCTTAAGTGGAAAAATGTAAACAAGGCATTGAAATTTAAGGAAAACTGAAAAGTTGTTTGAGTAATTGGAGGTCTGAATTCTGGGGGGGGAAAAAAAAAGTCAATTTTTTAACCTCGGAGTAGTCAATCCATGCTAGAGCTAGCAAACAATTGGGAAGTGGAGAGGAAAATAAAGAGAGGTAAGGGAATGTGGTGCCACTGATTTTTTAAAAAATTTTCTATGGCGGGAATTGAAGACACATTTTGTAGAAGTTGACGGATTAAGAAAAAGAAGTTGCATTGTATTACTTATCCTAAAGATAGAAGGCGATCTGAACATTCTAATATCAGTTGCCAAGACTATTGGAGCATAGGGAAGAGAGGTATTAGAAATGTAGGTGAGCTAGATTTTTGTATTTCAAAGCAAGGAATCCATAGTTATGATTAGGTTTTGGCTAACCAAAAACACATATGGAAAAAAATATAGTATTTGGAGAGAAACAGTTGAAGATGTTTACCTCTAGGGAATGATAATTGGAAAGAACATAAGAATTTTGTACCATCTGTTTAGTTTGAGTTTTTTTTTTTTTTTTTTTATCATGTGCATTTATTATTTACTGTAAAAGTCAGGGTCTTGTCAGGAAGTGAAGGCATATTCAAACTGAGTAACTCATGGAGCATTTAATTAAGGGATTATTTATTATAATTTTGATTTTTCCATGTCTACAAACAGTAGATAGTGTTCTATCCTGGCTTAGTAACAGTAGGGGCTATTACACCTCCTAGATCTAACGAATGGGAGGGAGTGGTCACCAGAACTGGGAATTATTATAAAAGCTACATGGATAGAGCAGCCTGACAAGAAGGTGGCATGTGCAAGAGAAATACAGCCAATCTACAGTGACGTGGAAGAGAGAAAAGACACCAGTGGAATAATTACCCTGACTCCATTCTCCTTTCACTTTTCATATTTTGCAGGTTCCTCCCATGACTGACAGCTTAGAAGCCAGAGGTCAAAGGAGCCTATCAGTCAATGCACTCCACGCAAATATGTCCAGGGAGCAGGATAGAACAAGGTATAAAAGGGTGGAACTCTATCTAGAGGAGCAAAATGAAGATATCTAACACATTGACATTAATAAAATATGTACAATGTCATTACAAAGTGTCAAATTTGCACAGAAAAATAATCACAAAATAATCAATGTCATAGTCAACTATTGGTGGTGTTTTATGCCAGGTGCACTTTAGCTGGTTAACTGGAGGATTTGAGTGAAAGTACGTCTTTCTTTTCTTTTCTTTTTTTTTTTTTTTAGAGAAAGCGAGAAGTTAAGGAAACATCTAAAGGGCAATGGGCAAGTGATGCCTGAAAGGTACTGGCAGAAGATAAATGGTATGTCATTTTAAGCCAATGGAAAGCTTAATCCTGTGAGGGAAACTCTGGGAAATGTACACCATATGAGTCAGAATTACTCCAAGAATGAGGGAACTAGGACACTTAGCTTCCTGAATCACTGGGTGTTATCTGCCCCTGTAGGCAAGGGACCTTCCTAGGATCTAGAAAAAAAAGACTAAAGGCAGCTAGATGTAGACAGTGGCCATTAGATGTTGGCCAAAGCAAAAGGAAGATCTGAAGGGTAAGGGAAGGACATTGCTGGTGTCTATACTTCTGGCCAATATGCCACAAGTACAAATGCACCAGTTACAGTGTTAAGCATCACTGCTTGAATTTACAACCAGCTTTTGAGGATGTTGATATGGAAAGTGTTCTTAAAAGTCCCATCTTATTGTCGTGACAGCAAAGATAATTATATAAGTCTGTTATTATTTCTGGCAATTAAAAAAACTGTTTTGAAATTATTTGAGTCACATTTCGATTTAATATTTTTGACAGTCTGTAATTTTAGAATAAACACTCTCAAATACATCATTTGCCATATTTTAACACAATGGAGTTACATAATCTGTGTATCAGTATACCAGAGTGAATTTGGTTTTGTGAAGACCTCAGAAGAAAAGCTTACCTGCAATCTCCATGTATAAACTTGAATAGGTGAAAATGTTCCCTTGATTAGGAAATGTGTAGCTCTGCTGTGTTTATATTTGTTTGTTTTAAATGCAGGCTCATGAATGTCTACTTATGTAAAACTGTACAGTTGAGTGCACTTCTGTATTATGACTTCTCTGTGCTCAGCTCAATCCCAGATAGGGCTGAGGAGCATGCTTGAGACTCATGCCATCACCCTCATGAGACAGCACATAAATGTATAACATGTTTATTCATGTCTCATAAGACCAAAATTTGTTTAACACTTTTCTTTTTACATGCTTAAATGTTTGTGCTCAGACTTTTAGGTTATGACACTGAGTTTTCATGGATTCTTTTCCTAGTGTTGCATTTTAAGAATGTGTTTTTTCAGATGAATTGAAAATCTTACCATTGTTTAGTTACTCAACTAGTATTTGTTGAATGCATGCTATGTGGAGGAAACTGGTCTAGTGCTTGGGATTCCTCAGTGAACGCAAGTGATAAACATCCCTGATCTGCTGCTTACGTTTAAGCAAGGAGGCTGAGTCAATGAATCATGAACATATATAATACATTAGAAGGTACTACATGCTGTAGAAAAGCGATGACATAAAGTAGAGGATATTGGAAATGTTAGCATCAGGGAGCAGGGTGTAGTATTAAAAGGTCAGAGTGGGCCTCATTGCAAAGGGTAGATTTGAGCAAAGACATCAGAGGTATAAGGAAATTAGGCATGTGAACACAGGAGGAAAAAACATTTTAGGCAGACATAATAAATAATTTAAAAACCAAAAGACAGGCTTGTATCTTTAAAAAGTGTTTATCTTCTGGTCAAAAGTGTCATTGTAGTTGTTTGTTGAGAGGAGACTGTGGGAAAGTGTGAGTGGAACCAGGGAAATCAGTTAAGAAGTAGTTTTATTAATCCAAGAAAGAGATAGTGAGAACTTAAGTTAATTTAAAATGAATATTGTTTGCTAGGGGAAAAAAGAAATTCTAAAGAAAAATTTGCCCATGAGCCAATTAAGTTGATCAGGCTTAATATGAAATAAGCATAAAGGCATCAGTTCATTTTCAGCTCACGGTGACTGGGGTTTCTAAAATGACAAGAGAGATTCAAATGCCTCAGCTGGCTTCCAAGTCAAGAAAGTGTAATGGTGGCTGTTTCTCATTATGGTTCTCTTTTTAAAGTGATAAAAATCAACTAATTAGTATGACTTAAATAAAGGATTTTAAAAACTGACAGACTTCGTTTTGAAACAAATTAATTGAGTGTACAAAATGACTCTGCTCTTACCCAGTTTCTCAAGCTGAGAACCAAACTGCTAACATGTATGGGAATATAGCACTTTGCTGGGATTTTTATTTTAATTTAAAAATTTTGAGTCTTTTTTGCTATTGTTGCTGTTTTGATGTGTGCCCAACTTGCCAGTATATGCTGTGGAAAGGCTAGGAAACATTTCAACCCACTAAGTCCCTCATCAATGGGGAGGAGCGCTTTGTACTGTACAACAGAAAATAAATTCTGCTTATCACCTGCTATGGGATACTTATAAACATTTACTAAGGATCCATTCACAGAGAAATTCCCAATACATTCTAAGAGGAAACCTATCAAAATGTAAAAGTAAAAATAAAAACTTCAACTAGATAAAAACACATCTAAATAATTATTAAATCAAAGCTGAAATCGTCTCAGTGATTTACAAAAGGATAATAATATTCACAACACTTATTATGACGAAGACTTTGGCCAAATAGTATGTAAAAGAATAAGCATAAAAGTTTTCCTACTAAAAGGCAACAAAAATAAATGTTAAAATATTGAAACAAGGCATTATATTCAAAGACAAAATAAAACCTATTTAAAATAAGACAAAGAAGAAAGAGAAAGAAAGAAGTTTTATAAATAAAAAATATTATTCAAAAACAAAACCCAAGATCCCATAGTAAATTGTTTAGCAGACAAATGAAGCATATAATGAAGCTCATACATGACCAAATAGCCTGACTAAAAAAAAGTAAAATAAAATAAATAATGAAGGGTGTGTGTGTGTGCACGTGAAAATACACAAAAAATTACAAAATTATAACTGAAAAAGGCATTACAGTAACAAATATTGATGAATTTAATACCTATTTAGACATGTACTTTATAACTAAGCTAATATTTTTCAAAATCTGGATGACATGGATGATTTTCTAAGCACTATAGAAGTTTTCTTTGATAAAAATCCTGAAGCAGCCAGTAATTATGGAAGTAATTAAGAAAGTTGCTAAGTAATGAATCTTCTAGTCCCCAAAGTTCCAAGCCCATATAATTTCATGGAAAAAATGTCATATTCTATTCAAAATAATTCACAAATATTCAGAAAGAACGTGCAAAAATTCTTTTACAGGAGATAGTGTGGCACTTATTCCCGACCTTGACAATAAAAAAAACAGAGCAAAATCATCTGTGCCTATAGCCAGATAATCCATCAAAACAAACAAACAAAAAGTAATAAATACACGTAAAAGATGAGTCCAACCGTAATATATTATCCAAATCACCACACTTTATTGAAGGATATAAAATAAGAATTGAGTAAATGGAGAGACAAATCATATCTTTCTATGGAATCCTCACTACATTAAAGAAGTTGGTCCTTGTGAAATAAACTTATATTTTATTATAAAGTAGAGTAATTTTAGAAAATTACCCAAAATTATTGTGTGACTACTTATAACTACAAAGGGATGAGAATTGTCAGAAAATATTAGAAGAGAAGAATAGTAATGGTTAGAGATTGACTTTAAAAGATCAAAATATATTATAAAACCACAATAAATGTAAAGGTATGCTTTTCATGCCATAATAAATAGGTGAATCAACGAATCAGAATTGAAAGTGAAAATACAGATACTTAAATTTCTATTTCTGTCAACTTTGCCATATAAAATAGATAACATTTAAAATTTGTGGTTAAAGAAATGGTGACAAGACTGTCAGTCTGGTATTTTGGGGGGTAAATACATTAAATTACTACTTTATATATCACTACAAAATATATTTGAAATTGAAATAGATTAAATATATCATCAAAGCTTAAGTATATTAGAAAATACTGAGATAACTAATGAAAGATCTTTAGCTTCTAATCTATATGGGGAAAGACTAATAGATTTTGCAACATTAAAATAAAAATCTCCATGTGAAGAATAAGTATCCAAAGTAAATTCAAAACGTAACAATCCCGGAAAACATATTTGCTACATATTTAATAGAGGATTCATATTTTATTCTAATAGTTGCAATAATTTTTCCCCTAATCCTCCCCACATCCTTGGAGCAGATCTTCCTACTCAGTGTACTCTGGAGCTCTGGTGTGTCATGATGGGTTTATCAGTAGACTGTGATATTGATTTCCCAGGACACTGAGCAGGGTCTGAAGTAGCTAACTGCAAAGAGTTTCATATTTTACCTCATAGTTTGTAAGAGTATTATGATTTCTTTATGTGCCAGTATGTGAAAAAGAGTAAGGAATACTGCAGCATTAGAAAATCCTGCTCAACGGCCAGGCGCGGTGGCTCACGCCTGTAATCCCAGCACTTTGGGAGGCCGAGGAGGGCGGATCACAAGGTCAGAAGATCGAGACCATCCTGGCTAACATGGTGAAACCCCGTCTCTACTAACATTACAAAAAAATTAGCCAGGCGCGGTGGGCGCCTGTAGTCCCAGCTGCGCAGGAGGCTGAGGCAGGAGAATGGCGTGAACCCGGGAGGCAGAACTTGCAGTGAGCCGAGATTGCGCCACTGCACTCCAGCCTGGGTGACAGAGCAAAACTCTGTCTTAAAGAAAGAAAAGAAAAGAAAATACTGCTCACAGCCTGCCATTTATAGCTATAAAAAACATCTGATTTTGTTCCCTTGACCACAGATGACTGGGTTTGTGTCAAATTCTGAATCAAACTGAGCCAAAATCATATTATCTTTTTGTGGAAATTTGGAATTGAGAATTAGAGATTAATCCAAGCAAAAAACTTCAAGGACTCACAAGCTATAGGACTATTCAGAGTTGAAGGCAAAATTTATATCTTGGCAACCACAACCATACAAGAGATGAAGATTTGGTGTGTGAAGAAAGTGCAATATTCTGGATCCAGACTGCCTAGTTCTGAATCTCATCTCTACCACTTATGACTGGTATAACCTTAAATAAAAAACTTGTTTCCTCATCTCTGGGGATCCTAATAGTTCCTACCTCATAGGACAGTTGTGAGGATTAAATAAATTGCTTTATGAAAAGAATGTAAATGTCCCTAACAACACTTTTTTTTTTTTTTTTTTTTTATACTTTAAGTTCTAGGGTACATGTGCATAACGTGCAGGTTTGTTACATATGTATACTTGTGCCATGTTGGTGTGCTGCACCCATCAACTCGTCAGCACACATCAATTCATCATTTATATCAGGTATAACTCCCCAATGCAATCCCTTCCCCCTCCCCCCTCCCCATGATAGGCCCCAGTGTGTGATGTTCCCCTTCCCGAGTCCAAGTGAGCTCATTGTTCAGTTCCCACCTATGAGTGAGAACATGCGGTGTTTGGTTTTCTCTTCTTGTGATAGTTTGCTAAGAATGATGGTTTCCAGCTGCATCCATGTCCCTACAAAGGACGCAAACTCATCCTTTTTTATGGCTGCATAGTATTCCATGGTGTATATGTGCCACATTTTCTTAATCCAGTCTGTCACTGATGGACATTTGGGTTGATTCCAAGTCTTTGCTATTATGAATAGTGCTGCAATAAACATACATGTGCATGTGTCTTTGTAGTAGCATAATTTATAATCCTTTGGGTATATACCCAGTAGTGGGATGGCTGGGTCATATGGTACATCTAGTTCTAGATCCTTGAGGAATTGCCATACTCTTTTCCATAATGGTTGAACTAGTTTACAATCCCACCAACAGTGTAAAAGTGTTCCTATTTCTCCACATCCTCTCCAACACCTGTTGTTTCCTGATTTTTTAATGATTGCCATTCTAACTGGTGTGAGATGGTATCTCATTGTGGTTTTGATTTGCATTTCTCTGATGGCCAGTGATGATGAGCATTTTTTCATGTGTCTGTTGGCTGTATGAATGTCTTCTTTTGAGAAATGTCTGTTCATATCCTTTCCCCACTTTTGGATGGGGTTGTTTGTTTTTTTCTTGTATATTTGTTTGAGTTCTTTGTAGATTCTGGAAATGAGCCCTTTGTCAGATGAGTAGATTGCAAAAATTTTCTCCCATTCTGTAGGTTGCCTGTTCACTCTGATGGTAGTTTCTTTTGCTGTGCAGAAGCTCTTTAGTTTAATGAGATCCCATTTGTCAATTTTGGCTTTTGCTGCCGTTGCTTTTGGTGTTTTAGACATGAAGTCCTTGCCCATGCCTATGTCCTGAATGGTACTACCTAGATTTTCTTCTAGGGTTTTTATGGTATTAGGTCTAACATTTAAGTCTCTAATCCATCTTGAATTAATCTTCGTATAAGGAGTAAGGAAAGGATCCAGTTTCAGCTTTCTACTTATGGCTAGCCAATTTTCCCAGCACCATTTATTAAATAGGGAATCCTTTCCCCATTTCTTGTTTTTGGTTCAACATTCGCAAATCAATAAACGTAATCCAGCATATAAACAGAACCAAAGACAAGAACCACATGATTATCTCAATAGATGCAGAAAAGGCTTTTGACAAAATTCAACAGCCCTTCATGCTAAAAACGCTCAATAAATTCGGTATTGATGGAACGTACCTCAAAATAATAAGAGCTATTTATGACAAACCCACAGCTAATATCATACTGAATGGGCAAAAACTGGAAAAATTCCCTTTGAAAACTGGCACAAGACAGGGATGCCCTCTCTCACCACTCCTATTCAACATAGTGTTGGAAGTTCTGGCTAGGGCAATCAGGCAAGAGAAAGAAATCAAGGGTATTCAGTTAGGAAAAGAAGAAGTCAAATTGTCCCTGTTTGCAGATGACATGATTGTGTATTTAGAAAACCCCATCGTCTCAGCCCAAAATCTTCTTAAGCTGATAAGCAACTTCAGCAAAGTCTCAGGATACAAAATTAATGTGCAAAAATCACAAGCATTCTTATACACCAGTAACAGACAAACAGAGAGCCAAATCAGGAATGAACTTCCATTCACAATTGCTTCAAAGAGAACAAAATACCTAGGAATCCAACTTACAAGGGATGTAAACAACCTCTTCAAGGAGAACTACAAACCACTGCTCAGTGAAATCAAAGAGGACACAAACAAATGGAAGAACATACCATGCTCATGGATAGGAAGAATCAATATCGTGAAAATGGCCATACTGCCCAAGGTTATTTATAGATTCAATGCCATCCCCATCAAGCTACCAATGAGTTTCTTCACCGAATTGGAAAAAACTGCTTTAAAGTTCATATGGAACCAAAAAAGAGGCCGCATTGCCAAGACAATCCTAAGTCAAAAGGACAAAGCCGGAGGCGTCACGCTACCTGACTTCAAACTATACTACAAGGCTACAGTAACCAAAACGGCATGGTACTGGTACCAAAACACAGATATAGACCAATGGAACAGAACGGAGCCTTCAGAAATAATGCCACACATCTACAACCATCTGATCTTTGACAAACCTAAGAACACTTTTAACCATGATATAAGTATTCCTACTATAATGTTGTTATTATTACCATTGTAGGTGGAGGAACAAAAACTTGCCAAGAAAAGTAATCTTCAGAGAGAAAACGTGGAAAAACATACACAAAAAAGGATTCTTATACTGTGAGAGAGAGGCTTCTTGAAGTCTTGTAAGTTCTGCTATGTGGCCAGTGAAGAAATAGGATAATACATTGAATGTATTACTATAATAACAACTTCTCCTTTTTCTACCATCTACAGAAAACTTGTTTGAACCAAATTGAATAGAATTTCTGTTTCTTGCATTGGAGAAAGCTGGTAATTTTTACAAATCAATTAAAAAAAGATGAGCCCTCTGCCCACCCCCAATGTACATACTTAGCAAAAGGAGAACAATATATATACAGGTTAATAATATTTAATGAAAGCAATGAGAAATAAAAATACCATCTTACTTTTTAAATATCAAACTGGAAAACAATCTACAGACTAACACTTATGTTGATTAGGGGATAGGGAAGTTAGCCCACTCGTGTAGCGTTTTCTCACCAGTTAGTTCCACTTTTGAGGAATCACTCCAGAGAAATAAGATGCTCAGAAGAGGCTAAATGAGAATAGTCCCTACAGTATCATTTATAAAGTAAAACAACAAATCGAGTATTTAAAACCATTGAATTAAAAAATTGTGATGTATTCTGTGAATATTTTGCAGCTTTAAATATGAGATTCTGATTTGTAAATAATTTAGTATACTTTCAAAGGCAAACCTGATCTTAGAAGACCCTATGAAAAATAGATTTCTCTAAATTGTCTGTGAATACATATGTGCAAACACACACAGACACATAAATGAATACACATGCATACATATGACTATCAAATATATATTTACACATATACATAACATATCTACAAATACCTACGTATATGTGGGTATGTGGGTGTTTGTACATTATGTGTATTTACATAGAGAATAATTTTGTAAAAGCATATACCAGGGGTTAGTAAACTACTTCTTTTAGTCCAAATCCAGTCCACTACCTGATTTTGCAAATATTGGAACATAGTCATATTCATTTGTTTATGTATTACCTTCAGTTGCTTTCATGCTACAGTGGCAAAGTTAAGTTGTTGAGACAGAGATTGCATGCCTGCAAAACAGTAAAATATTTACTATCTGGACCTTTGGCAAACAGAAAGTGTTTGCCAACCTGTATTATAAAACCAGAATGTTGTGACTATGGTGATGGGATTTCAAATGATTAAATTCTTTTCTTTTTTCCTATGTATAACACAATTTATATGTAGATAATTTTCTTGGATAATAACTTTTAAAAATGAATAATAACTAGCTAACTATCATTCATTTAGAATGAGAAAGGCTGCTATAATTTAATTTTTACAAAATCGAAAAAATTTCTACTTGGTTTTATGCATGTACTAATTCACAATGAAAATGTATTTTGGAGTTTTATAACCATATGTGTCATGTAAACAGCTGCAGCAGCAACAACAAAACTTTGTAGTTCTAGCTTCATGTGTTTAATAAAAGTAGCATTTGCAAAGAATTCATGGAGATGTTGTGTTTTTGAGGAACAGAACGTATATTATCTCAGTTTTATTTAAAAATATTTTTGTTTTCAAAATATTGAATTGTCTTAATGCTTGTGATAGAGAGTTGCCTCTGAGGTCAAGATGTTTTTGAGGTTGCTATCTATAGAAGATTTCCTTTTGAAGAGATCCGGATTTTATGCAGACACCAAAAGATCTGAGATGGCAACTCGAAGAGTTTTATATTATAGCATTGCCTGGCAAGAGAATATAGATACTAGCCAAGAATAGCATCTGGTTGATTTGGGCTAGATTATGCTTGTTAGTTACATCAATTACTCTTGTTCCAAATCCTTTCTAAGTGGTCATGCTGTCTTTTCTTAAATTCCTAAGGGAGGCTCTCCAGTGGTAAGAAGATGGACTGACAGCCTAATGTTCCGTACGGTTATTATATTCCTCATTATGAACAATG
Source organism: Piliocolobus tephrosceles (assembly GCF_002776525.5). Taxonomy (NCBI): domain Eukaryota; kingdom Metazoa; phylum Chordata; class Mammalia; order Primates; family Cercopithecidae; genus Piliocolobus; species Piliocolobus tephrosceles. The sequence goes on along the minus strand of NC_045448.1, from coordinate 79,612,452 downwards.
GTAGGCAGATTGCAATAATCTCATGTGAGTTTTGAGAGTGATTTCATTTTTCTGAGGGTATTGAGTTTGAGAATTGAGGAGAGGAGGATCAATCCCTGGGGCTGGAGTTAATCACAGTCTAAAGTGTTCATGTCATGATCATTAAGATGTAGTCAGTGCATAGGGGAAAAATGTGTTGTCATTCCAGAATGTGAAATTAAGATAACTTTTTCAGAGTTATTATTAAGTCAACACTTAATGGGTAAAAGTTTCTAGCATCCATTATAAACCACTAGCATACCACCTTGATTTAATGATAATCAGTGAATTAGTTCATATAAATAGAGATTGCAGCTACAATAAAAAGAGCAAATATGTAAAAAAAAGGTTTTGGGAAGGAATGAACAGTATTTTATGTGTCAAATTGTATCGAGGGAGAGACACTAAATCTCATAAAAGTAAGCAATACAATTATTATAGGCCTCAGTTGGAAAACAGATTTCGTTTCTAAATACAATCTGTTGAGGAGCAGTGTTCAATTGGCAGAGGGTATTGGAGATGATTGTCAGGCTCCTTCCAGGCTCACTGAGAAAGCATGCCCTGATTGATTAGTGATACTTCCAGGGCGTAAGGGGAAGGATTGTACATGAACTACATCTTTGCTAACTTTCCATAGAGGTAAAATTTGCAATGAGTCAAAGAGAATTTCCATGGCCTAGATTATATGAATCTCTTAGGTCTAACCTCACTCTTCAAGCAACTTGTTTTCTTTGCTCCACAAGCAATCATGTGACTAATGTTGGCTTCTCAGGTACTAACTTGCTTGGAGAAATGATACTAAAGGAAGAAAATATGAGCGTTCTGTTCCACAAGAACAAATCAGCCACCTACCCACCCCATCTCCAAATTTTGAAGAATAAAATTAATCAGGATGTTCTGTTCACTGCTCTCATGGATCAGAGGACAATTTTTAATAATTCTGTTTGGTCCTAACTTGGTCAGGTAATGAAGCTTTTTTTCTCTTCATCCAACTATCCAGATGAGAAGTGAACTGATGGCCAGTGCATTTCTTCCTTCAAACTTTCATTGTGGCTCAAATGTGGATAAAAGGGTTTTGACATTGACTCATAGCCTCCAATTACTCCCTCCAACACTGGACCAGATGAGCAACCTGAGACAGGTCCATCCTGGTACTAAAAAAATGAAAACCTTACTACAGGGTCATTGGCCAGCGATGTTTTCAGGGAAAGATTTTTATCAAAAGGGGGAAATGTGAAAGTTGTCAGAATAAAAATGGAGTCACTTGTGTTAATAACAACAACCCTGACAAACAGAGTAAGAAAAGGTCATGAAGAGAGGGTTCTCATGCATAAGCACCTAATATTAGGAACTGTCACAAAAAACTCTACTGAAACCACAATGTTGCACAAAGACAACTGCAACTTTACACAAAAATGTACTTCTGCAAGGAAGCCGGGCATGGTTGTTCATACTGTAGACTTTGGGAAGTTGAGGTGAGAAGCCCAGGAGTTTGAGACCAGCCTGAGCAACAAAATGAGAACCTGTCTCAAAAAAACAAACAAACAAACAAAAAACTTTTGTGACGACATCTGTTTAGCCACTGTCTTTACAGCTTCAAACTGGCATTACTCTTGTTATTGACCCTTACAGCCAAGGATATTTATCTCAAAATAATTATTTAATTCTTCTATTTTTTGTCTTCATTTATCTCCCTGAATATGCACATAGTTTACTATGGCACATGTATTCTCATTGCAATGACCTATTCTCGAATAAATATTCTTTTCTTTTAGAGACTCTGTCTCTGTTATTAAGGTTAACATTCCTAACTTCTTAATACCTAAAACTGTTAGGTATTTCTTTTGACCTAAGATTTACGTGAAGCAATTAATGAGGCACTAAAGGGCGCCATGAAACAAGAAAGATTGGGGATATCTGCACATCTGCATTACATTAACAGTCTCATTTATGCCTTTTTCTTTGGTGTAAACTTGTCTAGCTTTGGTCTCTTTCCCAAAGGTCCAGCAGGCTAACCATGAATAACGGTGTCTGAAGCATGGTCAGTTTGGTAGCATCATTCAGAGTTCACACTGGCTGGTTGCCCTGATAAGACTCTGCTTGGTAGCCTGTAGCATTTCAGTAAAAGCCTACCATGACCTTCAGCCCCCAGCACAGTACTCTCTCAATAAGTACTTTTTGGTGGAGATGTATTTGTTGTATAATATAGCTTATATAGATAAAGAAGATCTAGGATGTGTGTGATCAGTAAGTTTTTCTTTATAATAAAGTGGGGTTTTTTTGCTTTCTAATTTTCTATTATCACTCCACTGATGTGGAAGATGGAAGAGACAGTGTTCACTCTTCATTGGTCTTTATTTGGTTTTTCCCTTGTGATCAAGATGTGTCCATCCTTGTAGCTAAGGCCAGCTTAATTGCCAGAAGAGTTTTGCTTACGATTGTGGAATGCAGAACTGGACAGGATCTTAGAGACTACTTAGGTTCCTCCCTTCATGTTTTTTTGTTGTTGTTGTTGTTTTGTTTTTTTTTTTAAGAAAGACCTTAAAAATTGAGGGCTTTGCTCATGGCCACTTATATTCCTATTTTTAGAGCTGGAACATATACATAGCTCTGATTTCCAGTTTGATACTCATTCGATTACACTGCCACTGGTTTCCAAGTGAAATTTAAGCTTATTTCAGTCTTTTCAAAATTCTTGCAGTTGATCAGCCATAATTTTGTTCCTTCAGTTTGAAGCAGCTTATTGCTTCATGTTTGAGAGGAAGTCACTATTTCATCCTGAAGATGGTTCTTTTGTAATGGCAGGCTAACAAACTTTTCTGTTTGAGTTTAGGAAGTGCTTGTGAAAGAGGGGTGCTGTGTGCCATAAATATAAATGGTTATATTCTACTAAAACAAACTATAGCATATCACATCTGATATTTTTCGTGAGTTTGCATATAGATAGTATGAATTAGGAAATGCACTTTTTTTGAACTCTACAGCTGTTCATAAAATTGTCACAGAAATTTGCATTTAAAATATACATATAGGGAATTTGCACACATTTATGGAGCTCTCTGAGTCCTTAAGGGGTAGAATTTAATACCTGCCTGCAAATACTTGGTTATATGCTAGGAAAAGAATGAATAGCTGATATATGTGAGCCTTAGTTAATTTGGGCTGCGTGAGCTTTAATAATGGACAGGTCCTTGGAATTGACATAATAATTCTAAAAATATAGGATAATATTATACTATTTTTCTTACAATATAGCAAAGCTAATAACATATTATTGGGTTAAGGCGATTTCTATGACTTCACACTTTTAAAAATCAAAATTTGAATGAAAGGTCAGCAAATGTATAAAATGGAATTGTTTAACTAAAATAAATTATTTACATAAGGCATCTGGATTTAAATCAGCTTTTGTAGGCTGTGGACTTTTGCACATTTAAAACTTCTGGAACTGACTGCGTTATTCCAAAGCGAGTTTGACTTTAAATAGTTAATTTCATTGCATTCGCGTGGCTATAAAGATGGAAACAATACAAACTAAGGAATGTAAGAGGGAGAAGAGATGAAGGAAAAGCAACTGTTAAATAACTACTCAATGGGTACTATACTTACTACCTAGGTGAGGGACTCATTCGTACTCCAAATCTCAGTGTTATGCAATGTAGCTTTGTAACAATCTGGCATGCATACCCGTGATTCTAAAATAAAAGTTGAAAATAAATAAAGAAATAGTTAATTTTTGCTAGAAATTTATTTTGTATTCTAAAAGTAGAGCATACTTATTGTGGATAATTTAGAAAATACAAAAATACACTAAAATTAAAAAAAGAATGTTCTTGAAATTCCACTATCCAGAGATAATTTTCATAAACACTTTTGTGTATCTTTTCTGGATAAAAGTTTCAGTGAGAATATAAACTTCCAAAACTTCATTGTTAAAAGTTATGTTGTATTATATTGAATCAATAAGCCATGGTTAAATGTTTTCTTCTTTTGGGGCATTTAGAATGTTTCTGTTTTTCACTGGTATTAACAATTTTGAGAAACATTTTTATACTTGTTCATTTGCATACCCTTCTAATTATTTGCTTAGGATAGATTACCAGAATTTAGATTCTGTTTAGATTAAAAGCTTTCTGTATTAATAAATTATTGGATAAACATTATATGTTACCCTCTAAAAAGACTATATCAAATGTACCAAAGATGCTTTCTTCTTCTACATGACCTAAAACTCTGAATACCTGCTCACATCTTTGCTGATGTGATAGAAAAAAAGGTAACCATGAAGTTTGACTTTTTGTTTTAAATTACTCATAATTTATATTTTTTGTTAAAATATTTTAAAAATTCAAAATGCAGAGTATTTAAAACTAGTACTTAAATAAAAAAATCAAAATGTAGAGATTAGTTTTCAAAATCTATAAGGAACTCCAACAACTCAATAGCAGAGATAACAAACAAACTGATTTTAAAATGGTCTAAGGCAGTGGTCCTAACCTTTTTGGCACTAGGAACTGGTTTTGTGGAAGATAATTTTTTCATGAATGGCGTGGAGAGGGGAATGGTTTCAGGATGAAACTGTTCCATCTCAGATCATCAGACATCAGTTAGATTCTCATAAGGACCGTACAATCCAGTTTCCTTGCAAGTGCACTTCACAATAGGGTCCACATTCCTATGAGAATCTAACAACAGGGCTGATCTGACAGGAAGCAGAGTTCAGGTAGTAATGTTCCTTCACCTGCTGCTCACCTCCTGCTGTGTGACCCAGTTTCTAACAGGTCTCGGACCAGTACCTGTCTGCAGCCTGGAGATTGGTGACCCCTGGGCTCAGGAACTGAACAGACCTTTCTCTAAGGAAGACTACAAATGGCCAGCAGGTGTATTAAAAAATGGAAATATCACTAATTATTAGGGAAATATAAATCAAAACCACAATGAGATACCACTTCATTCCTGTTTTGATGCCTATTACCAAATATTTTTTCAAAAGGTAACTGCTGGTGAAGATGTGGAGAAGTTAAAACCCTTGAACACTGTTAGTGGGAATGTAAATTGATGCAACCAACATGGAAAACAATATGAAGGTCCTTCAAAACATTAAACATAGATATACTATATGATCCAGCAATCCCACTTCTAGATACATCTCCAAAGGAAATGAAATCAATATCTTGAAGAGATACCTGCACTATCATGTTCATTTCAGCATTATTCACACTAACCAAGACATGGAAGCATTCTAAACGTCCATCAGTAGTTGAATTAATAAACAAAGTGTGATATATAAACACAAAGAAATATGATTTACAAGGAAATCCTGCCATTTGCAAAAACATGGATGAATCTGGAAGACATTATGCTAAGTAAAATAAGCCAAACACAGATGGACTAGTACTACATGGTATCACTTATACAAGGAAACTAACATAGTCAAACCTATAAAAAGAGAATGAAATCATGGTTGCCAGGAGATAGGAGAAGGGAGAAATGAAGATATATTAGTCAAAACCTATACAGTTTTGGTTTTAAAAGATGGATAAGTCCCAGAGATCTACTGTGAAGCACAGTGCTTATAATTAGCAGTACTATATTGCATACTTAAAAATTTGCCATGAAGGTAGATCTCATATTAAGTGTTTTTATCACAAATGATAAGATGACAGAAGAAAACTTTTAAAGGTGATGGATAGGATTATGTACACATTGTGGTGATGGTTTGGTAGATGTTTACTTATCTCCAAACTCATCAGGTAGTATACATCAAATTGGTATTTCTTTTTGTATGTCAATCATATATAAATAAAGTTGTTTATAAATGTATAGAGATTAGAATGACAATATTTATGTGATAAAAATAGAAAAGTTATCAATTATTTTGGTTATAGTTGTGCAGTCGTATCTGTTTGTGTATATGTGTACACGACATCAAATCTTACATATAAAGCTCATGTTTCCCTTGTTCTCTTAAATCCCATTTCTCCACTTTCCTCTCCAGACACAACCATACGTCACAGATTTGCTGTACATCATTCCAGTCCATATTTTAACTCCAGGTGGGTTTTTTTTTGTTGTTTTTTTTTTTTTTTGAGACGGAGTCTCGCTCTGTCGCCCAGGCTGAAGTGCAGTGGCGCGATCTCGGCTCACTGCAAGCTCCGCCTCCCGGGTTTACGCCATTCTCCTGCCTCAGCCTCCCGAGTAGCTGGGACTACAGGCGACCGCCATCTCGCCCGGCTAGTTTTTTGTATTTTTTAATAGAGACGGGGTTTCACCGTGTAGGCCAGGATGGTCTCGATCTCCTGACCTCGTGATCCACCCGTCTCGGCCTCCCAAAGCGCTGGGATTACAGGCTTGAGCCACCGCGCCCGGCCCCAGGTGGATTTTTTTTAACATTAGATTTTAAATAATGAACATGTGTCTAAATGACAAAACTCTAAGTTTTACTAGTTTTTTTGGTATTAATGCTTCTTATATCCAAACTTTTTATTTTTCGTTAAGTTAGATTTCATCCTTAGGTAATTCTGTTAGAGAGGAAGAGCTCAGTTAGAAAATGGAGTTTAGGCTCAAGGTTGAATGAAAAAGATGACTTAGATGGTTCAGGCTTGTTTTAACTGTGCTTTACCCTGAAGTAGCAAACAAGAAGTGCAAAGAATACAAATAAGGTAAGAATCTAAGTGGACAGATGCAGCACCCCATCTTCTTTTTCATATTTCACACAGGCTTTTCCTAAGTTCAGTGGTCTTTAATAGCCCATGTGGAATGAAATGCTCTCCAGAGAGAAAGATCATAGAAAGCCTGAATTCCTTGCTGTTTTTATTCTGAAAATCATCAGCACCCAAAAAACTTTGCCATTATTTTGGGGTACCCTACATCCATCCTCTCATGTTCCTCAATAAGATAATCCCAATTTTACTTGAGTTGACAATGTTTCAAGTTAAACATACCCTTTCAGTCTCCTTTGATGTTATAGATGAAACAACTTTAGCTAATGGGAGTGGGGAAGACAAAATTTACCTGGGGGTCTTTGGGAAAAGTCTTTATAAAAAGTGTTTGATTCAGCTGCTGTGTATTTCTTGGTCCTGGACTTTTGGCAGGCATCTGATAGCATAAGAAGAACAGGGGTCACAACCTAAGGATACCATATTGAGAAGCTAGAAGTATTTCCAGATTTCTTTTGTGTAAGAGAAGTTAAAAAAAGATGCTTTGGGAGGGGAGATGTAAAAAGAAGTAAAAAATAAGAGAGGAGAGGAAGGGAGGGAGCAGGAGACAGGGAAAGGAAGGAGAGAGACAGAGACTAATTTGGATAAACCACTATCTTGGAGATTATCTGTTACTAGCAAGTGAATGCAATTTCTAATTGGGACAGCCATATAAATTAGTAATTCTACAACTTAGGGAATACCACCCAGAGTGGTCACAACACCCACAAGGAATGTCTCTTTTCCTCTAACTTTTATTTTACTAGCCCTGCTGGAAGGAAGGTCCCCTTGCCTGCATTTATGCTGCAGGGCCCAGGTGTTTTACTGGAACTTGTATCCAGCAGCTTTCTGTGAACAACGTGACTCCTATCCAGCATAGAATATCCTGGACTGGAATGTTTGAGTGATTGCAGGCCTGGACATGTCTTTACTTAGACTAATTACTTGAACAATCTGAACAACTTATTAAGTATGTATTGAATAATTGTAGCTTCAAAAATTACTTTCATAAACATTATTAAAGACCCTACGGTACTTCATTCAATATTTTCTTACAACCAGCGTTGTGGCTGAAACGTCTGCTTCCAGTCTGATTTGTAGCTTATCAAAGTTATTTAGCCTTTTTCCTCATCCTTGTTATTTTAAAGTTTTGTTATAATGTTTCTAGGTATATATACATATATATTTTTCATTACAAATGAATGAATGAATTTTCAATTCATTCATACATATGTATATATACCTAGAAAACATATATAGGTATGTATACCTACACACACACACAAATATACACACACACGCATTATATGTGTGTGTGTTTCTTATACTTTGTGGCTGATTTTGTAGGTCATACATATTTCTTTAATGTTTGGACATTTTATTCATAATTTCTTTCCATGTTTTCTTTCTGTTCATTCCCTATTTTCTTCGTTGGAACTTCTAAAGTAAGTTTCACTGTCTTTTAATTTTTCTTTCTTATTTCCCATGACTTTTTCCTACATCACAGAATTCAGAAGAATTCCTTGGGCTTCTCCTGCATTTGATTAATGAGTTCTCAAATGTACATATTCACCCATTGAGTCCAACTGTTGAATTTATTTCCAAGTGTTGTATTTTCATTGCCAAGACATGTAATCTGTATTTCTAAGATAATTTCTTGTGCAATGGCTGTGCTGTCCTCTCCCACACTTCTGAGCTTTTGTCAATTATATTAATCTTTAAATCTCCTTTTGCTTTTTCTCTTCACTCAGCTTTCTTCTCAGCTGCTATTACTATTAATTTTCAAGAGTGGTATCATTCTTTCCTGATGCCTTGTGTAACATAGTTGATATTTCTTGTGTGTGCTCATTTTACATTTAGTATTCCCAATTGGCCTGATTGTCTTATTGGTCCGGTTGACAGCAGTCTGCATGCAATAAGGAGGGGGCAGATCTGCTCAGCAGATGAGGTCGGGGTTTCCCAGTTACATTACTTTTCTGTTGCGGTGTAATCAATTATCACAAATTTAGTGGCTTCAAACAATATCCGTAATTACTTCTCAGTTCTTTAGGACAGAAATCCACATCAGTTCGACCAGGTTTTCTGCTCAAGTTCTCACAAGACCAAACTCAACGAGTCAGCTGGGTTTGGCTTTTATGTTTAGGCTCAGGGGAAGCATTGGCTTCAAACTAATTCGGGTTGTTGTAGAATCTGCTTCCTGTGACTATAGGTCTAAGGTTTTTGTTTCAGAGATTCTCACATGCTTTTTCACAAAGCCTTTTCTACCTTCAAATCAGGAAGGGTGTATGTGTGAGGCTTTTTCACATCTTTCTAGCTTGCCTTTCTCTTGACAGTCAGGGAAGTGCGATTACACTTATCCCTCTCTGGATAATCTAGGATAATCTCCCAATTTTAAGGTCAATTGTGCTATGTCACCCATATGTACAGCCGCACAGTTTACAATTGCAAAAATGTAACCAGCCCAAATGTCCATCAGTCAATGAGTGGATAAAGAAAATGTGGTATATGTATACCGTGGAATACTACTCAGCCATAAAAAGGAATGAAATAATGGCATTCACAGCAGCTTAGATGAAACTGGAGGCTATTATTCTAAGTGAAGCAACTCAGGAATGGACAAACAAACATTTTTATGTTCTCACTTATATATAGGACCTAAGCTATGAGGATGCAAGGATATAAGAATGATACATTGGACTTTGAGAACTCGGGAGAAAGGGTAGGGGGGTGGCAAAGGATAAAAGACTACACTTAAGGTACAGTGTACACTGCTAGAGTGATGGGTGCACCACACTCTCAGAAATCAACACTAAATAATTTATTCATGTAACCAAACACCACCTGTTCTCCAAAAATCTACTGAAATGAAAAAATAATTTTTTAAAAAAGTCGTGATGTGTAACATAGCATGATCACAGGAGTGATATCCTATCATATCACAGGTTCTGGTGGTGAATGTGGAATATTAGGGGCCACTTTTAGAATTTCTAATGACCAAGGCAGAGCACCCATGCTCGTTAGTGCTATGTGAGATAGATGCCTCTGCTTTCTGCTTCTTAGAACAAGGGGAGTGGGAGGAAGGGGAGATGGATCCTCACCCAATTATATTAATATGATATCCAAACTAATAGCTGGATTTTGGGTTGCTCTAAGATTATCTTCAGCTGTCCATCACCTCCAAGGTTATAGAATTCCAGAAAACTCTCCCACCATTTGTATTCATTCTTTTCCATGCAAGTTTTGGGCTTCAGTTGTTTTCTGTTTCAAATTAATTCCATATGGTTTCTCTCTTTAAGGGACTTATTATAATTTTGGCCCACACATGGCAACTTCATCTTCAGTATTCATATGCAACATCTCTTGTCAGAATGATCATCAGCTTCATGTGGCAAGTGAGGAATTTTCTGTCATGCATCCATTTGATTTCCCACAATCCATTCTACAGAGTTGACCATCTCTTCCCCTTAAAATACTCTTCTCTCTCAGCTTTCTTTTAACTTCCTTGGCTATCTTTCTCAATTTCTTTTTCTGTTTCTACCTTTACTTAAATTCTAAATGTTGGAACAGGCATCTCAGTCTCCATTCTGGAATATCTTCTTGTATCATTTCCCTCCTTGGAGATTGCTTTTCATGTCTGTAAATATGAAATATATGCTGATGATATAGACATTTTCATCTTCACTGCACAGCTCTTCCTTATATTTAAGTCAAATATTTCAGTTGTCAACTCATTAGGCATTATATTAGTCTGTTCTGGCTGTTATAATGAAATACCTAAGACTGACAATTTTTAAATTACAAGAGTTCATTGCCTGTAGTTCTAAAGGCTGGGAAGTCCAAAATCAAAGCATCAGCAGAATTGGTATCTGGTGAGGACTTATTCTTTGCTTCATAGATAGTGCCTTCCTGCTGCATTTTCATGTGGTGGAAGGAGTGATTAAGCTCTCTTAGGCCTCTTTTATAAGATAATTAGTCCCACTCATGAGGGCTTTGCCCTCATGACCTAATCACTTCCTAAAAGCCCCCCTGCCACCCTTAATGTAGACTAAGTTTCAAAATATGAATTTTGGTGGGGGGACACAGACATCTAGATCATAGCAGACATCTCAAAAGATGTTCAAAAGTGAATCCCTGATTCTTCAACTCCAACATGCTTATCCCAGTAACTCTCCTCTCACTAGTGTCCTTACCAACTGGTATGTGAGCAAATGCCTCTCATAGTCCTCTAGTAATCATGCAATAATGTTATGTAAATGCACGTTCTTTGAGGTAAGGCCAAGTTGTTTGAACTCAACTCTATTTGAAATAAATATTTTTACTTTGGCTTTTATTTAATACTTCTCTTCTCATCTTTGTCTCTTACTTCATAATACATTCTGTAGATGCCATATGGTTTAATTGCATGGTTTGGATGAATTTGCAAATTTAGAAAAGGGTTTGGCCTGTTTGCATTTGTTGTCATTAATGCTATTCTTGGTTCCTTGCAGCCATCTTATTTTCTGTCATCACTCTTTTTCTTGTTTTCTCCCTACTGCTTTGGAAATGTGGGGTTCTAATGGGTGCTGAGGAAGTGCCTCTCATGTCTGCTCTTATTTTTTATTCCAACCTTGGCACTCTGTCTAAGGGTAAGGAATAATGACAATGTTGATACTGTTAATTTTGTAGTGATTGGAGCTGTCCACAGAGTAGAAGGTAGGAGTAGAGTAGCACATTTGGGCAGAGATCATGTCTCCTTTTGGTTCTCCAGGTGTCTTCAATGCCTAAAACTGTCCCTAATTCACAGTGAGTCCCAACAAGTCATTGTGGGCTGAATGAATGAATATAATAAGTTCATTTGTCTTTTTCTGTGCCTAGAAAAGGCTCATGTGGCCCCTAGTCATGTCAGCTCTAAGCAGTGGTGGCGACATCCTTGTTCATATCCAAGGCCATGGTTATCTTTTCCCTGGTAAGTGTCATCATGGATACAAGTACACAAGAAGAAAGGAACAAATGCATATATATACATTATTGAGTAGAATTTTTGCTCTAAATTCCAGTTCTTACCTCTAATAAAGTACGTAATTGTTAATAAATCATGACTAAGTAACTCTCTCCCTGCTCCTCTTCCTTCCTTCCCCACCCTGGCAAACTCTCCAAATCACATCCCCGCATTTCTCATTTTCATAGAAGGTAATAGTGTGTAAATGCAAATCCTTAGAGGTAAGGCAAAAATTCCAAGGTTCTTGGTTTCTTTCATTACAATTTTACATCACCCTGAGCTGACTCTAATTTTTAACAAGAGTGTTTACATCCTGTTTTAAATTTTGTGATTGGTTTCTTTTTTAAAAAAAATTAATTTCTACATTTTTCCTTCGTCTTTTCACTTCCTAGATAATTTCAGTTGTATCTGTAAGATGAGAAATGGAGATAAGGAAAGGAGAAGAAGAAACAAACATAAAGGTTCAAGCTGCCACTTTTTCCTATAGGTGTTGCTGAGTATCCGTGTTGTGTGCTGATGTCAACATGATGCCTCCCTTTTTCATCTGCCTAAAATGGTTTGCAGCCCCATGAACCAGACTGGGCCTGGTAGTAAGACTGATTCTGCTAGCGTCTTTGAATTAAAAAACAACACAGCAAACAACAACAGTGAGTAACCTGTATCCACTAGGGCGCTTCTTTCAAACCTTATGTTTTCAATTAATAATTTTTAGTTCACTGAATGAAACAAAACTTGCAGCCTAGTCTGCATAAATGCAAAATAAATCATCTACAGCAAATGATAAAGAACTGGGGAAAAAGGAAAAATTTAAAAAAGCATTAGAAACAAAACAAAACAAGATTCCCACAGGAAGAAAACTCAAAACATTATTATTATTATTATTATTATTATTATTATTTAATTTGGGAAGTTTTATTTATTGGAAAGGTTCTTTCAAGGGAACTTTTCTGCAAGACCAAGCAATGTATGTATTTTTCTTTGATAAATTACAATTTGCATTGTTACAAAAAACACAGAGTGACTAATCTACTTTGCTCTAGGATAGTTAAAGAAAATGTATTTTATCTTCACAAATCCAGTTAAGCCTTCATTTTATTTCTAAAAGTTTAAGGAAGGTTTCGTCTACCAGTTATAAAAATGAAAACCAGTTAAATTCTAATATAAACATTATTTACATTAGTTTATAAAAATAGATTTGAGTTTAGGAAAAGTTAATGTTGAACAACGAGTAATTTTGACTTCAGTTGAGCAGGTATAATGAATTCCTTGATTTTTCAAGGCTGATTGTGTTTCCTTGGTTAACAATGTCAATTTAGGCCTTACAGGAAAAAATGTAAGAGATCCTTTAATTGACCTCTTTCCAACTAGGTAAGTTACTTACTAAAAGAAATTAAGTCTTTACACTTTTGATAGCTTAAAAAGTAACATCCTACCATTATTATAAAGGACTTTCCCAAGAACTGCTGTATTTCCTCTATCTTATTTTGTGGAAGTCAACAAGAGTATCTAGCATTCATTTCCAACATCAGATCAAAGCATCTTAACACAAAGCCAAATAATATAATAAAGAAAATAAAAACGAAGAAAACCCTTAACTCTCCCAGAGAAGAAAGAAGAAAAAGTTCTTTTCCAGAAGAATTTTCTAGTAGTGCCATAAAGTGTAAACATACTTCTTCAAGGAATATATTCAACCTAAATCTGAACATCTGTCCCTCTGGATTTTCCATTTGCATAATTGTCAAGTAGTAGTATCTTTAATTTTATATCTGTTTAAGTCCCTACACCATTTACTTCAGAAATGAAATGATGTGGTTGGTTAAGCACATCTCAATTCTTCAAATCCAAACTCTATTACAAAATATATTTCAATACATGAATAAAATCTATTTAAAACCTTACTTTCTGATGTCAGTGAAATCATCTACTGATGGCCTAGAAATAATGAGACAAATGGGTGAAGAGATTTTAGCATTCTTTATTCCAAGGACAGAAAGGTCTATCATGATCCGTTTCACAATGATGTTGACTGCTGCACTATGAAAAGAGCCAGACTTCAGACATGGAAGGGTGTCTTTCCAGGATGGGTATGCAGATAACTTACTAAAGAGATTTGTCAAAGAAGTAATGAGCAAAGATCAATGCATTACTCGTTAATTTATAAATCAGTCCCTATAGATCCTGAGAGCACAAGAGGCCTGGTTTCACTCGTAAGATTATAAAGCTCACTGTTGCTGCAGAGATTTAGAGCCATTTTTCATCCATTCATTTTTGTTTATCATGTAGAGAAAAGATTTAGATGTTCAATCGAGATGAGCGGAAAAGCACTTGGGGAAAATTCAGTGACGTTCTGACAGTTTGATGACGTGTTTTCTGCCATGAAAGCAGTAGGAGTAATGCTGTTTGGCATCGGTGGCAAAATTTAATCACTCCGCCACACAGCAGAGCCTCTGCGGTTTATCAGCCACATTGGTGCTTTACAGGGAAAGGGCTTTTCTTCACTACAACGGTGTCGTTAGGTGTCTGTTGACATGTTCTTCATGTTAACTTTCATGATATGCTTTTAGGTAATACCTAGCCATTTTATCTTCATTTTCACTAATGTTATATTATCGTCAAGGTGACCAGGGATAAAATGAAAGAATTTAAGACTATGTAGATATTTTTGTAGTTCCCTTTTGGAGATCATTGGGCAATGTTGCATCTTTTTGCCCTGGAGGGAAAGGGTGCCCCTACTCCTCATGTTCTCAAGGAACTAATCTGAGGACACCCATGAGGCTTACCTTTGCATTTATTTTCTTTCCATTTGCGTTCTTGGAAGAGGAGGCTCACGGTAAGGCTTGCAAAGACCTGAGGAAGTCCAGCACCCAGGGTAAGTGTTCCCTAGTCCCAGAGAGGCAGGTTTGAAATGGTCAGTAGCACAAGCCTTTTACTATTTGCTGCAGCTTTCACTGCAGTAGTGCAGAGTTGTGCACGGATTGTTGGGGACAACTAGCATTTGTGGCCATAGTTCTTGAGTCTTTTAGTAGGCTTAAGAGCAACAAGGACTGATGCTTTAGGCTCCAGAAGAGCAGAATTTCTGTCCTTAAGCCTGACAGGGTCATCAACAATAGCCAACCATGACTTTGGCTGGGTCCTCTAGAAGAATGATCCCTTGGGGGTCGTTTTCAGGGGAGACAGCAATGTGGTGGTAAAATAAAAATGCTAGAACCTTTACTCATTTACTAAAACATATTGAAAACTTAAGAATCGAAGGACTCACATCAGGGAGGAGTCTGCATTGGCAAGTGGATATTTACTAAGCACAAAATTTGATATTCAAAGATGAGTAGGGAAGAGTCTTTCCCTTGAACTTACTGTTTCACAGGGGAAGTGGACACATAAGCAGATCATTTCCATTTAAATAAATGCCGTAATAGATATAGTGGAGATAAAATAAGGGATTCGACAATTAACTGCTATGAGCATTTATTTTCTCACCTTTAGAGTGGGGCTCACAATAGCTCCAAACTATCGCTTTGGTGATAAAATGAAGCAATAAATGTAAAGTACTAACCACAGTGCTTGAAACCTGAGTTTTCTAATCTGTAAAATAATAGCTTTTTCATCTGTAAAATGCTGTCATTTCTTGAGGTTTTGGTGAAGCCTGAGTGAGGCAATGTGTGTAAGCACTTAGTACATTGCTTGGCACATGTTAAGCACTCAAAATTGTTCACTATTGATCTTGTTGCTGCCATTGCTGTTTTCACGGTGCAAACTCACAGCAGCTGATTCAGTGAGTGACACATTTGTTGCGGTAGGAGAGAGGCTGTCAAAGCAATCTTCCCAGAAAATACAATATGCAAGGTGATTTGAAGAATGAAGAGCTGTCTGACAAGTGAAAGAGATAGAGATAAGGCATTCTAGTGCATTCAATTCTCCCACACAACTTCTACCTGTAGGATTTATACAATGTCTTGTCTCTGAATGTTTAACTCCTGGGTGAGGCAGTAGGACAAGCCTTTAGAACAAGGCCAGCAGCTTTGCTACTGTAAATGTTGTGTGTAATTGTGCACAAATAACATGCTGAAAGTTTGAAAATCAGAATTTTTATAACATTAAGTGAGAGCTATGAAAGACAGAAAAATAAAAAAAGAATAAAAATATGCTTTTGTTAGTATTTGGGTTGTGAAATACAGAAATTCCATCAAGTTAGTTCAAATAAGGAGGTATTTACCATGTAGAGACATGCATAGCAATGATGAAGAACATAGGGGCCCACAGTGAATTCAAGCCTGAATAAAAGGACTGACTTTTTTTTTTTTTTTTTTTTTTTTTTTTTTGAGAGGGAGTCTTGCTCTGTCGACCAGGTTGGGGTGCAATGGCGCGATCTCGGCTCACTGCAACCTCTGTCCCCGGGTTCAAGCGATTCTCCTGCCTCAGTCTGCTGAGTAGCTGAGATTACAGGCACCTGCCACCACGCCCAGCTAACTTTTTTTGTATTTTTAGTAGAGACAGGGTTTCACCATCTTGGCCAGGCTAGTCTTGAACTCCTGACCTTGTGATCCACCTGCCTCGGCCTCCCGAAGTGCTGGGATTACAGGCGTGAGCCATCGCGCCTGGCCAAGGCCTGATTTTTTAAAAGAGATTCATGTTTCACAGACTTTGGCCAGAGCTAGATTGAAGATTGAATAGATTTTAAACATGTCAATTCCGCCTGTCATATACTTTCTACAATTACTCCAAAATTCTGCCATGCGGTATCTTGCTATTGTTGGTGATGTTTTGTATTTTCTTCTTCTTATATATTTTTGATGGTGCTTTTGTGAGATACCATCCCAAAATCATGATGGTTCTGGGGGCTGCTAGCCATACGACAATTTTAAACCTATTTTCCTAGGTCTCTCTAAAACTTTAATGAGTGCTTATTTTATTGCTGTATTATATGTGAATTTATTTGTTATTAGTTAAGCAACTCTGGTATAACTGTGGTGCAAGCAATTTTGATTAATTTTATCTAATTTGGTACCATAGTAAAAGTGGACTGTTTTCCAACAATTCAACCATGGAGCAGACAATGTCAATAATCTTCTTTTTTACTTAAGGGTTGTCCAAAAGCTGGTCTAGATTTTATCATTACTTATTATTATGAAAAAATATAATGCTGAATTATAACCTATAGATTCTTATAACCAGAAGATTCACTGTATGCATACTGTGGTGCATTTGCTCATTCACCCTACAACCTGGTAAGGGACTCTCAGTTGCACAATACTAGCTTAGAAGAAAGCAGGATGTAAATTTGTGCAAATACTGAAATGCTATTTTGAAAAACTAGGAGGATGACTATCTCTCTGCTTTCGAGGTTGCTGGTTTTAACAAAGGATGCTCCAACTACTCTTTTCGCTAGTATTTCTATTTACATGCAGAAAAAGTTCACATTAAGCCATTTCTTTTCAGAAGGAAAGATTCCTCCAAACTCCAGATTTAACGTCCATTGCTGTTTGGCAGTTCACACCTCCAGGCCAGAGAGTTGTGTCTTATTCTATGTGACTACTAGAAACACGTGTCTTTACCTAAGCAAACAGCAGGCCCTCAATAGATATTCATTGCACACGTGAATCACAGCAAAGTGTGTGCTCAATCCTTCTGAATTAATTCTTCTCCCTCTTTTTCATTGTTGATAGTATCATCAGGTAAACAGTAGCACCCATAATGCTCTAGTTAAAAAGACCAATTGGACCATCAACTAACTATGGAATGCTGATTACGGTTTTCTCTGCAAGTAACCCAGCTAAGAGTAATATTTTTTTTTTTTTTTGGGGGGGGGACGGAATTTCGCTCTTTTTGCCCAAGCTGGAGAGCAATAACTTGATCTCGTCTCATTGCAACCTCTGCCTCCCGCGTTCGAGCGATTCTTCTGCCTCAGCCTCCCGAGAGGCTGGGATTCCAGGCACGTGCTGCCACGCCGGGCTAATTTTTTGTATTCTTAGTAGAGATAGGGTTTCACCGTGTTAGCCAGGATGATCTCTATCTCCTAACCTCGTGATCCACCCGCCTCGGCCTCCCTAAGTGCTGGGATTACAGGCATGAGCCACCGCGCCCGGCCCCAACTAGGAGTAACTTTTTGCGGAATACTGCTTTGGCAATTTAGCTCCTTCATGATGGTCCCTCTTTCTTTCTCTTCCCTCATTCACAAGTGCATGATAGTCACATTTACTCTATTCCTTGAAAATATACTTTCACTTCCAAAAGTTACTGAGGACTTTCTTGAAATAGATGGTATGTAATGAAATACTGTCTGCTCAGCCCATAAGCATTTCTGAAAAAAGGAAACCTAAGCAGTAATTTTGGATTATATTACAATAGTACATTCCATTGATGAAATCGATACAGCTACACTGGCAATAGGTCATTGAAATAAAAACGTTGAGTTTTAGTGTAATGTAACCAACCACCACAAGGGGGCATAAGCGTCTCTGAGTAGGTATGGTGGGAAACTGCCCAACTTTAGGTGCTCCATTTAAGACTCTCTGGTAGGAAAAACAAACACTAAATAAATCTGGATATTTAAACTAAGCTAAGTAAGTATCAAATGATACTAAATTATTGTTGCATGCATTAAATTTCAGGATTTCAGAGCTCGAATAATTGTGAAACTGTGAGTAAATGATGTTCAATGTTGTCCGTATTCTCTACCTTCCTTCCAGGTTTAACCTGGAATTTTCTAGTTTTTGTAACCTATAAGGACTAAATAATAAAACACTGGACACTTTTGAATCTACACATAAAACCCTGTATATTACTTCCTCCTCACAATAATCAACTCCAAGGCATGCTTTGTGAGGGACATAAAAATGGTGCATACTCAAGTAGGCTGATAGATTGCAAGATGCAACAGAGAACCAGAACAAAAGAACAATAGGCTTAATAGCTCTGGAAAGAAAAATAAATTTCATTCTTTTTATCTCCTGGTTATATACACAGGCACATCCCAACTCCATGATGTTCCCATGAAGGGTTATTTACAACCAGAAATTGATACATTTAAAAATTGTGTGATAATTTTTATATTTCTTAATTGAAAATAAAGACAAGGACAATGTTATTACGAAAGATAATACAAAGGTAATAGAACAGAATTGTAGAACTTTTCAGAAAAAGCATATGTAATTTTTATTTAAAATCGTTCTGTGGGATAAGGATTGACCTGGAAAGACACTCAGAGAGAAATAATGCTGGTTAAGTATCATAGAATGAGTGACTTCTGTGCAGTTTGCTTGCTGAGAAAACCACAATCTTGATTCAACGGTTTGTTGAAAATTGATATGGCTTATCTTTCTATCTAGAACAATTTCAGGGGTTGTTGTTTACTGTGTATCTTTATGGAAGAAGATGGAGAAAGAATAATTAATTTAGAATGATTACATTACTGTTGTTTTAAGATTAATTCATTCATGTGAAAAATGATTACAAAGGGCCCCCTGTTTTCGTTCTGCTTAGTGTTGCAGACTAGGATAAAATTTCCAGCTCCCATGGAGTTCATATTCTAGTTGGATGAGGTAAAGAGTCAACAAAACTTCAGGGCACAGTGGTTCACGCCTATAATTCCAACACTTTGGGATGCTGAGGTGGGTAGATCACCTGAGGTCGGGAGTTCAAGACCAGCCTGGCCAACGTGGCAAAACCCTGTCTCTACTAAAAGTACAAAAATTAGCCAGGCATGGTGGTGGTCACCTGTAATCCCAGCTACTCAGGAGACTGAGGCAGGAGAATTGCTTGAACTCGGGAGGTGGAGGTTGCAGTGAGCCGAGATCTTGCCACTGCACTCCAGCCTAAGCAAGAAGAGCAAGACGCCATCTCAAAAAAAAAAAAAAAAAGAGTCGACAAAACACAATTGAAATACATACTATATTACATTGTAAACAATGCTATGGAGAAAAGTGAGGCAGGCAAAGCCCCTAGGGTTACAATTCTCTAGGCAAGAGTGAAGGAGACTGTGTGAGAGAGAAAAGACTACATTATAAGACTGGGAAGGTGTATGTGGAGGGTGGTGTATCAAGGAGCAAGTGATAGGCACTTGCAGAGACATCAGCTACATTTTAACCTTTGGAAGTAACAATTGTTCTTCAGTCGAGACCCAAAGCCAACAAAGCCAAATATAACTGGACAATGGTTCTTACTCTGGTGAGATCTGGGTCTCAATTTTTTCGTTTCTGCTGAGACTCTTATGTTTTTCTGGCGATTTTTGTTTCATGTTTTCTTGCACTGATTTATTTCTGGGTATCAGGGATATTGTGACTAACGTTAGAGAATTAATCATCTTTGGAATTAGTTCTAGTTTGTATTTTAATAATTTCCTCATTCTATATTCTTAATATTATTTTAATAGACAAATTACAATTTATACGTTTATGAGGTACAATTTGATGTTTTACATATGCATGTAGACAATACAAAATAATTAAATAAAGCTAATGAGCATATCCATACCTCACTTTTTTAAAATCATTTTTTTAGCACAACCTGTGAAACTTGTACTCTTATCTACTTTGGAATTATTGACTACGATCATTCTGCTGTGTTGTTGTTCTCAAAAACATATCCCTCTTTTATAACTGAAATTTTGTACCCTTTGACCAACAACTCCTCAGTTCGTCCTCTCACAACAAGCCCCTGGTAACCACCATTCTACTCACTACTTCTATGAGTTCAACTTTGTTAGATTCCACATCTAAGTGAGATTGTGCAGTATTTCTCTTTCTGTGCCTGGCTTATTTCATGTAGCATAATGTCCTCCAGGGCTCAGCCATGTCATCACAAATGACATAATTTATCTCCTTTTTGAGGCTGAATAATATTCCATTTTGTACATATGCTACATTTTCTTTATTTATTCATCCGTTAATGGACACTTAGGTTGATTCCATATCTTGGCTATTGTGAATCATGCTGTAATAAATATGGGAATACAATGTAAAGTTTGGAGAAATTTGCATTCCCACCAACAGTATACAAGGGTTCCATTTTCTCCACGTCCTCACTCAATACATGTTATTGTTCATCTTTTTTTAATAGTAGCCATTCTAACAGATGTGAGGGGACATCTCACTGTGGTTTTTAGTTTGCATTTCTCTAATGATTAGAGATGTTGAGCCATTTATTTTTTACAGATCTGTGTGCCAGCTGTATGTCTTCATTTGAAAAATGTCTGTTCAGCTTCTTTGCTCATTTTTAATTGGGTTATTTGTTTTCTTGCTGTTTAGTTATTTGAGTTCCTTATATATTTTGTGTATTAACTCCTTATCAGATGTTCGGTTTGCAAATATTTTCACCCATTCTGTGTATTGTCTCTTCACTTTGTTAATTGTTTTATTTTCCTCATCACTTTTGACTTTCCTTCTATTGTGGCTTCCAAAAATATGCATTATTTTGGACTAAATCATTAAGTCATTTTTATAATAGACCTAAGATAGAATTTTCTTATGAACAAGGATGTGTTATGGGCCAACGAACAAATTTTACTTCGCTGCTAATTTCTTCAGAATCCAGGGGTAGTTAGAGTGCTCCTTGTTAGGGAGATCTGGGAATACTTGCAATTTTGCTTTAGAATATCACAATAATAGATTCATAAATCCCAGTATTTTATTTTTTCTGTCTCAATTCTCTTGCCAGATAGTTTACAAGTTATATAGACTGTGAGATGCACTGTCTTCACTTAAGTGAAAAAGGGGAAGAGATTTACAATGAGTAAATCTAGGCCGGGTGCGGTGGCTCAAGCCTGTAATCCCAGCACTTTGGGAGGCCGAGACGGGCGGATCACGAGGTCAGGAGATCGAGACCATCCTGGCTAACACGGTGAAACCCCGTCTCTACTAAAAAATACAAAAAACTAGCCGGGCGAGGTGGCGGGCACCTGTAGTCCCAGCTACTCGGGAGGCTGAGGCAGGAGAATGGCGTGAACCCGGGAGGCGGAGCTTGCAGTGAGCCGAGATCGGGCCACTGCACTCCAGCCTGGGTGACAGAGTGAGACTCTGTCTCAAAAAAAAAAAAAAAAAAAAAAAAGAGTAAATCAAAATATTTGATAAAATATATCATTACACAGAAAGAAATATAATTTGCATAAATATTTTAATTTTTATATTAACATTAGCTTTTAATTCATATAGTATCTGTTTCATAATACACACGATTGTTAAAAGCCACATTCTGGAATGGTTTTCCTTTTTGTGACATGCTGAGGAAAAGACGGAAGTTGGAACTGCCTTTCTGAGGTTTTGGTTTTCCTGGCCAGCTATTAAGGTTCTCTGCTTAACTGCAGTGGTAGAAAAGTCACTTATCTCCATACTTGTGAGAAGAGTCACTTCCAACTTGAATTCAGGGTAGAAACTACACCCAATGATGACACCTCACGTAGAATACGATTAAGCCTCTCTTGTTTGTTGTGGAATCATTTCAAGCTGGGTATCTGAGCATTACTTCCAGAAAACCAATGTACAAGCCAGCTTTTCTCATTTTCTACCCTACTGTACATGAACCGCCATTCTAGCTGCCACCCAGCATTAAGAGAACTGGTTTCACGATAAGTTTTCCCTACAGCACTTTTTTTTTTGGTGTTGAAAGTATTTAAACAACCAGGCAGTCAATTACAGACTCCTACCTAGAATGCTTTAATTGGAGAGCACAATGCAGAAAAATATAACACAACCTGTAAATGGCAAGCCATATTTTTAAATACATTTTGACATTAAAATCATGCAGATTTATACAATACTTGACAAAGAGGGACAAGCGACAGCAGTTCGTTTTTATTTTGCTATAGTTAAGAAGGCCTTGGGTTCATACAGAGAGAAAAAGTCAGGACTTAGCATTTGAAGTAAAAACTATATGGTAGGCATGATGCAATGCAGAGGTACATATATTAGCCCATGTTTTATGGGTTAGGTTCTAGAGTCTTAATAGGTAGATATTATTTTGTTCTACAGATAAGAAAGTGGAAAAATGGACAACATACAGAAAAAATAATGTTTGGCTTTTCATATTATATACAAAGAAGTTCCAACTTCTCGTTCACCCAGGAGCACTATATTTTCTCTTCTATAATTAGCAAAAGTTTCTTCATTTCTACATATGCTGTAATATTCAATAGTAGTTTCATAAATAAACCAGTCAATTTTATTTTATTTTATTGTACCTGTAGAGAAGAAAATTCCTTCCTCTGCTGTAATATCTACAGAGCAAAATTCCCATTTGCTTTTCTTGGAGAGAAGCTTAGTAGTTGTGACAATGGACTGGAGTCCTGCTATGCAGATCAAGTTGGAATACAATGAAACCAAATGAAATATCTGATCCTTGTTTATAGTCCAAGGCAAGGTGCCTAATCAGACCAAACTTTTGCAACACAGCATAACTCTCTGTTTACAGATATCTTCAGTACTGGGAGAACAATTATGATCTTATACATGGCAACTCTTAACCCATTCATGGGCTTTGTATTTAAAACCTTCTATCTGCAAAGATAACTGCAAATCAAACTAGGTTTTTATGTGTACCCGTTAGTGTTTAGAATTCTGTAGCAGGCATAATTCTAAAAATCCCTGCAAAGCTTTCAATCCTCCAAATTCACAGATCTTAAGAAAGTGATGAAATATCACTCCCGTTATTGTTTTATGCTATATAGTATGGTTGACTTTAAAAAAAGAAAGATTATCTTGGGACATGTGATCTAATCACAGAAGTGTGTAAAAACAGAGAACTTTCTCTAATAGCAGGAGACAAGAAAGGCAGAGGAGTGGTCAAAGATGTTTGAGAAGTGAGTAAGATTCCATGCACTATTGATGGATTGAAGATAGAGGGGTATCCCTGAAGTTGAGAATAGCCAAGGTCTGCTCCCGCAAGAAACCTGGGACCTTAAACATATCATCATAAGGAATTGAATTCTGCCAACAGTCTGAATATGAACTTGGAAGCTGATTTTTCAAGTATCTGTAGATAAAAGCCCAGCCAGCCAGCACCTTAATTAAGAACTTGTGATACTTAAGCAGAGAACTCTGTGGAGCTTGCCTCTTGTCTGACCAACTGAACTGAGGTTAATTAATGGAAGTTGTTGTTTAAGGCACTAAGATTATGCTAATTTGTTAGGCAGAGATAGAAAACTATTACAAATTCTTTTTTTTTTTTTTTTTTTTTCCCAGCTCTTTGGATGGCTGAGCCAGTTTCATTCCTTAAGTTCCTGACCATGCAATTAAAGAGATATCTTCCACTTACTCGCTATTTTATCACCCTTTTTATTTTGGGCACAGTGCTTATCACAATGTCAATCTGTAATAAGCTTATTTGTTGATTTATCCCTGAGTAGATTTTAAAATCTCTGCAGAAAGGATCTGATTTTTCTTGCTCTACCCCTCAGCCTAGTAGACTTAGCCTTTATTTGCTGATTTGAGTGAATAAACATTACTTTCAGTAATTTCATATCTACATTAAATAAATAAACTTCTGAATAATTTGAAGTATATTGAAGCATAGATTCTACTATTCTAAGTTGTGTTGTAATGATCACTTATACTTTTTAAATATTTTGGCAATTAAGTCGATTCTGAAAAACAATGATTATCTCCCCGATCTTTTCTTAACTTTTTAGTGACCATTTAATATTTTCTTCCATAAATAATTTAGCTATAACGTGATATTTGCTTTTATGTATGTAGAAGGAGGGGCTTCCTGGTTTGTCCTGTTGTCAGTCCACTCTTTCAGATACATGATATACACACAAAATAAATGTTACAATTTATTTTAATTTATGAAAACGGGTAAACATACAAAGAGATGCTTCTATCAGAAATGAAATGTTGTGCTGTATTTAGGGTAGTGTTCAGAAAGAAAGAAATCTTGGGTAGTTAACTTCAAAGAATATAAAATTATACAAATTCATATTCGAGACAAGCTGGAAACATTCTACACAAAACAATAGAATGTTATGTCTTTTATACTGACTATAAAAATTAAAAATATATCATTTTAAATATAATGAATGGGGCTAACAAAACAGGTACTGAAGGCCGAATGCCAGAGTGATGTGTCCATTCCTAGAAGTCAGTGATATAATAATTCGAGCAGACAAAATTGAGGCGAGAGTTTCCATGAAGAGTACGCATGAAGGATTGGGAATAAATAGTTATACTCACTCATTATTTGATGTTTTCACTATGGAACAGTTAGATTCCCTACTGGGTAAATGGAGGTCACTGGCCATGGAACATTCTGAACAAGGTCCATAACATCACTCAGATCAGTTTGTTAATGTGTCACAAAGAAATTTACTTGGGAAATTTTCCTGAGAACGTGAAGTAATATGAAGAAAATTAGGGTTGAGCATGGTAGCTCATGCCTATAATCCTAACATTTCAGAGGCCAAGGTGGGAGGATCACCTGAGCTCAGGATCTCAAGATCAGCCTGAGCAACAAAGCAAAACCCTTTCTAAAACAAAAACAAAGCAAACAAACAAACAAAAGAAGGAGAAGAAGAACATGAAGAGGAAGACAAAGATGAAGAAGGAGGAGGAGGAAGAGGAGGAGGAAATCATTGCCAGCCATACAGCCATGGAAAGAAATAGTGCATAATCCAACTTTCAGTATTATTTAGAAGAGTTATGTTCAGTAGATCTGTTGCTCTTTCCCTTCTCTGTTTACCTCCCTAATCCTGGACTTTAATCTTTACCTATAATGAAATTATCCTCCATTTCCACCCAGTGATGTGCATTTCTTGGCTCCATATGTTTTTCACTGGCTGTTTCTTCTGCCTGGAATATTCTCTTCCCTATTCTAAAGTTGTAAAAAACACCTGGATTGTCATTAGAAAGGCTTAGTCATAATATCCACTTAATAATGGCATGACAGTAAAACAATTATTCAAACTTCTTGAGCATGTGTTTCCTCATCTTTGTAAGTGGGAGAAATGATGATTTCTATCGTATTGCTTTGCTAGTGCTGCCATAACAAAGTACTACAAGCTGGATGGCTTAAACAATAGAAATATATTGTCTCACGGTTCCAGGGGCTAGAAGTCCAAAATCTAGATGTCAACCAGGTTGGTTCCTTCTATGGGCTATGAGGAAGAATCTGCTCCATTCCTCTATCCTAGCTTCTGCTGGTTTTCCACCAATCTTTGGCATTCCTTGGCTCCTGGTAGCATATCTCTAAGCCTCATAGGATGTTCTCCTTGTTTATCTAGCCCTGATTCCAAAAATTTTTTTTAGAAGGACACAGTCATATTGGATTAGGGGCCCACTCTACTCAGGTGTGACCTCAACTTAACTAATATTAACTCCTGTTTAATTACATATTTAATGACTTTATTTTCAAATAAGGTCAGATTTTGATATACTGAGGGTTAGTTCAACAGACACATTTTGGGGGGACACAAATGCAACCATAACACTATATCATTGGACTGTTGTGAGGGAAGACTCAGTAAAATAGTTTGTGTAAAGTATTTAGTCCAATATTTAGCATTGCTGTAAAAAGTACCTGGTATTTATGTCAAATGTTACATGTAGTTTTATCTGTTTATTGTCAGCATTTTCTCTTTATCTCTCACACACACATACACATACTCACAAAGGAGTTCACTCTTTTACTTTTTATGTAGCCAATTACTTACATTTTTTATTTTGTGTGCTTTCTACCTTTGGCATGATCATAGTATGTTTCTCCACATAAAGAGGATAATGTATACCTCTTTTTTACCAACCTCTATTTTATTTCCTATTGCAAAAAAATTCTGTGACAAGAAAATCATTGACACAGGTTACATTTTACAAGTGACAGAATTCTGTTCATCTTTTCTACATTTTCACTGTCTCAACCTGAAAAAGATATTTTGCAAGCTAAACTCATCATCTTGAAAACCAACTGGATTTATAAAATGGTAAATTTGGTAGACAACAGCCTTGGTCAACAATGCAATGCCTTTCCATACAGAGAATGCAAGTTCTCACATCCAAAGGTCCCCGGACTTTCCACTTTGCAAGGACTTGCTTGTAATATTTTCACAAGAAATTGCTTTTGGTAGAGAATTTACTGTAGGCTGTCAAAACAAATGCGAAACTTTCTGGCTTGAAAGTCATAGTTAATGCACGTCTCGTTGCTACAGTGACAGCTGGAACAGGCAGAATCGTCCATATATAAAAGGATCAACAGTAGATGGATTTTAATAAAAAGTCCTTGGAGAATCATGAGGTCTCAAAGTGCTGCATAAACACCCAAAATTAAAATAATAAAAATAAAAAGAGAGTGTATACATTTCAGTATGTGTCAACTATATATGCATGCTTTTTGTTTCTTTACTATAGATCTCATTTCCATGTAAATGCATAGGAACTGTTCAAACATAAAATAATTTAAATATTTTATTCCTAGACTACATCAGAGACTCTGGTAGCAAGCTTCCAAAACATGAGACAGCAGATTTTCCTAAAAATGAATTGATGTATTTCATGTGAAGATCTTAGCATGGTGCCCAGCTATGAGACTTATTTACCATTGACATCATTATTGTCATTGTCATCATCACTATATTAGTATAAATTTTTGGGAAAAAAAACGCCGAAATTCAAAGTTGTACTTTTTCACTTACCTTGAGAAGTACAAATAAAAGAGAAATTTCTAAAAGAAAGTTACTATTTTCTGTGTTTTTTTTTGTTGTTGTTGTTTCTTTCATCACTGCTCTCTTGACTTTCCAGCATCTTCTAATAAATAATTTGTTTTGTTTGTGTGTTCCTTCAAAGCATGCAAATGCAGCAGTATTTGGGGGATTATTTGCATTTCACAGATGAAGAACCTGGGGCTCTATAACACTTCTCAAGGACATTGGCAATATAACAGGAATAATTTTAACATATAAACACTTCAGAGTCTAATAGATCAAGTGGGAAAATTTCTGGTAGCATAATCACACACAGCACAGGGTCAATGGTCAGATTAACGGTATTGCTTCCTTATGCAGCCTTTCATTTTCAATGATCTTGAAGTAGTCACCATTAATTTAGGAGCTTAGGAAACTGGCCAAGCATAGGGCCAATGAGTTAAAGATGAATTCTCAGACTTAAAAGCCATGTTTAGTCAAGACCTTGGGCTGTATTTACTTGAAGATGGGTCCGACCAGAAGTAAATACACTGAGAACTTACCAAGTTTTGAGAAAATAATATTTCTGAAGATTCTCCAAGCCAGGCATGTAATATCTTCTCACGGCCTAATTACCTGAACAATCCCAGGCCTCCAGATTTCCACTAATAGGAATAAATCTGTAAAGCTTTGCAGCCCCCAGGAAGGGCAACTTTGCCAATGCCCACCTTGTTGAGAGCATGAGAGAAAATGGACAGATGTACCTCTCAGATGGAAGGGCCAGAGGCCATGGAAGGAAGTGGAAAATGGAACTAGAGATTGTCAGATGGGTTAATCATAGAATGCACTCCATTGCCAAGAAAAGGAGTTCTCACTATTCCTTCCAGTCAGGTTGGGTTAATTGCTCTGGCACACTGATGGTTGTATGGTTCCCATTTTTCTCTTTTCCACATGGAAGTTTTTACTATAGCTGCTTGTTTTCCTCTTATACTTTTTTCCTCTTGTATTAAGTGTCCCAGGGTGGAGGATCCCCAAAATATCCTCAATTTATAGTTAGGTGGACCACAGAAGCTGCCTGTAGACATGACTGAAAGGGCTGTACATTATCTGGACTTTGAGCTGGATACAGATGCAGAAACTGCTTCTTACCTTTTGAAATGGAAATAAGTCTATTTCAAGAGTGGAAGAAGGGTATGTAGAGATGTGAGTAGTTAAATAGGGCTGTCATGGAGACTATCTTGACCACCAAATTTCTATTTCATTTTCCTCCTTAATGTAGAATTCTAATGTTACTCTGGTCTGATTTCATTCACAGCTAAAAGCACACATTTTTCCGTCTCTTTTGAAGGTTAAAGTGGACTAAGGCATGTCCAGAGAAGTTGCTGCGTAGGGCTTTTGGTAATTATTTTTAAGATGGCTGATCAGTCATAAGGGCTGCCATTTTCTTTTTGTCCTTTTCTTTCCAACCTGGAAAACAAACACGTGGGTTGAGTACTACAGCTCTCTTGTGACTTTGAAAATGGAAACAACACATGAAAGAGAGGTTGGCAAAAAGTGAGCAAATTCTGGATCTTGAAAAAGATGGCCTTAATGTTTCCCCCAAATTGACTAAATTCTAGACAGGCTTCTTCCTGGCTATAAGCCTTGTCATGAAGATAGAAGAAAGTCAACTTTTCCTCTGAGAAAAGCTAATTAACAAACATATGAGGCCTATGACAACCCCCACCCTACCTCTTCAAAAACTCCCCTGCTCTTTGTTTCAGTGGAGTAAGAATCCAGACTTGGTCTCTGCTTTCTCTCCTGTGGCTGGCAAAAGTATCAGAATAAAATGTCTTTTCATCTGTTCATCTTGTTTTGTCTGATTTGTCTTTTTCAATTCCTAATGAGTTTGTGAGGTCATAGCACGTCTCTGAACTGCTTATCACCAATCTTCTGTGACATGATAATATACATTTTTATGTCACTGGAAAAGTAATTGCAAATTTAATTTTAAAATTTAAAGTATAATGGCAATAATTTAAAAGTAATGGCAAAATCTGCAATTACTTTCACACCAACCTAATTCTAGGAGCCAAATGCAATTCCTAACTAACAAGAAACTTTGAGATGCAAGAGTAAATAAAGAAACTGGTAAACATAAGAAATGTCTATTGGTGTCTGTAGAATATATCCTGAGAAGGGTTGAGTAGAGTTAAAATATGATAATCTTTTATTTTCTGAGAGAAAGACATAAAATATTCATTTAATTGAAACTTTATACATTTGAGTATGCCAAAGTATCCACTAAAAGACTAAATATTGATATATGTAACTTTCAAAGCTGTAGAAGTAAAATTTAGAGTAAGAAAATAGCGACTCAATTAATCCAACAGAAGTTTATTTATATAGAAACAAAAATGAAGTATTTAAAAAGTGGGGGAGACATTAATAGAAAAGACAAAAGCTCAAAAGATAAACACATTAGCAATGATTATACATATAAACGTAAAGGCTGTAAGATTAGGTTTTTAAAAATCTAACTCTATACTCTATGTAAGAAAAATAGACACAGGCAGATTAGAAGTAAAATAATGGAAAAGTTACAAATCTCATGTAAGCCAAACAGAAGTCAGAGTAGCTATTTTAATATCAGACAATTTAGATTTTAGAATAAAATGATGCATAGAAGAAAGAGGGTTACTGTAAAATGAAAAATATTTAATTCACCAGGAAATTAACAGTTTCATATGAGGGGATTTTAAAAGTAGCCTCAAAACATACAACGTAAAAATGTATAAAACTACCAATCAGCCACACTCTTTCCTCAATAATTGAGAGATTAGGTAGAAGAACACACACACACACACACACACACACACACACACACTGAAGATCTGCACAGCACAATTAGGAATAATTTAATAGATATTTAGAAATCCTTACCAAACAATTAGAGAATATGCATTTTTCCCAAACACATATGGAACACTTATAAATAATGTTCACATTCTAGGTTGCAAAACAATTCTTAAATATCAAATGTTCAGTTTCATCACAGCATAATTAAAGGACAAGAGCAGCAGAAACTGTGAAGGGGACATTATTTTAGGGAGAAACATTTAAAGCAGTCTTCTCAATTTATCAAAGAAGAGAACCTGTGCTCCCCAGATTCCAAATGCATTACCTAGAACATGACAGTACAAAAATGGAACAGCTGATCACCAGATGTCATATACATCTAGGTTCATAGCTCTTATCTATGACTTGGCTACTTTTTAGGTTGATATGGCCAAAACCCTGTAATGGGCTAATCCGATTTCCTCAAGTTTATAATCAACAGGGGCAGACTCCTTTTCTGAAGGGTTAACTGCAAGAACCACTCTGTGCCTTTCTGCCTGGAGACTTGGTTTATGGGAAATGACACCAACATAAGAATACTCTTGAACCTCCTAGAACCTGATAAACACAACACCACAGGAAATCTTCAAAAACTAGAATCTTGTCATGTTCCTCAGTCAAAAAGACATTACAGACTTCATTAAAATTAAAAATGTTTGCTCTGTGAAAGACCCTGTGAAGAGGATGAAATGACAAGCCAGAGATTGGATAAAAGTATTTGCAAAACACGTATTCAACAAAAAACTTATATCTAAAATATGTAAAAAGAATTTCAAAACTCCACAGTAAAACAAAAGCAATTCAATGAGAAAACGGACAAAAGATAAGAACAGACATTAACTAAAAAGGACAAACAGATGGCAAATAAGCACATGAAAAGATGTTTAGCATCATTAACTATTAGAAAAATGCAAATTAAAACCACAATGATATGTCATTACACACCTATCAAAATGGCTAAAATAAAAAACAATTAGTGCTAACCTCAAATGTGCTGTGGATGTAGAGAAATTGAGCCACTAATACAGTGCTAGTGAAATTATAAAATAGTACAGCCTTTCTGGAAAATAGTTTGTTAGCAATAAAAAGTAATTAACTGTCAGTACATTCAACAGCTTGAATAAATCTAGAGGTAATTATGCTGATTGAAAAAAAAGTTGATCCAAAAGGCAATATAGTCTATATATAATATACATAGTTATGTACTGTATAATTTCACGTATATAACATTCTTAAAATGAGAAGAGTTTAGAAATGGAGAAGATATTAGTAGCTACCAGGGAATCTGATCCACTTGGATGAGTGGGTGGGGAAATAAGTGAGCGTGCCTATGAAAAGACAATGCCAGGGTACTAGAAGTAATAAAACCTTGACTGTATTAATGTAAACACCCTGGTTTGACTTTTTACTAGAATTTTGCAAGACGTTGCCATTAAGGGAAACTAAGAAAGGAGTTCACAGGATTTTTCTGTAGCGTTCCTTTCAACTGCATGAGAAAAATTATCTCAACATAAAAATGTTTAAAAAGTTTCCTTTTTCCCTTGAAATTGTTCCCACACTACATCTTAGAAACTGATTTATTTGACTTTTGATTTTGCCAGTATTCCAATCAAGAAAGGCTCAAGCTAGTAATTCAGAAATTTTGAAATAAGATATACAAAGTTGTCCATTAAATTTCAGACTCAGGTTGTAATTCCAGCTGTGCTTATGGTCTGATAATTAATAGGTGCTGTTAAGTTAAGCAATTAATTAGATCTTAGTAGCTCATTATTAATAATCTCTGTTCAGCTCCAGTTTCTTACTATGGGCAATGGTACTATATTTAAATACTTTGGCTGACCTTCTTTTTTCTTTAGCAGATGTAAGGTTATTAAAGTAGTTATGAAGAAATATGACCCCTTTGGTTGACCTGATCATTGGTGTCTTTGATTCACTAAAGGAATAATTATGCTGGCTGACATTTAAACCAATGCTTTCCACTGGAAGAAGAAACCAGTGCCCTCGTGTAGTAGTAGTGCAGTGCTACAGAAATAAATAATCTTGTTTAGAGACACTGTAAAAAGGATTAAATGGCTAAGGATGCAGTGACACTTGTGGCGTGGTAGAAATAATGTACTTAATTTCACTACTTACAAATGATGATCAGCTATGTCTCAAACTCTGTGAAGAAAAATTTGTTTTGTCTATAAAAATGCAAAGACCAAGATGAGCTAAGGTAATTTTGAACAATGCAAGCGTGGTAAGAGTACTTGCTCTACCAGTTAGAAAGACTTACCATAAAGCTACAACAATTAGACCATGAAGGATTTGTACACAACTGGACCAAAAGCCTTCTGTTGAGGATCTATCCTCTTCCTTTCTCATTGATTACTTATTTTAACCATATTTTAAAACCTTTCTCCTACATGTTAATATTGGAACTCAGACTTCAGACCTCTTCTCTCTTCTCAACACTCATTTTTAAGTGACTTCAGTGTTCTGACTTCGCATATTATCTCTACACTTATAGCTCCCAATTTTACATCTTCAGCCTAGCCCTCTTTCAATTGCCCATACAAGTCTCTATCAGACAGCAAATGGCCATCTCAAATGTAATGTGCCCAAAACAAAATTCGGATTTCACTTCCAGGTCAGACACCACCTTTTGTCTACCGGTATTTATTCTCTCTGCCTTCCTTTTTATTTTATTTTTCAGAGACAAGGTCTTTCTTTGTGACCCAGGCTGGAATGTAGGGATGCAACCACAGCTCACTGTACCTTTGGACCCCTGGGCTGAAGCCACCCTCCCTACTCAACCTCCTGAGTAACTGGAACTACAGGTGTGCACCACCATGCCCGGCTATTTTTTCTTTTTAATTTTGTAGAGAGGGGTCTTGCTATGTTGTCTAGGCTTGTCTCAAACTCCTGGCCTCAAGACAGCCCCCCATATAAGCCTTTTGAAGTGTTGGGATTACAGACATAAGCCACAATACCTAGCCATCTACCTTGCTTTTTTTTTTTTTTTTTTTTTTTTTTCTTAACAGAAACTCCATAGTTTTCATGAAACACATGGCCATAGAGTTAGAGGACAAAACTAGAATCACTAAGATGTCAAGGGAAGTGGTTTGTACAACCTCCAGATTACTTCCTTAAAGATGAAGCTGTTTGTTCTGAGATTCGTTTCTCTCCCTGCTGTGGACTGGGATTGAGATATGGAAGTGAGCTAGATATCCTCATGAGCAACACGACAACTCTCTGGAAAACTGTAGCAATAGGATTGGAAGAAATTTAGGTCCTCGAATGACTCCTGGAGCTAAATCATCTTGCCAGCCCTGGATGGCATTTTCCTGGAAAGTTTTGTGAGATAAAAGTAAGCCTATGACTTAGTTGGATCACTGTATTGTGGGGCCTTTATTGCAGCACTGTAGACTGTACTGCAATTCATACAGTCCCAAAACCTGGTCTTCCCTTACTTTTCTTCATTCTTGACTCTTTTCACATCCCATATGCAAGCCTTCAGTACATTCTGTTGGGTCTTTCTTCCAAATAAATACAAAATCTATTTTTGATTACCTACTCCCCTTGTCTAAATTATCATCATCACTTACCTGGATTACTGCAGCAGTTTTCTAACTGGTCTCTTTTTATACTTTTATCTTCTACAAATCTATTTTCAACCTAGCAGTTGGAGTGTTCTTCTGAAACATGTCAAATCATGTTACCCTTGTACTTAATTCCCTCCAATGGCTTTTACCTCACTCTAAGTGAAATACAACATCGAGAGCTTTACTTCTATCTCTGTAACTCATTTTCCATCACTCATCCACTTACTTGTACCTTTCCAGCATTTTTGGACAAATTGCTGAGGATATTTCCAGCTCAGGAATCTAAATTTGCCTTAAATTGTTTCCTCTAAGATATCCACATGGCTCATTCCATCACTTCCTTTAGATTCTGCTGTAGGCATCATCTTCTCAGTGAGATCTTTTCTATAAAATGTCAATTCCACATTTCCAGGCACTACATATTTTAATGTTACCCTAGTTTATTGCTCTCCATAGAATGTATCAGTACTTGACTTATAATTATCCTGTATTTTTAGGTTTTAATGTTAAATTAAAATAAGGACAGGGAATAAATAAATGAATATTATTAATAATAAAAAATTAAAATCTCTATGGAAAAAGTTGAAGGGATTTTGGTGTGATAATTTACAGTAAGAGGAATCTAAATGGTCAACAAATATGTAAAAATCTTTACCAGTTTTCTTTTTTTTCTGTTTTTGTTTTAATCCTACCTTTTTTTCTTTTTTACTTTTTCGTTCCTTATCATTGAGGCTGTATGTTCTTACATCCTATTGACAATATTAAACTGTTCTCTAAAATTGTCTGTAATCATGTTTACAACTACTCCTTCTGTAAGTCTTCAGGATTGTTTTGCCTTTCTTTTGTAATGTAATCTTTCTGCTTGCTGACTTTTCCTGTTTATTCAGCCTCCAGCAGAGAGAGAAAAACAGCTCTCCAGACCCTATAGTGGCCAAAAGAAATTGTGTGGCTTGCCCTTGGCTTCTCTCTCTGTGCATTTGGGTGTTATTCTAACCCTCTTCTCCGAATTACAGCCAGAAAACTGTTGGATGTATGCCCATCTCTCCACTAGTTTCCAGTTTCCAGGAACTAGCAGAGAGTCTGTTTCACCTTCATTTGATAGAGTCTTAGTGACCCAAGATGAGATCTCTGTTCCTCACTCCCTTGTCGTCTGGAACTCTTAGCTGTTCATGGACAGTAGCAAAAGCACATAACGCACAAAAACTTAGTTTCACTCCTGCATTGCTGCCGGGGTTTTCTTTTTTCTCCACTGCCTGCAGAACTTGTATTGTGAGGACTCTACCACTCTCAGTCTTCCTTGTTTTCTGTACGCTCATTTATAGAAAGATACATGGACGACTTAAAAGACATGATTTTTGCCTCAACAATGAACAGCAGCATAGTGTGGAATAGTGGGATACGTAGGGTATCTGAACCAGAGTTTATACATGAAGGAATCATCAAAATTCTTACTATGTGCATTTTAATTGCTGACTTTGCTTTCTCTCTGATGAGGTAGCCAGACACTGAGTTATCCAACTAATTCCGTTGGCCTTCAGGTTAATGATGTTCTTCTTAGACTCTGAAACAAGTTCACTGTTATTTGTACTTTTTATCTAAACTGGGCATCTTCTTTGTCTGTTTTCTATGTATTTCAATGGGACTTTGAGAAATTCTGCATTATTACTTACAAGCCAGCTTAAGTTGGAATTTTCTTCAATTAACTGAAATTTATTTATAGGAGTTGTTTTTGTTTTTACTCTTTGCAACCACATTTCAGTTACAATTAACTTGTAAATGATTTCTAATTTGACATCCACGTGTTGGATGGTACCATTTTTCATTAAACAGCACTCAAATTTAAGGGCACTCTTTCTGTGATACAGTTGTGTTCATAGAATGACGATGCATTTAGATTTACTTGAGAAAGTCCTTGATGATGTGGAAATACCAGTTTTCAATAATCTTGTTAATTTTATATGTGAATGCTATGATAAACTTCATTTTCCCCCAAATTATTTAGTTTGTAACAGAGAGACAAGAAGAGAATGGTACATTGGTTCTGGAGCATAAGTCCTATATCTGTTTCTCCTAATTGTACGAAAACACTCTTCCTTTCTTCTTTGCTTGACCCTTGATTTGGAGCCAGTATAGTGTAGCAGAAAGAAACTTGCTGTTGAAAAATGTTTTAGCTGCACTGTCTGCTTGGCCTGCGATGGGCCAAGCAGGCTATCATACTCTTCTGAGACTGTTTAGTCACCTGTAAAATAAAGATAATCCCTTTTGGGGGTCTGCTAAAAGGACTGCTTGAGATGCCAACAAGTAATAAGCCAACAAATATTTTTATTTTTGATTTCTCGACTATCTGAAACAGCTAATTGTTTTCAAAAGATGAAAATGACTAAAATTTTAAAAGAACAATCATTAATTTTCCTTTATTCTCCAACCTTAGTGTGTTTGCTTTCTAAAGAGATTGGAAGAGTAAATCTGATAAATAGGGGCAATAATTCAAACATGTAAAAATTAAGGTAATAGCTAATCTTCTCCCCTGCAGTTTTATAGATGTTTGATCCCATTCTTTTTTCCTTTCCAAATTTTCCTCCTAGACTGGTAAATATATAATTTCCTTAGAAAAATTGCTTAATACTTGATATGTCATGAATATTTGATTCCATTTTCTCTGAAATCTGTTGGAATAAATGGAATTTAAGTGTGTGTCTATGCGTGTGTTGCAGTATGCACTCTACTCAGTAATAATTTTGGCTATCTGTCATCTAAAAACTCTTATTTAGGGCTGTACAAACAGAAATAGTCCAACTATGGCTCAGAAATCTTTCCAGAGGGAATATACTTTGTAATTCCAACTGTCTGTTACAACTGATTAAATCTAGTTACACGTTTTACACAGGAAAACTATATTTTTTCATAAATAATATTCTAATTCATGAAATATTTACTGAATACCTAATATGGATCTAGATCTGTAATCATTGCATGACATATTATATTGAACAATACATATCCAATCTTTTTTTTTTTTTTTTGAAACAGTCTCCTCTGTTGCCCAGGCTGGAATGCAGTGGTGCAATTTCGGCTCACTGTAAAATCCACCTCCCAGGTTTGTGATTCTCCTGCCTCAGCCTCCCAAGTAGCTGGGATTACAGGCATGCACCACCACGCCCGGCTAATTTTATATTTCTAGTAGAGATGTGGTTTCGCTATGCGGTCCAGGCTGGTCTTGAACTCCTGATCTCATGTGATCTGCCCACGTCAGCTTCCTAAAGTGCTGGGATTACAGGTGTAAGCCACTGCGCCTGGCTGAATATCCAATCCTTAACATATGTAAACATGATCTCTCCATTCTTGAAGCTAAGCTTGGTTGAATGGGGGAAATGGACATTAATTCAGAAATCATATGCACAAATATAAAACTATAATTTTGACAAGTGTTGAAAGAAGGAGGTTCACAGCTTATGAAGACTATACTTTTTGGATATAACTTGCAATATAGGTCAGGGAAAGTTTTTACAAGAATATGATTTTGACATGATTTGAGTGTTGTGAAAGTTTAACTAGGTGGCAGAAATAGCAGCATGTTCAATGACCTTATTATGCAAGGGGGCATTCTAAATTTAAGAACCAAAGAAGTGGTCACTGTGTCTAGAGAGAGAGAATGAAGAGTCATAGTACTAGATGAAGCAGGAGAGTTTGATATGCTCTATACATTGTAGGAACTTTCAGGTGGTTTCTGTTATAAATTGCAGAAATATATACAAACCATTCTATAACTTCGTGGCACAAGTCAATAACAATTTTATTTTGTGCTTATGGATATCAATACTTGTATATTGGTAACTCAGCAATAGCACAGTGGGGATGGCCCTCCTCTGCTACACTAGGTCTGGAGCTTCAGCTGGAAGAACTCAAATGAATAGAGGAGGAAACAACTGGGCCAAGAAGATCAACTTACAAAATGGTTTCATTTCCCTATCTAGCAACTGAGTGTATATGGCTGAAAAATAACTCAGCTGGGACTGTCAAACAAAATGTCTACTTGTGGCCTCTCCAGTATGTTAATCTTAGGGTTATCCTGCTTCTCACATGGAAGCTTAGCATTCCAGAAGTAAGTGTTCTACAAGCAAGAAGGTTGTGCGACCTTATGTAGTCTAGTCTTGGAAGCTATGTAGTGTCATGTCTACTGTGCTTTATTGGGTGAAGCAGTCACAAGCTCAACTAGGTTCGAGGGGAGGGAATATACACTCCAGCTCTTGATGGAAGGACAGTCAGAGAGTTTGTGGCCATGTTTAAAAACCACGCATGGAAGATGTTAGGGAGTCATTACTTTTTATCCCAAGAACACTGGTTATGGAATAAGTAACAGATTAGAGAGTAACTAAAGTGTAGCCAAGTGAACAAGCTGAGTGCTTAACAAAGCAGTCCAGGTAAAAATTATCACTAGATGGGACCAGGGCAGTATTGGTAGAGATGAAGAAAGAGAATAACTTTGAGAAATGTTCTGGAGGTTAAGTCAGGACACTTGGTGATGAATTAGTTAAGAGAGGTGAGAGGAAGAGAGGTGACAAGAATAAGTCCCAGATTGCTTGGTTTATACAGTTGGGTGGATAATAGAGCCTTTTTCTGAGATTAGGAATAGAACTAGGAATAAGACAAGAGAGGAGGATAATGAGTTTATTTTAAGAATAGTAAATTTGGGATAACTTTGAAACATCTAAAAGGAAACATTAATTATATGGTTATGGAAAAGAGAAATTAAATCATTTTACGTTGTATTATACCACCTAAATTGGTTATGGTAGGAGTGCATGATTCGGATGGTACTCAATGAACCATCAAAATGACTTTGGTAGAAGTGCATGATTCAGATGGTACTCAATGAGCCACCAAATATTTTTTGAACGACTATGTGAATGCAGGTATAATAGGAGAGGCATTACAGATACATTTCTTACCCTTAAAGAAGTTACTGTGTAGATAGGACAGCATCAATGGGAATACATAATGTTAAGAAACAAACAAATTATAACAATTAAGACAACATTGTATTGTAGTGGGTTGGAGCTGTAAGGAGGACTAGGATAGCCTACTACCGGGAGAAGAAGCCAAATTTTAATGAATCATCTGAGGACATAGCTGTGTTACAATGTACACGCACAGGTGTTCAGTGATAAACATGTTATATAATAAGAATTCGGAGCACCTGTTCAGAGCTGATTTATTGTTAGATAAATTGTCATAATGACATGACATTATTTGCAATAGTGTGTTTGTGTTTGATAGTTGATAAAACGGAGATGATGCTTTTACATTGTTACTGCCCTCCTAGTCTCTCCAATATAACCTCTGTTCATGACACTTAGGGAATTTTAGTGCTAGGACAATTTTAGAAGGAACTCTTAATGAGGGATCCAACCATCTCTCAAAATCTGATCCTCTCCAATCTTCTTGTGCCTTTCCTGTGAAATAAATCACATTTTGCAGAGATTCTTGGAATTGTATAAATGACCCTGCAACAGAAGAATGATGTGTTATCAAATAGAAGATGCAGGTAATAAGTTCTAGTGCAGTGGAGGTTGTGACAGGTTATTGGGTCATTATAGTGACTTAGTGTGCCATGAGCAGAATTTAACAAAGTGAAACAGAAGACGATGGAATAGAAAATAATGGACTGGAACCAGTGGAGTATAATACAATGTATTGAAATGCATTGCTATTATTACTATACACATGATATATTTAGATGGACTAAAGTGGATATGTAAGCTTTCATTCCATTAAAAATTAAGAAAGAAACAACAAACAGGCTCAACAGTGCACCAGATTTGCATGGAGCATGGCCTTAATGTGTTCCATGTGGGATTAATATATAATCCAGCTGGAACCACCAGATGCGTTAAACATCTTGTAATCTTTGATTTCCTATTATTCATTTGGGGATTTCCCCTAAATTTTATATTTATATATATTTATAATATCAATAAACTCAAAATTTCTACTAATATTGTTTTAATTTTTATACATTATTAGGAAAAATATTGCTTTAAATAATGTATCAATATCCCCAACAAAATGGTGATATTTCAGGACAGGACATTATTTTAGTCTTATTTGTATGCCTAGTATCCAGTTCAGCACTTGAAGACTTGTGTTAGTTTAATACATGTTTGTTATGGCAGTGAAATAAGTGAATTTGTTCATTAATAATGTACTCAATTATTTTGTCTAATCTTTTGGTTTCAATGTAAGAGAAAAAAAGCTGGTGCTTAAGGGGACTGGCATGCTCTTGTAGAAGCTCTTCCCCTCTTTGATGAAAAATGGGTAAAGCCTGGCTTCCTGGCAACTCATTATTCTCCTACTTCAGATCTCCTGCCCCAGGCTTCAGGCTGGTCCTTTGAGAACATTATTCTGGTCTTCTAGCTCAGTTGTGTAGAATCATGCCACCGTTTTCCACATGAATAACAATCATGATGAATAGTAATGAATGAATCTGAAGTTATCCGGCCTGCAACTTGCTCTCCAGTGATCAGATATTGTTTAGAAAACCATCTTTATACTTGGTGAGTATAAAGACATTCATCACCTTCTGTTCATCACCTTCAGGAATGGATCAGTAAGAATGGGGCCTCGTGGTAGAGCCCCTGTGCTACACTGAGCTGCTTTAGCTGCTTTGGCCAGTGGTGTTGGGCATCAGAACTGGCTCTATGATGAAGAGAAGTAGATAGAACCTGCCATAGTGTGATTTCTAGGCTCCCAAGAGAGTCCATCTATCCTAACTTGTCATTTATACGTACTTTGTTTATCAGTCTACAGTTATGTAAGAGAATTTTCTTAATCTTGTTGTTTCTGTTATCATTCTTAGAAAAGTCTCTGCTACACAGTGAAATGTTAGAACTTGGTGGGGCAAAGATTAGAAGAGAATTCCTAAGCCTGGTATTCCGTGACACCTTCTCATCTACATAGGACTAATAATCCTAAGTAAAATCTTCTCATCATGGCTACTTCCCAAATCTAAGTAATAAATTCAGTGAATTCCTCTAAAAGGTCACCTTGATAATACATCTGCCACCTGAGAAAGATCTAAACTTTCTTGTCTGGCTTACCAGCTCAGAGGACTTCTATCAAATCAGCCATTTTTCATTTTGGAAGTAGAGATTGGCAATGGGAGCCATGGTAGAGAAAAATACTTACACGTCTTCAAATATAAGAGATCACATCCTCCATATCCAAATATCTCAGTAATGCCCCTGCCCCTTTAGCCTTATTTGGATCTCAAATATTGGAGTTTTCTTTCTTTTTAAAAAATACTAAACCCGTTTTTAAATGTGTTTTCACAGAGGGACCAGTTGTGCAAGTTTGTGTAAATATTTTGCACTAAATAATCATAAAGAACGCCTCTGGAACCTTAGGTCAATTTTAGTGGCCTGAATTCTCAGAATATCAAAGAAAATACTTACACTTTGGAGGTGGAAACATAAGGGAACCGATTTGTCTAAAATGTTCATCGGATAACATGTGGAAACTATACCTTTTGAGATTAGAAATAAGAATTTGACATTTTAATTGCTATTCCTTGTGTTCATTGGGTTAAAATTTCTCAAAATATCAATCTGTTTTAGTGACAGAAATTTCAACTAGATCAAAATGACAGGGTTTGCAGCAGAACTATAAATCTGGCAGTACTTATGTTCAGGTTCCTTCCTACAGTGGTAGTAATTTGCTTTTATGTCAGACAATCTCAAGGATATGGTCGTAATGGGGTTCTAGTGAGTTGTTGGGAATCTGTAGGGCAAAATGGGACATGAATTAGCTGACATTTTCCCAGCTGAAGTATCGTTCTTATTTGATCAAATGTTGATCGATTAGCAAGAAGGGGAAAACAGCTGGGCCTTTGGAATTGGATGTGTATTAGCCTGCCACTTATTTCTTTACTATCTCTTTGAAGTGTCTTGAAGGAGTGTCGGCTCCTAATAATTAAATTATTTAGGGTGACACTTCTTTGAATCTGAGTCCTTGGGATGAGTGAATGTAAAGAGGGAACATCAGGGAACCTGAGAATCAGGACACTTTTTCTGTTTTTGAACATTATAATTGTTTTGGGGAGAGATTTTTTTTTTTTTTTTTGAGTTTTGGAACTTCCTATAAAGAAAAGTCAGAGGTTTTGTCAGACTCACTAGTGTTATGAAAGTTCAGACTCAATTGGGACAAAGTAGATTGAGCTGGCTCTTCTTTAAAAACTGCATATAATTTTTACATGTTTTAATTTCTGCATATGTTTTTATACTAATATGTTCAATAAACAAAAAATATTTTTTAGTCTACCATGTACCTGATACAATAAAGGGTCTTGCAATTACGTAGCTGAACCTATTTTCATTGTACATATCCCCTGATATGGAGGGGAGTGAATAACTTACCAAATTTCTCAGGATGTGGGCAGTATCCTATTTTGTTTGTATTTTTGTTATTTGTGCATATTTTATTATTATAGGGTTACGTAAAAGAATTTTCTTTATCATATTATTTGTATTCGTTGTCATCCTTAGAAAAGTCTCTGCTACTTTTGTTAGAACTTGAAATGTTAGAACTTGGTGGGGCAAAGATGAGAACATGGCTCCTTATATTTTTAAATGAAAGCTTTTGTTATAGAGCTAGTTTGTATAATACCATGGAGGAAGTGAACCTCTTAATGGATAATAAATGAGAAAACGTTCAGGCAGAGGACACACATCATTTAAAACTGCTATAAGAGAATGGGAGTTCTAGTTAGAGATGGCAGATTGCAAACATACATTTAATTCCTCTCCTCTCTGATATTCACTATGACAAAGGATTTTTAAAAAGACATACATTCTGAAGAGCAAAGAGAGAGAAGATAACCCAACAGCGAAATGTTCAGAACCTAGAAAACAAATGCATAGTGGCAATGACTTAGCAGACATGGCAAAACTAAATCCTAAGCTTGAAGTATGGAAAGCTATTAAGCAATAGAATATCTATGGGTGGAATACACCTCCGAAAGTGTCATAATTTGGAAGGACTAGATACCTTTGGAAATGATGATAAAAGTGGGGTTAAAACCAGGAAGTCTGAGAAATGGATCCTTGTGTCTGCCTCATCTCCACGTTCCAGGGGA
The DNA here is from genome assembly GCF_002776525.5 of Piliocolobus tephrosceles. Lineage (NCBI taxonomy): Eukaryota > Metazoa > Chordata > Mammalia > Primates > Cercopithecidae > Piliocolobus > Piliocolobus tephrosceles. The sequence continues at coordinate 79,569,569 of NC_045448.1, read as the reverse complement.
TTCTCTCCCTAGTCTCTAATTCTCTGAAAAGAATTAAACAAGTTGGGTGATGGACTGGTGTAGATATTTGCGTTGTGGTAAATAAACTTAAGGAAATCAGCAGTAAAATTACAAAAGATCTCACAGGACTGAAAATGTAAACAATGTCGGTAATTAATTGACCATAGAGGAAATAGCAGGAGAGCTAAAATCAGTTAAAGAGATGTCTACCTCATTCATAAATCAGAGAAATCAAAATTATATCAACCCTGAAATACCACTTCAAACTCAGATTGGGAAAAAAGTGTATTGTCAACTATTGAGAGGTAGTAGAGAAATGGAAATTCTCTTGTTATGCTAGTGGGATACTAATGAGTGCGTTCAGTTTATAAGGAATGTGGCATTTCCTAGACAATGAAGTCCCGTGTTGTCAAATCTATCCTACATGTGTAACCTTACGACACTCACACACTGACACATGGAGATATTCACAAGAGTGTTCATTGAGGATTTGTTTGTTCTAGCAAAGTTGAAACCCGTCTTATTGTCCACCTAGTGAAAAGAAGAATGCGCCTGTCCTTGAATATGACACAGCTTTTCCTGAAGTAACTTTAAATAAATCTTGTTAAACATTATAAATATGAAAAGTAGGTGACAAAGTGAGACATATAGCACAATCCCAATTACTAAAGTATGAGTATTGAATACAGAGTATGGGTCTCTAAGAAAACTGGTGATGTTAGAAATGGAACTGCAGGTGCAGGATAAATGAGAAAGATTCATAAAATAATGACAGTGAGTTATTAAATAAAGATAATCATTAGCGAAATTCTCAGTCTCGGGAATCCTTAAGCAAAGGATAACAAAAAGTAAACCGCAAAGGGTAATCAGAAGTGAGGAGAAAAGTCAGCACAGTATCTGCCACAAAGTACTTGTTCAATAATTGCTTCCTGAACAAATGAATAAATAAATAAATTTGTGAATGAGCAAATTTAAAAAGAGTGAATAATATATGTTTAATGTGCTATAACTTTATTATGTGGGATAAGAAGTATGTACAAATATGAAATACAACCAAGGAGCATTTTTCTATATAATTTAAATAGATACACACTACAATGATTGATAATTGCTTTGGACTGGGGATTTAGTCATGATTATTTAAGAAACTGAGGGGAAAATGCGGAATTGATTTAGATGATGCTGATTGTGCTGAAAAAGCATGATGTTGGTTGGAATTCAATTAATTATATGCATTCCTGACCTTCCTAGGGGCCCTTAGGTCTAATCATAAAAAAAGGAGACTATGATCAATTTAGAAATCTCTCTAAGGCAAACATATTTCAGTGGGAAATACATTTTCCTATCTACAATGTTTGGTTCAGCATAATTAACATGAATAATTCAGGACAATTTCCTGATGGTTATTATATTTGAGAGTTTAGCTGGATCCTAACTGCCCTCAAAGTGTAGTCAGCATGTAAATTTCTCAGGACAGAGTGGTAATTAGGTAGTTTGATTAAAATGTAATACATATTTTGAATTAACAATATTCAGGGTCTTAACAAAATGACCTTAACAATATTATTTTATAAAAACACATTTGCATAATTGTTGCAATGACGTCGCCCTCTCTTCCTAACTCTCCCCCTAAGCCACCTAACGTATATAATCTCTCTATTAATCAATAAACTTTCATGAAATGGAGCATAGTTTATTTTATAGTTCATTTTAAGTTTAATGCTGGCTAAATGAGGGAGTGTGGTTTTAACCTAAAGAAAGTACACAAAAGCTCCGCTATTATAGAAATGAGAATGTTGGAATCAATTGCTTGTACTGGGTCATGTTTGCCATATTTACATTCTACAGCAAGACCTTTACCTTTGTGAACCTCTGATTTGGTTCCCTTTCGTTGTGTATAAAACCCAGAAAAGGCATTAGGTTATAGGATGTGTTGTAAGAGAATAGACTTCATATGTGATAGTGTGATTTTATTTTTTAAATTTCATACTCTCTGAGTCAATTTTAAGTATTTTCAGTATAAACAAAACATCTAAATGCAGGAAGATCTCTTGAGCTCAGGAGTTTCAGGTTAGAGTTAGCTAGGATTGTGCCACTATCCTCTGGCCTGGGCAATTGAGCGAGACCCTGTCTCTAAAAAGTGAACAAATAGAATGTAAATATAAATAAATTAAATAATAAAATAAATGTTAAAAAATAGAAAATACATTTATTCTTATGATACTAATTTAACCTCTCTGGAACATCCAAATTGTGACTACTTTAATCCCAAATTTCTATGTGCCCACTTTTCCATTGCCATAGAGGATTAAAAAGATGGTAAGATTTTTCACACCACCAGTTTGCTAGCCACAATTTTTACAATAATCAAGCTTTTAGAATCAACTGTCAGGTTATATTCTAAGCCTTTTTATTGATGTTAGGAATATATACTTACACTGTATTCCTTGCATTTTGAGAGGTGTTTCTTACTTCATTACAGAAAGTAAATAGGAGACGTCAAGAGAAGAGCTTTACATCTGTCTCTCTGAGAAGTTCCTCATTTATTATTACTACTGATAAAGGTTAATTTTGAGAAATATCACTTAGTATCAGCATCAATTGAATCTTCTAACAGAATATCAAAATTAAGCAGAATTAATGGCCCAATCACAAGCAACACTGAACCGTAGAAGCACCCTTCATAGAAGCAGCAGAGCCGACCTATGGGAAAGCAGATTAGAAGACAATCTTCCACAGGGAGCTTACTCCCAACAGGAAGAGGGAAAAGCCAACCCAGGTATGGCCATGTAACTGTACCAAGTGTTCCAATCAGAGAAACCACCACGTTTCTCTGCGATAAAAAGTGTAATGGGATAGAGTAAGGGCACCAAGAACACTGATTGCATTTGTCTACTGAAAAGGGGAATATCACATGTGGAGAAAAGGCATTCTCCCCCAAATTCTGTTATAAAAATTCTGTGTATATATATATATATACACATACACACACATACACACACAGACACACACATATATATACACATATATATATATGCATATTCCTTACCTTGTTTCTTCAGAAGCCAGTTTCCTCCTTCTTTGTGATACATTTCTCCAAATTTCTTATTTCAGAAGTAAGAAATGCTATATGTCTATATGAAAATATATACAATTATAATATATTTATTACACACATTCACACACACAATTGATATGACTGCAAATTTAATGGAGACATTACAGTATTACTAATATAGCCATTGAGAATAAACACTCCCAACCCTGAAGCTCACATAACTTAAAGCCCAAGAACTTGCCTGACCTTCCCAAATTTGTTTTCCAGAAGTGAAAAACTTGGACCAGGACCTGTGATGATCCTTCTCAGCGTAGCGCTCTTCTCACAATAGGATTTGGTGCTTCTTACAGTAACTATTAATAACTAATAACACTGTCTTTAAAACACATGGGTGAATTACTTTTCCAACACTTTTAGTGCTGCCATTTTCAAGTTGTAGTATATATTTATTTGTTTCATCCACATGGTCATGTAGTCATACTCCTCTGTTTCCACTTTTCCTGTGGCAGAGGTCTAGTATGTAGAGGAGGAAAGTTGGTGTTATTTTCCAGGGCTGTGAAACTTAGTGCATGGTTTTAAAAATCAGACTCATGCTTAATATTATATCACTATAGGAGATAAGAAAATAAATCCACTGTTAGATACATCTGCTTACTACAAAAAACATATTGACTAAAGTAATCCCACATTTTAAAGAAACATCTAGCATTGAAATAGTGAAAATGTCTAGTATTGATACAATTTTCTGAGCTAAACTTGATTGAAGCATTTGGGCAAGGACATGTAAGTCCACAGCTCTAATGCAACAAACTTGGAAGTGATTGAGACAACAGGAAATGCCTCTTTTGGAAATAAGCTGGGAGGAAAAGTGTCAGTGGGAAGCAGGCCCCACCTTTAGACAGAAACAAGAGAAGAACTCCTGGTGAGGAGCCTGAAGCCAGGTCATAGGTCAGGGCTTCTGTAGTATTTATGCTGCTTGTTCTGAGGATTCTTTGGGAATTTACCCTAGAAACATAAATGAAGTTGGAACCCAAAACTAGGCAGTCTCTTTTTTGAAGAATTACCAAATATATTTCATACTGAGGTTGTGTTGGAGCCACTTCTTACCACCTTTACCAATAAAATGGACTTTTTCTAGAGACCCTCATTGTCAGAATGAATAATTGGTGCCCATTCTTTTCCATTCTTCTCCTCCAGCTTCTCCCTTCCCTGATGACATTGCCTTATTCTCCTAGCTAACCCAAAGAACATTGGAATTTTTATACCTTTCTTGCTTAATGTCTTTCTCCGGTCTTGTCAGCTGTTCATGCTTCTCAGTGCTCACTCATCTTTCCACAGCCATCTTAAATCTTATTGACCCATCACATGTGCGTCAGTTAGGTGTTTGCAGATGCAAGTAACTGAAACCCAAACACAAAATAGAGTGTTAGTTCACATAAGTCGATGTTGAGAGATCAGGCAGGTTTTACAGTTGGGTGGATCATAAACTGAAGCACATCTTAAAGGACTCAGGTATTTGATGCCACTCCACTCTGTTGTCTGCTTCCTATGGTTGTGGTTTGAGAGTAAGGAAGAACTCGGGAGGCTGAGGCAGGAGAATGTAGTGAACCCAGGAGGCGAAGGTTGCAGTGAGCTGAGATGGCGCCACTGCACTCCAGCCGGGGAGACAGAGCGAGACTCCATATAATAATAATAAAAAAAGAGTGAGAAAGAACTGTTCCGGAAGATGACATCCAATGTCTTCTTTTAAGTCAATGGCCAGAAGTTGTCATGTGCTCATTTCTGAACTAATGCCTGATAAGAAAGATGGCACTATCCTTAGATTAGAGTTGCCAAATCTTGGTGCTATTCACTTTTGTGGCCAGATAATCCCTTTTATGCAGAGCTTTCTCGCACATCGTAGGAGGTTTAGCATCATCCTTGGAGGCTATCTACTGAATTCCAAGTCTTCTCCACTATGTGATAACCCAAAATGTCTGTCAGCATTATCAAATGTCCCCCAGGGCAAAATGGTCCCCAGAACTGCACCTTTAGACCCATAAAGTTAACCGCTCAGGATAAAGGTGAGCTTGTGGTACCCAGCTCCATAAGACAGAGGTGGCTACTCTATCAACAACAACAAAAAAAGTTTCTTTGAACAATTAATTAGAGGACAATGGTGATATGTGGCTAATCAACAATGTAAATTACACAGTTAAATCAACTCCTGTTTTAACATTGCTGATGATCAATCCAGGATAAGCCTGACACTCCTCAGTTAGGTTCCTATCCATTCTGACTGGCTATGGAAGGGGAATTTCTATAAGGAGAATGGCCTGAATAAGAAGGAAGCCTTGCTTCTGTGAAAATATCTCTTGTCTGTCCTGTGTCATGGCTGCTCAAAGAGATCACAGTCCTACAGCTTCTATTACCTGGACAGAAGAAGCGTTGCTCAATTAACTCCACTAGCACATCACTGTTAGCATGTGAGATTTGTCAGGAGTTGCAGGATTTTCAGAACATTTGCTGAGAGTTGTGGAACCTTGGGGTAAACTGAGCATCTTTTGAACAAATTGGCTCACCTGGTGGCACTTAAATGGACCTGCCCTCATACGCATCTGTCTGTTGAAATGCCCAATAGCAGGATTTACCATGCTGCCTTCCAAATCTTTGGCTACATCCCTCATTTCAGTGTAAAGAAGTCCTCTGCTCCTCAGGAAGCCATGAAAGATGCAGAAGATGTCCTCTAAATTCCTTTACCACAAAGATGACACGCAGAAGATAAATGTTAATTAATTTGGAATTTACTAGAACATAGCTCCAGATAAACCCAGCTCTTAGCATGTGGAGTATCATTACATGCTGGCATTAACCTCTTTCTTTTGTGAGCCCTTCCTGGGCATTGGCCTGGGTACCTGAGGCACGGATTTCTGTTTTAATGTTAGCAGATGCGGGAATCAATTTGCTTTCCTCCAGCCTTATCACCACTTATACAACACAATGAAGATCCTGTTATTTTAAATGAAGCAACTGTCTCAGATAAAGGAGGCTTTTGACATGACTTAAATTTTTAGCTGACAAGGAGTGGAGTTCCAAATATATGCATTTATCCATCCATTCGCACACATTTATTTATCAGGCATTTTGTAAGTTCCTAATGGCACATTGATGTTTAAAGCAAAATCTCAGCCATCAAGGAAATCAGGGCCTAACTGAGAGAAAAAATGTGTAGAAAAATTATTAAAGTAGGTTGTAAAAAGTGTCATAAGAGAAATAGACAAAGTGTTGTGAGAGGACAGAGGCAGCACACTTCTAAAAGCAATCTGTGGTCCAATTCCTACTAAGAAACAGGCTACATTCAAAGAATTTGCTAATAAGAGCTTAGTGGAGTGACTACTTAGAGAAGCATGGGTTGGATTTGGGAAACAAACTTGAATAGCAAACTAGCCAGGTACTAGCAACAGTGAAAGCCTAAGGGCCTGAAGAGGTAAAAAGAGAACAACATTACTAGAACTCATAAACAGTGTAGCCATTGGAAAGGAGCTGTCCAGGGTACTTGAGGTTGTGGGTAGAAGAGCAAGAGTACTGCCAAAACTGTAGTTCTGGGTGAGGTGGTGGTGTGCAGAAAAAATACCCTAATCTTTCTCACTTCATGCCTTCTGAATTGGTGTGGCTACCTCTCATTGGCTGTTGCCAACTAGAAAACAGGGCAGGGTGACGTGTTCTATAGAAGCAGCCTCTTGGTAAACAAGGAAAGACAAATAGGGTAAAAATGGAACATATATTTAGTACCAGGAGGGCAGGATGCATAGAAAAGGTGCTATTTGTTGGGTCCCAGTAACTGAAACCAGGTTGGGAAGATCTTTAGGTTCTCATACCACTTCATTTAGTAGAGATAAAAAGACACTGACAGACCAAAGAAAATGTGGTTTCTTTAGCTTTTTCCCTTGTTACATTAGGGTTTCTGCAGACAGACTCTATGCATGTGTGTGGGCATGCACATGCATGTATGTGTGTGTTTGCATGTGTGTGTGTTCACTTCTCATTTGCATAAAGAAAAACAGCTTTACTATGACCAGAATAAAATTAAGGTATTTAATAGGATTTTAAAAAGTAAAGTAGAAACAAGTGCTACAACCACTAAGAAAATATTTTAATTTAAAAAAAAGTTACTGACCAGGAAAGAAATTTGGTGGATTAGGACAATAAATAATTTATTAGCAGGGTTTTCATAGTGAGGCTTTTAAGTAAGTTCATAACCATACAAAAATGCAAAGTATTGTTACTTTATAGACTTTGAGGTGCCTAGAGAACTCCTAACAGACTAGGAAGTCTAATATCAAAGCAGATATCAGTTTTCTGTTTTTTACCTCACAGCTCATGTTGATCAGAGATGCCCATATATTTTAGGTCCTCATTAAAACTAAAGTGGCTTAGTATGCTCTGTGATATGTAATTTTGTTCCTGCTCCTATTTCATCTGGGCTTCAGACAACTGAGGTTTTTAAAAGATGCTTAGAATAATTGGCCAGATACTTCTGTATTTCCAAAAGTGTTTACAATTAGGTTGGCTTTTTTCCCTTCAAGCTTAGTTGAAAAAATGACAAAGGATGAGCTGTTTGTGTATCATTAATCTGTATCCTCGTTAACTAAAGTAAGATCTTTAGTCAAAAGGAAGAGATTAGGCTAATGATAGTTTCTGGCTGTTTGATTGTTTATCACTCCTTTTGTCATTTTTCACCCTCAACATCCCATTGATTGAGCCAATTGTGAATACAGGCAATCAATAAAACTCCAGGTGCCATGATTTGGCACTCCTCTGGCATATATTATGTGAGATGGGGGAAATGAGACTGTCGCACAGTTCATCAATAAAGAATTTAGGAAAATTTAGAAACACACACACGCACACACAGCAAAACATTGGAAAATTTTCAAGCCAAGCATACGCAGTTGTGTTTTGTGGGTGTATATTTCTGTAGGATTATGAATTAAATAGTATTTTGGCAGAACAAACATGCAATATGTATCCGGAGGAAGTATATATTAGTCTTACACAGACTATGTATCCTAACATATGTTCTATTGGCATCCATTTCACCTGTAGACTATGTGTACATGGGTGCTTTGAGCAACTGACAAGTTTTGAATAGTTTTAACAGATCTTAATCTTTTTTACTTATAACAAGAAAGAAAAAAATGACAAAATCATTTCTCTTGTTTTCAAAGATATTAGGCCATAAGCATTTGATAAGCATGTTATTCAATAGTCGATATGTTATAAAAATTAAATTTCCAACATAGTTCCTATCCACATGAAAATATAATGATTTTAGAGAAAATCAGAACCACTAGACATATGCAAATCTCAATTCGAAAATATTTTAAATTATTAAATAATTTGAAAAATGAATTTCTTAACTTCGAGTATAACATATGTTGTAAAGTTAATTGTAAATGAGTGCTAATTAACAAAAGTTAAGTGAATGGAAAGAAAATCAACAATCTTACATAGTCTATAATAAACATAAAAAACTTTTTAGCTTATAAAAGATGAAATGTTGAAGTTCACCAATTAAAATAAGTTATCAAGCCTATTAGGGAATGCATACAGGTTTTGTAAACTGTACGTTTTAAATGATTACCAATTTTCAACCAGAGCTTCTTTATTTATGAATAAACCCTTTAGATCTGGAAAAGAAAACATTATTTTGGTCTCAAGTCACTTAAAAGCATACAGACTGTAAATGAGCTATGATACAGTCTGGAGTACAGAATTTGGAATAAGGGAGGTTGAAGGTTTGGAGTGTTTGCTAAATCTGGCCACTCCACATTCCCATCAGAACCACCGTTCTCTTCATCCTTCCTCATTCTTCAGAGGAAAAGAGTTTAGTGTGAGAAATGGTGTCCCTGGTATGAATTATTTTTATTTTTAAAATCGAAATTTTTAAAAATTGTTATATCTTAGCTGTACAAATTTGGAGTGTACATGTGGTCTTTTAATACATATATACAAGGTGTAACAACCCAGTCGGGGTAATTGGTATGAATTATTGGCATCTGGCTCTGTTAAACTGAGGAGCCCACTGGAGACCTGCTCCTGAGTAGTGATGCTGTCACTGTGGCTGTGGAGATGACAAAGATAATAAAGAGACACTGAGTGAGCAGGTGTTATTACACTGTCCTTGCTGTGTGACTTGAAATCAGGGAGGAAAACAGCCTAACAGTGATGTCCACTGCAGCTGGGTGTGATCTCGCTGATCGTGCTCAAGAATCATCGGCCAGAGCCCCTCCTTTGCTGCAGGAATTATGACAGCAACAGTGAGCAGCCCCTTCCCAGACAGTTCTGCTTTGAGGGTTCAGTAGGCTACCATCAATATTTAGGCTACCTGCTTCTACGGGTCTCCTAATGTAGATTTGTAAAGACTGTATAAAAATCTTTTATGCGCCTTCCCTTCCCTCCCTCCCTCCTTCCCATCTTTGCTTCCTTTCTTATCTTCCTCCTTCCCTACTTTTCTTTTTCCTCCCTTCTTTTCTTCCCTCCTTCTTCCTTTTTCTTTCTTTTCTTCCTTTATTCTTCCTACATTTAAATGATTGCAGGCCAGGAGTGGTGACTCACACCTGTAATCCCAGCACTTTGGGAGGCCAAGGTGGGCGGATCATGAGGTCAGGAGTTGGAGACCAGCCTGGCCAATGTGGTGAAACCCTGTTTCTACCAAAGATACAAAAAATGAGCCAGGTGTGGTGGCAAGCGCCTGTTATCCCAGCTACTCCGGATGCTGAGGGAGGAGGATCTCTTGAACCCAGGAGGCCGAGGTTGCAGTGAGCCGAGATTACAACACTGCACTCCAGCCTGGGTGACAGGGCAAGACTCCATCTCAAAAATAAATAAATAAATAAATAAATAAATAAATAAATAAATAAATAAATAAAATAATTGAATTACTACTATGAATTAGATACTGTTGAAGCACTAGGAATACAAAAGTGAATAAACAACCTCCCAGTCCAATTACAGCTAGTAAGGGAAGATAAAGCACTTAACAAACAAAATAATAATAATAGCGTTGGGTAGCAACAGGTACTATCAAGAAAAATAAAGCAGATGAGAAAATAGAATGTGTTATTTTAGATAAGGCAGTCATATTAGTTTTCTAGAGCTGCTGTAAAAAATTACCATAAACTTGGTGGCTTAAACCAACCAACAGTCAAATTTATTCTTTCATCATTCTAGAGGCCAGAAATCCTAAATCAAAGCCTCAGGAGGGCTATGCTCTCTTTAAATGTTTCAGAGGAAAATTTTTCCTTGACTCCTCTGGCTTCTGGTGGTTCCATGTGTCCCTTGGCTGGTGGTTGCATATCTCCAATCTCTGTCTCTATGATCAGATAGCTTTGTTTACTTCCTTCTGCTTTATCCTTTTTCTCCTCTTCTGTCCCTTATTAGGACACTTGGTCAATGGATTTAGGGCTGAGTGGTAATCCTGGATGATCTCATGTTAAAATACTTAATTACATCTGCAAAGATTCTTTTTGTAAATAAGGTCACATTCAGTTTCTAGGGATTAGGATGCAGGTATATTTGTTGGGCAGCCAGCACATTACAGAAGTAAAGAAAGCCTGTTGGTCAAGAAAGGGCTTTTGGTTAAGATAACATTTGAACTGAAACCAGAATCAAGTGAGAAAACGAGCCAATATGAAAATATTATGTAATAGGAAATATATAAATCACAATGTTTATCCAAAAAGTATTGGTATCTTGAAAAAAAAATCTGAGGCACATTCTAAAAAGAGTTCTGCACCAACCTTTTCATTCTCACTTTGTAAACATAAAATGCTAGTTTTCAGCTTTCATTAATGATTATTTTTATGCTAGTTCTTAAAATTTGTCTTGGATTATCACCAATGTATTAAGTTCAATAATATATTAGGGATGTAAAGGATCTAGCTCCAGGGGTTAGGGATAAATGAAAGTGCTAGATGCTTCTTGAATTATAATGGTAGATTCTCATTGTGGTGTTTACAGTTGCATGCACAGTTACACACTAGGACGTCCCCATACCCTCCCCAATTCCATCATTAACACTTTGTGCACATTTTTAACATTTCTATTCTTCATAAAATGCATATATTTATAGAAAGTTCATAAGTTATGTCAATGTAATGTGGAAATGTCAACATGAAAACTAACATGAGGAAGGGATGGAGATGTTTATGGAGGTCAAGGGATGAGAATGAAACAAAGGGAGGTGTTCCCTCCCTCCCTCCCTCCTTTCCTCCCTCCCTCCCTCCTTTCTTCCTTGCCTTCTTTCCTTCCCTCCTTCTTTTCCTCCTTCCTTCCTTCTCAATGTTTTGCCAGGCTGCAGTGCAGTGTCACAATCATAGCTCGCTGCAACCCAGATCTCCTCAAATGATCTGTTCACATCAGCCACCCAAGTAGCTGAAACTACAGGTGTACGCCACCACACTCAGCTAACTTTTAAAAATATTTTGTAGAGATAGGCTCTCACTATGTTCTCTAGGGCTGGTCTCAAACGTGGCCTCAAGTGATCCTGGCATTTATTTTCTAAAAGAAAACAAACAGACAAAAAACTCAGTCAGAATGCCGCTGAGAACTGATCACAATAACCACAGTAAATGTTAAATACTAGGTGAAAGTATCTTGCTAAGTACAGAAAAAAAAAAAAAAAAAACAGACATTTTTCTATAGGAAGGGTTTCTTTTATTTTTTCTTTTTCTTTCTTTCTTCAGAGATAGAGTCTCACTCTGCCCACCAGGTTGGAGTGCAGTGGGACCATCTCAGCTCACTGCAACCTCCACCTCCTGGGTTCAAGCAATTCTCCTGTCTCAGCCTCTGGAGCAGCTGGGATTACAGGCATGCACCTCCATGCCTGGCTAATTTTTGTATTTTTGGTAGAGACAGGGTTTCGACATGTTGGCTAGGCTGGTCTTGAACTCCTCACCTCAGGTAATCTGCCTGCCTCGGCCTCCCTAAGTGCTGGGATTACAGGCATGAGCCACTGCGCCCTGCCAGGAAGGGTTTCTTTTCATTTATTTATTTATTTATTTTTTATTATACTTTAAGTTCTAGGGTACATGTACATAACGTGCCGGTTTGTTACATATGTATACTTGTGCCATGTTGGTGTGCTGCACCCATCAACTCGTCAGCACCCATCAATTCATCATTTATATCATGTGTAACTCCCCAATGCAATCCCTCCCCCCTCCCCATGATAGGCCCCAGTGTGTGATGTTCCCCTTCCCGAGTCCAAGTGATCTCATTGTTCAGTTCCCACCTATGAGTGTTTGGTTTTCTCTTCTTGTGATAGTTTGCTAAGAATGATGGTTTCCAGCTGCTTTCTAACAATAATTATTTATGTTGAAACCAGAAGAATTTCACGACACAGCAGAAATCAGCATGAGGCAGATCTGTTTTTTGTGCTTCAAGATTTTTTTACTCATTGAAATGACATTCACCTGTGACCCAGTTGTAAAACATAGATGTGAGGAGATTGGGTAATTTTGTCCTTCCCTCTTCACAGATTGTCCGAGTCAGTATCTCATGCAACTAGTGCACCACGTGACCCACAGCAATAACCAGCATTCCCAAAGTGAATAGGAGTTCAGGTTTTCTCTCCTTAATTACATTATTTTTCTTACCAGAAAGCACAAAGGGCTAAAGCTAGAAGGTACCTTCTACAATGTGTAATGAAGGAAAACTCATTTTGTATTCAGAAGTCAGAAAATCTGATACCTAAATACGTTTCTGAAATTCAGTCTCCTCACCTGAAATGTGGCTATAAGACTGCCTTCATAAGGTGTATATAAATGTTTTTTTTTCTTTTAATATCATCAGGCGGTGGCTCAGGCCTGTAATCCCAGCACTTTGGGAGGCCGAGGCTGGCGGATCACGAGGTCAGGAGATCGAGACCATCCTGGCTAACACGGTGAAAACCCGTCTCTACTAAAAATACAAAAAATTAGCCAGACGTGGTGGCGGGCGCCTGTAGTCCCCTCCCCCCCAAAAAAGAATAGCTTAAAAACAACTGCCTCAATGAATTTTAGTTGAGAGCCCACATTTGTTGAAAGGAGTCCTCATAGCCCTTCCCTTTTTCTTTTATGTCATCTTTCTTTCCCAGTGACTTCCGGATGACACATTCATTTTTGTGTGTGATGATTTTGATCTTTTCCAACAATGTTAATATCCTTAATGTTGATTAGACTCTGCAGTTGCCAAGAAAGGTACAAGCATTTGTCAATTATACATGTTAAAAACATCTTTTTCTTCTCTGTGACTTGTCCTTTCACTCTCCTAATGATGTTTTTGATGGATAAAAATTTTTATTTTAATATAATCTATTAATCTTTCTATTTGTAGTTAGTGTTTTTTGTATTCTATTTAAAAATTGCTACTGCCTCCAGTCATGAAGACAGTCCCCAAAGTTATTTTCCACAATCTTTATTGTTTCACCATGTCTTTATTTCTTTTTAAAATTTGTAGTTAGGCCAGGCTCACGTCTGTAATCCCAGCACTTTGGTAGGCCGAGGTGGGCGGATCACCTGAGGTCACGAGTTCGAGACCATCCTGGCCAATATAGTGAAACCCCATCTCTAATAAAAATACAAAAATTAGTGGCCGGGTGCGGTGGCTCCCAGCACTTTGGGAAGCTGAGGCGGGCAGTGCATTCCAGCACTTTGGGGGTCAAGTTGGGCAGATCATGAGGTCAGGAGTTCAAGACCAGCCTGGTCAACATAGTGAAACTCTGTCTCTACTAAAAATACAAAAAAGTAACCAGATGTGGTAGCAGGTGCGTGTAATCCCAGCTACTCGGGAGGCCAAGTCAGGAGAATCACTGGAACCTGGGAGGTGGAGGTTGCAGTGAGCCAAGACTGAATCATTGCACTCCAACCTGAGTGACAAGGGCAAAACTCCATCTCAAAAAAAAAAAAAAAAAAAAAAAAAAAAGTATGTAAATACTATTCTTTTTAAACTAACTTTTATCTTAATTATATTACTCTGTGATCTAAGAATGAATAATAGTTTTCCATAGAAAGGAATTTATTGGTATTTGCTTTGTGGAAATTGAAAGATATCCAAGTATAATCATGTTACTTAAGTCCTCCTGTTTTACTGAAGAAATTCCAAGAAAGATGTGTCAAAATTTTGTCCTAATATGCTAGAGAAATGTGTAATTTATGCTATTCAGAATCTATTGAGGCTTTCTTTTTGGCCTTACTTTGATCAGCTTTTTTACAATCTTACATGATCACTCAGAGTGGGAAAGCGTATTTTCTTTTGGTAAACTTTGAATCAAACCTATTTACTTGGCATTAGTAAGTATTACGTTATCCATATATTTGGTACCCTCATTTTTATTTCCCTTCATTGATCCAACAAGTATTTATAGAGTAACTACTAAGAACCAGAACTCTTCTAGTGACTAGATGTTAAATAATGAAAATCGCATATAGTTTCTACCTACAAGTTAACAGGGAGAAGAATTTGAAAGCAATGAACCCTAGAAAGGTAAGTACAGGGTAATAAGGAGAGAATATAAAAGAGGAATGAGAGGAATGGGACCTGTCCTTTCTGGGCATGAAAGATGTCTTCATTTTGAAAGGGACAGCTCGTTTATATTTGAAAGATGATTGGGGTTAACTAAACAGGTTCAGCTGTCAGGTGGGGAGGTCAGTAGGCTAAGAAATAGTTTTAAGAGGTCCTTTACATCCCTTGTAAGTTGGATTCCTAGGTATTTTATTCTCTTTGAAGCAATTGTGAATGGAAGTTCATTCCTGATTTGGCTCTCTGCTTGTCTGTTACTAGTGTATAAGAATGCTTGTGATTTTTGCACATTAATTTTGTATCCTGAGACTTTGCTGAAGTTGCTTATCAGCTTAAGAAGATTTTGGGCTGAGATGATGGGGTTTTCTAAATATACAATCATGTCATCTGCAAACAGGGACAATTTGACTTCTTCTTTACCTAACTGAATACCCTTGATTTCTTTCTCTTGCCTGATTGCCCTGGCCAGAACTTCCAACACTGTGTTAGAGAGAGCAGTGTGATCAAAGATTTTATTGTGGAAAGGATGCTTATGAGGATCTGAAAGGCAAGGGCAGCTCCAATGTCAACAGCATGGAGGAAGTGGGGCAAGGTGACCCTGGAGGAGTTGGCATGAGGCAGATCATGCAGAACTTGTGGACCATATTAAAAATGTGAACTTGCCTCAGAAAAACTGATGTATCTTATAAAATGCTTCACACAAAAGCCTCAAACTAGCTTAAGCAGTACAAAATTGATTTGTTGGATGTCATCTATGTTCCAGAATTGTGGGATAAAGGCTCTTCCTTGACTCATTTGAAAAGTTCTCCCTCCGGTCCTCCTCTTTCCCTGCACCCACAGCTCACTTCTAGCCCTAACAGTTCTATCAATAGGCTGTCTCCAATCACAGGGACAAACTATTTGCTGATGGCACCCAGGGCAGTGTGGTTTCACAATCACTTCTCAAGGAAAGAAGAAAGCATTTATCCTCAACCCTCTCAAAAAGTCCTCACTTTCTTCTTGTATTTCTATTATTTTCTCCTTCATTAGTTTTTACTTTGCATATTCTGAAATTTTTAAAGGATAGATAAAAGTTTTAGAGAAAGCATCATCTCTACAATGATGACTTTTTTATGGGATTTGAGTGTTTTCATTACAATCACTCATGTTTTCCAAGTATCCCTATCAACGTCTCTTTATATGTCTGTCTACTTTTACTTTATTTTATTATTTTGGTAATCAAAAGATTCATTATGGTTGGTACCTATTGTTAAAAAACTATATGGCTTTGTTCTCTCTATACAAAGAGAATCAATTCTACTGTTATATAATATATTCTATTTTTCCTTAAATTTTTCAAAAAAATAAAGAATGTATATTTTAAAATCAAATTCAAGAAAAAGATTATAAGCTTTATTAATTTCTTCATATTTGCTTTAAGGAATATTATATATCTTGTTTACTTTCATCTAAAGCTTGTACCTATTTTTAATTTAAATGCTAATTTCCCAAGACTTGGCCTTTTATAACATGAATTTCCTTTTGTGTTTTGTTTATTTTCATTGATCTTTCAGTTAGCTGGAATATTACTAAGGGTGTTTTGTTTTTCAGAAAGAATATGTTAGTTATTTGTATTTTGAGGCTTGAATATCTGAAATTTTTCTTCAGCTGTCTTCATATGTAAATGATAACTGGGTCAGGTATGGAATTCTTGGCTTACATTTTTTTTTCAAAATTCCGCTCATATCCCATTACTTTTATTCTCTCGTGTTTCAAACGATAGGTATTCTAATTTTTGCTTCTAGCCTCATATCCCCTACAACTCTTTGGGTTACAATTAGTAAAGTTGGGGTGAAGATCAGGTCACATGGTTCAAATTTCTTCAATTTACTTTGTTCAAAGTCACATTCCTTCTCAAGAAGATTAATTACATTTTAGCCATGACAAAATTCTATAATAATTCCTCTCAGCAATAAAAAAATTCTGAAAAGCCACTGCCATTTGAATGAGTTTCTCATTTGGCTCGCATCATAGCTGATTTTTTTCCTCTATCTTCATATTTCTCAACAGAAACTGGAACTGAGGTTACAGTAAGATTTGTATAATCAAAGCTTTTCTTTCCTAGGAAGTTTCAAGAATATTTTAACCTTAACTGCAGCAATAAATACTTAGACTTCTTTCTTAGAGAAACATTTAAAAAGCAGACAAGGATCTGCAAGGATCTTCTAGAAATCAATTAGAAAAAGACCAAGCACCTAATAAAAAAAGAATATTCAAATAACAAATATATAAAAATGTACTTGGTCTCCAGAGAAATGCAAATTAACAACACAGTGAAATACTCTCTATACATACCCTCCAAAACAGTTAAAGTTAAAATTAATAATGCCAAGTTTTAGTGAGGACATGGAGGAACTGATTCTCTCATCTAATTGTGAAAATGAATCATCATTATCTACTACAATTCAACATCCGCATGACCTTTGTCCCAGCAATTTTTACTGCTATGTAAATATGCAGTAGTATGATAGCAAATGTGCAGAAAGACACGTATAAGAATATTTGCAGTTGCACTATTTGTAGTAGCTCTAAATTGAAAACAACTCAGATGTCCAACAGGGTATATAAATTGTAACATATTCATAAAATTCAAACCATATAGTGTTTTTCAAAGAAATAGAATCATATTCACTGTGATGATGTCAATGAATCCCATGAATATGGAACCCAGCAAAGGCTGCCACACACACATAAACACACAAACACATTACAAACCATATAATTTAACTTATAGAAACACAAGTGTGTTCATTCTAACTCGTTGGTAGAGACACACATGATTTTTGAAATCTTAATATATTTTAAATTAAAAGTTAATAAGAAATCTATATGCCAATGCACACAAATACGTACACACACACACACATGCACACACACACACCATACACAGAAAACCCTTTTGAATTCATATTAGAAATTACAAACTACTTAGAAATTGGAAAGAACAAAAACACTAAATACCAAGACCCAACTATGTTTGTGCAAAGACCCATCAATTTTTTTCTCTGTTGTTCAGTCAACCACTATCTCTACTTCTACAACTACACTATATTTGTATCTGCAAAGAGAAATATTTAGAACAATATTTAGTTAATGTTGAAAATAATTTTCTTATTTCTTCTAAGTAGAGAAAATATTGGTAATTTTTTGGGTTTTCGCTTGTATTTTTAAATTATTTTATATGAATTTAATAAATATTCCTTATATTTCTTTCTAAATAAAAACCATTATTTAATTTAGATCTTTTATTTAATTTTAAGCATTTATTTAGTAAAATCTTATTCAATTTAAATTCTCTATTAATTCAAGTAAAAATTTCCTACTAGGTTTTATCAGACATATTCCTAAAATCAAAACCCAGCAAGCACAGGACACAGGACACATCATATGATACAAATGACTCTGAATATTGAGCAAATATTTGTATTAAATATGTAGTATCCAAATCTGAAAAAAATAAATTTATAAAGGATACATTAAAAAAGTGAAATTTATATTGGTAACATAGTATAATAGAGACAACATTAAGAAATGAATTAAAATAATTATATTTTTAATTTTATTATATCAAAAACTAATAATTTTCTCTTTTCTGTAAATATGATTGATTTTAATAACGTCTCTTGCTCTCACTCTCTCTCTTTCTCTCCCCACCTTTTATCTCATTTTCCTAAGGTGTTTCCCGTGTGGTATTATTGTGGTATTCAACTCAATTCTGTGTGTTTGTCATCTCTCTTTTCACCCCTTACTAGTGTTTATGATATCACTTTAAATTTCTTTTAAAAACTTAAATTCAAGTTTTTGTTAATTTATTCCAGAAAATGAAGCACTTGCAGGGATAAATATATATTCTTTCCTTTGACTTTCAATATATTCCAAATGCATTATTTGTCATCTTTTTGCTACTTTCTTTTTTCCTTCCTTTCTTTGTTTATTAAATTTTCTTTTTTTGTGTGTTAATTTTCTCACCTTATATTTGTGTGTTTATCTCTGTTCTCATAAGAGACATGCTAAAAGTCTCTGCTTTATTTTTCTGATCAAAGAACTAGATCTTGTACCTACTCATCTTTTCATTTCCTACTCCCTACTCCCAATTGTGGTAACCTCTGTCTTCTTTTTGGTCTTCTGCAACTTTCTAAGTTGCAAAACATCTCTGTTGTCTTCATACTGCCTATCTTTCCTTTCTCCTTTTTATTGTCATGAAAATTTTTTTTGTTCTCCCCCTGCAACTATTATATAGAAGCTATAAGATGGGGACTCTCTCTTCTTACTTTGGGAAATGAATATACCTGCATTTATATTACAATGAAAAAGGTGAGCTTTCTAATGTGCTCCTCCACTTAAAATCTTTCTCACTGCTGTGCCTCAGTACCACCTCAAGTATTGCACTTATATATTCTTGCTCTTACCTATATTATAAATCACATTCTTTTTCTCCTAAATCTTTTGCATCATCCTTCAAGCATGTTCGATTGCTTTTTGCCTTTACTGTTTTTATTGAGACCTGTCACCCAGGCTGGAGGGCAGTGGCACAATCATAGCTCACTGCAGCCTCTAAATTTTGGGCTCAAGCAATCTTCCTGCCTCAGCCTCCTGAGTAACTGGGAATATAAGCACATGCCACCACGCCCAGCTAATTTGTTTATTTATTTATTTGTTTGTTGGGGCATAATTTGCTGTCTTGCCCAGGCTGATCTGAAACTCCTGGCCTCAAGCAATCCTCCAGCCTCGGCCTCCCAATGCACTGAGATTAGAGGTGTGAGCCACCATGCCTGGCCAGTTCTTTGCTTTTAAAAGACAGCAAAAGAACTCGTTGCATCATGTATCTTGTTTTCTTTTATATTTTCATTCAAACCTTATATCCTCTACTAGTTTCAGTCTTACCTACCTTTTGTTTTTTTAAGAAGTCACATTTCTCAAAAGAAATGCTTCTTGCACAAGAAACTTGTGTTTCCCTAGTTTCTGCTCATTATCAAACTACAATAATATGGATTCTGCCTTCACCAATTTTCTTCAAACTGCAATTCTCAGTTGCTAGCAACTTACGTATTATAAATTCAACAGCAAAATTATAAATGATAGTCCAATCCTTCTTCTTCTTTTCTTTCTTTGACTTCTGTGATGTCGTGCCTCTCATTTTCTTCTTATCTCTTTTGCTCAACTTCTAGGTTTTTATTTTTTTGCATCCTTCATGTAGTTCTTAAATATTAGATTTCATCACTGCTTTATCTTAGATTTTCATCTCTTCTTACTTTGTATGTTTTTCCTGGGTAATTGCATTAATCCTCATGTTTGTAATTGTTATAGCCATGTTTATAACTCTAAAATGTGTATTAAACATTTTAATCTCTTCCTAAGTTGAGAAACTGCATATCTACTGAAACCTAGTTTTATGTCACTATATATCTCAAATACTACATAACTGATGTTAATTTAATGATTTTCTCAAAACTACATTTTTCTTCAGTAATTTTAGTCACTAAACAGATGGTTTTTCTTTTTGGTTTTAATCATCCATTTAGTTTTTTATAGCCCGTGTAGTACTGGCTATCTTCTGTCTATCCAATCAATTAGAAACTCCTCTTGAATGCACCTTCTAAATAACTTCAGGGTTTCTTTTCTACATATAAGCAATCAAAACCCCACCAAAATTCCACATAAACTTTACCTGAAATGTTGTGAAAATGCCCAACTTGTTTTCTTTCATATGTCATGCCTCTGTAAATTCATTCTTATTGCAGCTACAGAAATGTAAACCATATCATGCCATGCTTGGACTTTCCTTTTGCCTTCAGGTAAAGATGACAGCCCTTAACATGCCCATAAGGCCTTGGCTGACCTAGCTACCATTGACTTATATCCTGAATCTCATGTTAGTTTCTCCTTGGTTGATTTTTAATTCACCTTTCCTTTCGTTTATTAAAACAAGCTTCTCCCTTTCAAGAAAGGGAGAAGGGTCTATCTTCTCATAGGGTCTGTCTTCGTGTTGATTACAATGCTTTTATACTATCCAATCTTACCATATACCAAAATGAAACCCCTTTGTCACTCCCATTCATCAAGTGAAGTAAATGCATTTTTCAAATCTTAACTTAAGCCTCCAACGTTCAGAGAACATTCCTCTGATCCTCCTGACTAGACGAGGCCTTCTCATTATAATTATCCAAAGTACATCCTATGGCCTTCATAAGTTACTATAATTCTAGTTAAAAATGTAATTGCTTAGGGTAGGCTTTGCAATTTAGATTATGAGCTATATAAGAGCATGAAAGATGTCTTCCTTCTGACTATAGTGTCAGTACAAAGAACAGCATCTGGAAGACAAGAGACACGCAATATAAATTTATAGAGTAAAAAAATTAAAACCCATTGGTTTGGAAGATAGCTATCATGTTCTCACTATTAGGAACCAAGGATACCCTCAGTATCTCAACATCTTCTAGATGCTACCCTTCACTCTTACCCCAGTCAAAGGCTTAATTTGTCCATTACTGTAAAATCCAATTATTAAGATAAAATTTTAGTGCTATGTGTTATAGCATTTTAATGTTACTTCAACACATCAATAAATTCTGGTATAATAGAGAACTCTGGGTTAATTTGTATTTTGGGGTAGACTTTAGGCAGTAGGAAAAGTCAATTTCCAGTAGCAAAAAACGTCTATTATGGACTTTGAAAGCTAGAAATATATGCCACTTCAATGGCTAAATAGTTATTTAGCTTTAAGCAAATCAAAACACATGACCCAGTGGTTTAATTACTTAAAACACTTAAGGCAATTTCACTACTTCTCTTAATTTATTTATAATTAAATGATTTGAAATTCAGTTTTATTAAAACACACACACACATACACACACCTAGGATTTTCCCTCTATTCAACATGAGACTTTCTAAGACATTTTATCTAGGGAAGAACTAGTATTAATAGATTTATACAATTTACATATTAAACCAAAGTGACTTCTACTATCTCTCAATTTATTCATTTTTAGTTAAAAGCCATTTTTGTTTTAATTTGATCAAATTGTTAACATTGGTTTCACCTTCTCCAAATAGATCAGTTTGGCATAAATAGTATGTCTTCTAAATTGATGTTGCTTCAGTTAATGATAGAGACTATTAAGCTGAGTCTCAAGTAATGCCATTAAATAATGAATTGGTTCTTGGTTTTAAAAATGGCTTTGGGAAGACCTATCTTAGTGAAGTCAGTGATGTCATCTTAAAATGAGAATTGAAGAGAGATGACAATTTTTTAACAAGAATAAATTAAAAACAACAAAATAGTTTACCTATAGAAGTATTAGTAATATAAAGAACAACAAAAGCCCTAAAGAGTATAACAACGAACTTCAACAGGTAAATTAGGTGAAGTAATCAATGAATTTCCCAGCAGCATATCATGAATCACTGGTTGAGCTGACTTTAAGACACCCTGGACTCTACCACTTGTTCTATTAGAAGGCAAAGTACTTTTTCTTCTTAAATTTGGGAACAATTTGCTTTCTCCTCTGACTTTTGTTTCACTGATAAAGGTAAAAGTAATTAAAATAACAATTTTTCCAATTTGTATGGTACACATATATAAATTCTTATGGGTGTGAGCATATTATAACACAAATTACATTTGTATCTGGAAAAAGATCATTTTTTACATAGGCCCAAATTAATTTATAAAAGATATACTTTCGTTCAACATGGGTACATTACAAATACTAAGTTATTCAATCCTCACAATAACCCTGTGGTGAAAGTACCATTATCTTCGTTTTTTAAAGATAAACATCAAGTTTCAGTGATTTGTCAAAGTACAAGATGCTAGTTAGTAGTATATATGAAAATATATTTTTCAATGAAAATGTTTGTGTTCTAAGTTATGTCAGATAATATACATAAGTTCGCACACTGTATCTGTTTATTCTTATAGTACCCCTGTGAGAGAGATATTTAATCATGCCTTTTATAAAGAAGAAGCTGAATTACAGAAATATTTAAGCAGCTTGCCCAATAATGACTAAAGGGACTTGAAGCCGGTGCCTCGGCTCCAAACATGAATTCCTATTACTCTGCAATGTTGGTTCCCTCTATATTTTAACTACTATACTTTAATATACTCTTTTTTTAAGTATAGTTAATAGTCTATCATTAAGTACTCTATATTTTAAGTACCTTTTTTATTAAAGTGATAAAGCATTACTTTTCACATTTTTGTTTTGTTGAGGTCATATTCAGCATTGTTTAATTGTCCACACAACGATCCTCTGCCCAAGAAATCCTAAAAGAAAGCAAAAGTTTTAGGTCTCTTTGTTGGGAAGCATCATTGCTATATAAGCTAAAAGTTAGAAAAGAAAAGAAAATCCCAAACTGTGATTTGTGTGTTTTATTTTTCAATATGCCAAACGTGTTGCCCTTGGAAATCTGTTTTACAGCAAAGAGTCAAAACATTCTCTTTTAGTGTTTTGTTGGTTTGTTCTTTAGGTTTCAGATAGCCTTTGCAAGAATCGTTTAGAATAAAGGGTCATAATACATAGAAGTAAAGTTGTCGATGTGTGCAAACTACCAACTGTGTGCTATCAATGAGTTAGCACTGAATTTAATAACTTAAAACGTGGTTCCATCTGGTACAGATGAGCAGAATCCCACTTTATAATTCATTGTATTGTCCCATGTGTGCCTTACATTTATTGGAATTAAATAGAACAGTTGAAGGCACTGTGGTAGAATCATAGGGTAGAAAAGAATTTTGACTGAGAATTTCAAGTCTGGCTCCACTTATAAAATGATCTTGTAAAATTACAGTCTAACTTTCTTCAAATGGTAAAATACAGGAATTGAACTAGATTATAATGTCAATTCTTGCTTAGAAGATTATTTTTCAATAGCGAGTATATTTTCAGTGATGAGTGATAAGATGGCTACATTCAATCCCTCCATGTTTAATGACAGCGGACAAGTAATTTAACACATCTATGCCTCAACATTCTGGTACGGATCACGAGAAATAGTAAATCCAACCGACTCCATGCTTCTAGACCAATGCTGTCCACTGGAAATATAATGTAAGCCATAGGTGTGATTTCAAATTTTTATTAATTACATTAAAAAGTTAAAAAAAGATGAATTTAAGTTTAATAGGATATTTAATATTATCATTTTAGCATGTAATTAATATAGAAATATTGATGACATATTTTATATTTTTATGACACTAGGTCTCTGGAATCTATGTATATTTTACATTTAGACTAGCCACATTTTGGAAGGTTCCTTAGCTACATGTGGCTAGTAGCTACCACTTTGCACAGTGCAGATCAGGTGTTAATTTTCTCATCCGTCAAAGTGTATAACCCAAATAATGCTGTAGTGAGTATTATCATTGTTTCTGTGATCTGCCTTATTTAATTTAAACTGTATACTACTGTGGCATTCTTCTTTTGAAAACACAAAGATATGATAAATATCATAAATACAACTCAAAGTTTTTCATTTTAAATTATACATGTGTATAATGCCACCACTTGACAATGAGGAGGCAGTGAATTAGAGACTAGTGTTTGGGCTTTAAAATCTGAAAGGCTTGATTCAAGGCCAACCCAGGTCACAGAGGAAGTTTGCATGTGTGTGTACACATGTGTTTGTGCACACTCATGCGTATGTGCCTTTCATACACTATTCCCTCTATGCTTTATTTCTCTCATCTATAAAATGAAGATAACAGCATTCCACATGCAGGGATGTTACATTGATCACCTGGCATATAAAATGTTATCTGCAAATATCTCTTTCCCTCACTGTACTCCCCCATCTTTTGCTTTCGATTCAATCACAGCAACCCTTCAGGATCTTACAGCTATCTATGGAAAGAGTCAGGTTAGTTTAAAAGTATTACATAGGCCAGAGAGGGTGGTTCATGCCTGTAATCCTAGCACTTTGGGAGGCTAAGGTGGGCGGATCACCTGAGGTCGGGAGTTCGAGACCAGCCTGACCAACACGGAGAAACCCCATCTCTACTAAAAATACAAAATTAGCCTGGTTTGGTGGTGCATGCCTGTAATTCCAGCTACTGGGGAGGCCGAGACAGGAGAATCACTTGCACCCAGGAGGTGCAAGTTGTGGTCAGCCAAGATCACGCCATTGCACTCCAGCTTGGGCAACAAGAGCAAAACTCTGTCTCAAAAAAAAAAAAGTATTATGTAACACAACTTACGAGCATTAAGACTTTGTTTCATACAACTTAAGGGTTGCAGAATTTCATTTACGTATAAACAAAAAGCCATATAGCTATATCAGTTAGATAGCTTCAGGAACTAATAGAGAAATTAGTAGCAATAGTAATGACATTAATATTATTTCTTACCTATCATTGAAAGTGAAGATCTATGTCTATCCAGTCATCTACCAATCTACCTAACAATGACTCTATATTAGGAATTTTTTAGACATTTCATTTGATTGATGAAATTGTATGGTGATAATGATATTCCTTTTTCACTTTACTAACTTTGAAACTAATTTCTACAAACATTTTGTCAATTTGATACTAGTTTCTTTGTCTCTAAGCTTGTGAAGTTTGAATTTTGTCAGATTGCCTCTCACTATCCAGAGAAGAATTGCATCAAAGTATCACATTTCTTCCTAGATTTGTAGAATGCCAAGAGGGAAAACAGCCTAAAAGTTTGTTTTATCTGAATTGTTTATTAAATAGGAGAATCTCCCCAGCAACATTCTGGACATTTTGTTAATCTAAGAAAGGACAAAATTATTTTGAAAACAAATGAGGAAGGTATTGTAATAACAGGTATAAAAATATCTTATGATAGAGTGATTTAAACAGTCTGCTTGACAATGGTACATAGACAAGATATGAACCAATGAATAACCAAGTAACACACTCAAGAAATACATGAATTTGAAATTGATACATGATGAAATTAGCACATTGAGTCTTTGAAGATAAGATGGATTTTAAAAAAATAATTTCTAGGCCAGGTTGGTGGCACATGTCTGTAATTCCAGCACTTTGGGAAGCTGAGGCAGGAGGATCACTTGCACCCATGAGTTCGAGACCAGTCTGGGGAACATTGCAAGACCCCATCTCTATTTCAAAATTTTAATAATAATAATAATTCCTATTTTTATTTTAGGTTCAGTGGTACATATGTAGGTTTGCTACATGAGTATACTGCATTACACTGAGATTTGGGGTATACATGATTCCATCACCCAGGTAATGAGCATAGTATCCAATAGGTAGTTTTTTAGCTCTTTGTCCCCTCCTCATCTTCCTCTTCTAGAAGGCCCCAGTGTCTATTGTTCCCACCTGTATGTACATATGTGCCTCAATGTTTAGATCTCACTTATAGGTGAGAACACGCCGCATTTGGTTTGCTGTTCCTGTGTTAATTTGCTTAGGATGATGGCCTCCAGCTTCATCTATGGTGCTACAGAGGACATGATTTCATTCTTTTTTTATGACTGCATAGTATTCCATGGTGTACATGTACCAAATTTTCTTTATCCAAGTCTCTGTTGATGGGAACCTAGGTTGATTCCATAACTATGCTATTGTGAATAGTGCTACCAGAAATATATAAATGCATGTGGCTTTTTGGTTAAATAATTTATTTTCCTCTGGATGTATACCTGTAATAATGGGATTTCTGGGTCGAATAACAGCTCTGTTTTTAGTTCTTTGAGAAATTTCCAAACTGCTTTCCACAGTGGCTGAACTAATTTACAAGCCCCCAGCCATGTATAAGTGTTTCCTTTTCTCCTCAACCTTGCCAGCAGATAAGATGAATTTTTAAGACCTAGTATCTCTTGCTAGATTAGTTGGCATTATTTGAGCCCTTATACTCAGTGTCAGGCACTTTCTATGCATTGTCTCATTTGATCCACACAAAGACCATATAGTTTAAGTATAAATATTATTTACAACTTACAGGTTAGAAGAAGAGTTTAGAGAGACTCAGTAACTTCCTTATTCTCACACAGATAGAGAATTAGTTTAAAAGCCCATATCCAGACCCAGATATCTTAAATGATGAGTTTTGTTTTTTAAAAAATATTAGTAGAATGTTTCTTCAATGTCTTGAAGACAAGCCTGAGTGCACCCTAATTAGTGGTCCTTTGTAAACAACTTAATTTTCTGCTCCTTTTAAAAAATGTTGTTTTGTTTCCCTTGATAGCATTGTTTCCTCCTCATGTTTCTTCTTCTCTTTCTCTTCCTCCATCTTTTTTTTCTCCCACTCAGTCTCCTCCCTGAACATAACTGACCTCACAGACTCTCATCATTTTCTGTATCTGCTGCAGAAATTATGAGTTGGGGGAGAGGTTAGTATTAAGCTGGGGATCCTTCCCTGACATCTTAGCTCCCTGATTATTTTTCTTCCTATGTGTCAATCACACTTTGGTAGGTTCTCTTCTCCATTCAGCCTTGTCTGTACTTGCCTGAGATATGGATTTGAAGTTTCTGCCATTAAGATGGTGTGATAGATTGTATTTACCAAAAGGTTTGTACAAGTTATTCCAGATCATATGCATTTACGGAGTCTTGGTAATTTCCAACAAGAATGGCATTTGATATTCCTAACAATGAATCTGGATGAGATTTTGTGATTATTGCTACGAATAAAATGAGGCAAAAGTTACTCTGTGTGGCATCCAAGGATTGGTCATAAAATGTGATACAGCTTCTTCCACGCTCCCTCATTATTGGGACACAAACCTTTGAACCCTTGATTCACCAAATAAAAGTCTAGCTACCTTGAAGCTGCTGGAGAGGATACATGGAAAGAACACCAAAGTATAAAGTGGTTTCCGAGGAGCTCCAAGCTGTTTCAGTTTAACCAGCTGTTTTGAGTCTTCCCATCCCAGGTGCCAGATGTGTGAATGACAGAGCCATCAGATGACCCCAACCCCTATACTGTCTAATTGTAAACACATAAAACCCTGAGTGAAAAGTGTCTAGCTGAGCTCAGTCAACTCCAGAATCATGAGAGATGAGAGATAAAAATAAAATAGTTGATACTGTTTTGAACCATTAATTTTGGAGGTGTTTTTAAATAAACCGATAGTTAACTGAAATGGATGCTAACTTTCCCTTGATCATTTAGGAATAAAATTTTTAATTAAATGTTTTATTATCATTTCTATGAAAACTTAAAACGAGTGAAATTATTTTACTTAGGGTCCACACTTTGTACTATAAATCTCTCTGGTTTATTTTGTGAATTAGGTTAAAAAGCTACTGATGCATTCTGCATCTGGATGTCATTGAACGGTACTTTTCAGATTGCACAGCACTCATGTGGTTTTGTAATTAAGCTTTTTAAATTAATTAGGCCAATAAAAACAATTAAATCATAGATTGACTTCCTGGGTCACTTATTCCAAGTTCCTTCTCACATTAAGGAAGGTGTTCAGAGAGGAAGCAATGACCACCAAATGTCAGTATGTTCAGGAGATCTCAAGGTCTGGAAAAGAGAAAGAGCTTCCTAGGTTATGTCAAATTAAACTTACGAATGCTTCACAATTCTGAAGTCTTGTCATGTATACCATTTCACTAAAAAATAGCATGGGAATATGGAGATGAAAGGTGATTTCTAGAAACACATGTTTTTGTGAAATCTAATGCTGAGTTATACATTTTTATATAAAGGTAAGGAGCCTAAAAGAGAAAATAAATCTAATATTTCCATTTTGCTTGTTGCAAGAGTCATTGTGGATATTTTCTGACCCCAGCTATTGAATTGCAGGATTTCAGAGTATCACACAATGAGTCTAGGTTATCCTTCTTAGCCCTGAGCTGCAGGACCAACTCTGTACTTCTCATTTGACACTAATACAGCAGCATTTGATTTTGTGTTTACATTCTATTTACTCAGACTACTTTGTTCACACAATTCTATCACAAGGCCTGTTAAACAATGCTCAGGGAATGTTAGATGATGATGACAGTTATGATGATGGTTATGATGATAATAGGGTATATTTTCTTTAAGTTCTAGAGTTGTAAGAGTAAGCATCAATTATCTGATTCATTTTTTTCATTTTTAAGTTGTAGAAATTTAGAAATTTTAGGAGTTTCTCAAGCTGAAAGAACTTCTGATGTTCAGTTTACTTTATGCACTATAACGTTGAATATAAATCCAAATTTATAGATGGAAATAAATGAATTATATAATATATAAAATATACCTAATAATGAATGGATAATGGGATAGCTTATCATTTTTTTCACATTATTTTGGTCATCCTTTCAAATACTAAGGACAATCTTCCCTTCAATTATCCTGAGGTTTTAAGATTTCAACTAAGAAGACATATGCATTAAGCTGTCGAAGTATCACGCCTTAATGGATTGAAACAAACTACAGTTCTATGGGTCCTAGCACTTTCTGAAGTGTGCATAATAGGATGCTAAGACTAAGAGACAATCCACTGACCTAAAAATACCTTAAGCATTAATCCTAGTGGAAACTTCCACTAAAAATAAATGGTAATGAAGGGAAGAAGGAATGTGGCATTCTTTAAATATAAATAAATTATGCCAGAGTACTAAGTCTATAACTGAATAATGTAGTCCAAATTACACAGACAAAAACAAATATTTTCTCAACATGAAAAAATATCTGTGAATAATAAAGCATAGATACAATTCCTACTAGTTAGCAAATTCATAAAATTTCTGTTTATATTTGCAATCTTCGTAATTGAAAACTGTAATCTCTTTACATATCATCTGATATGGTTTGGCTCTGTGTCCTCACCCAAATCTCATGTTGAATTGTAATCCTCAGTGTTGGAGGTAAGGCCTAGTGGAAGGTGATTAGATCATGGAGGTAGCTTCTAATGGTTTAGCACCATCCCCCTAGTGCTGTCTTGTGATAGAATTCTCATGAGATCTGGTTGTTTAAAAGTGTGTAGCACCTCCCCTCTCTCTCCTTCTCTCTCCTGCTGGCCATGCAAAGGCGGGATTGCTTCCCCTTTACCTTTGGATATGATTGTAAGTTTCCTGAGGCCTCCCTGTAGGTGGAAGCTTGTACAGCATGCAGAACCATGAGCCATTTAAACCTCTTTTCTTTATAAATTACCCAGTCTCAGGTAGTTCTTTATAATAGTGTGAGAATGCACTAACACATCATTTTTATAGACTACAGCTGAAATAATCGGAAGATCATGTTTATTTTCTTGATGACATTTCATTTATAGCAATATTCAAACTAATACCATGGGAAGAGTGCTTAAACTATATATATTTGTTTTAAAAGCTATAGTTTGTTATTCTATTTTAAGTGCAGTAAAGATGATCATTTTTTTCAATTGCACAGAAACTTTATACAGATTTCCTCTTTGCCATTTTTTGTAGAATAATAATAGCAAATATAGAAATACCATTTTTCTTCATGGTCACATAGTGTCTATTCTCTGATTCAGATTCAGATTCACCAAATAATAATTGAACCATCAGTTTGAAGAAGCACTGTGTGCTTGTACATAAATTTCAAAATTAAATCTTATCCCTGTGTGACCGGTGTTTTTATCCCCATCTTGCTTAAAAGGAAACAGGAATTAAAGTTATGTGATTCAGCCATTGTTACCTATACAGTAAAGACATAAAGCAGAATTCATAACCGTACTCTGATTCAATTTTAATGCTGTTCTATGTAAATTATAATGACTCTTTTGATAACTATGCTAATCATTTTTCAGTTTTATACTTTAAAAATCTCTTTGTTTCAGTGTACATATACATATTCTATGAAAAGTTAGAAGTCATTATGCATTAAGATAACTACAAGAAAAAAATAAAGATTAGTGCTAGCAAGTGGTGAACATGATTAGCTTGAATCTTTTGGTTTTACTCAAATCTTATCACACACAATATATTTTGTACAAAATGGAAGCTCAATTCTTTTCACTTTCTTGTCATTTCCATGTTTTTTATTTAGGCAATGATGGTTTTTAAAATCATTTTAAAATCCAAAATTACTTTTATTATGTTTTAAATTGGCTATCTGGACCCTAAACATCATTGGTATTCTTTAGTCTCATTTTTTAACAATAATCTAATTTCATAAAATTGTCTTAAAAACATGTTATTTATTAAGATTAATTTATTGATCATACAAATATTTAAGTGATTTATTCCAAATGATTTAATCTAAAGTTGCCTAACATAAAGAACCATTGCATTGTTGATGTTTTCTAATTATTATTTGCCAAAATATAGACAATATAAGAAAGTAATAATTTTTTATCAAATGATTGGGAATTAGTAATTCTCTAGGTTAAAGGAAACTAGGGAAAAATAATGAAATCATTTTTGTTTAATTTACTATAAATCTTCATCAGTGGCTCTAAAGTAGGAGTAATTGTGACCTCAGGAGATATTTGGCAATGACTGGAGATATTTTTGGTTGTCACAACTGTTGCTGCTGGGATCTGATGGATAAAGGCACAGAATGGTGCTAATCATCCTACAACATATAAAACAGCCTCCGCAAAAAAAAATTATCCAGCCCTAATGTCAATAGTGCAATATATCTATGTTTGTGTAGATACATAATACCTAAAAATTTTCATACACCAAAAAAAAAAAAACCTAGTCTTATTGTTAAGAACAATAATATTGACCAGGTATGGTGGCTCATGCCTGTAATCCAAACAGTTTAAGTAGCTGAGGCAGGAGGATCACTTGAGGCCAAAAGTTTGAGCCCAGACTGGGCAATATAGCAACACCATATCTCTACACAAGAGAAAACAAACAGAATGATAACATTTATTAGACCAGAAAGAGGGTAGTATTGATATGGGAAAGGGGCAGCAAATTGCTAAGTAGAGAAGGGTGGGGACCCTGGTGAGGGCTCCACCCTTAGGCCTGTGCTCATGGACCTAAATGAGGACAGGTATTTCTGTTTTCAGGCCCAGAAAGTTGTTCTTTTGCCTGCCATGCTCCATCCTGTGCCCATAAAAACTCAGGACCATAGCAGGCACACACACAAGTGGCTGGATGTTGAAAGGAGCAGAAGAACACATTGACAAACATCAGCAGATGCCAGTAGAATGACACAGACGCTAAGGGGAATTTGGCCAGGGGTCACTCAGTGGCCCTACTGTAGGGGAAGACCACATTCCCACTCCATCCTTCTTCTGGCTCCCCATCCATCTTACTGAGAGCTACCTCCACCACTCAATGAAACCTTGCACTCATTCTCCAGCCTACATGTGGTCTGATTTTTCTGGTACACTAGGACAAGAACCTGGAATACAGAAAGCCCTCTATCCTTGCAATAAGGCAGAAGGTCTAATTAAGTTGATTAACACAATCCGCCTGCAAACAGCTAAGCTGAAAGAGCACACTGTAACACTTGCCCACTTGGGCTTTAGGAGTTATAAAAACTCACCTCTAGATGCTGTCCTGGTGTCAGAGCCCAAAAATGCTCCTCATGACCTGCCCTTCTGCATGCTCTTCCTAGGGGTTTGAGCAGCAAGGCGCTGAAAAAGCAGGCCACAGCTCAGTCACATGCCCTGCGAGGGCAATAAGGGAACACAGCTGAGGGCTCATCCAGGACCCAAGAAGGTGAGTGCAAATGTGAAACTGTTGGATCTGCCTCTTTTCTAAAACCCTGCCACCTCTCTCTCATTCCTGCAGGTAAAAGGTCCTGTTTCCCTTCTCCAAGGTTTAACTACCCTAACCAGGCCAGTCAAACGCCCCGCCTCCAGACTGTGTATCTTTTCCTCTCTCATGGTTTGAAAAGGCTCTTATCTCTTCGTTTGTAGTGTTAAGGGTTTTGCTAGAGGCTGTGGCAATGTTACTAAGTAAAATGGGAATTTGGCTCAGTCGTGAAGGGTGAAGATCAGATCAGAGCAACTATTCTTAGAGGTACCATCTCTGCCTCCACCCTGACAGCAGCAGGCACACTCAGAACCTGGAGGAAAAAACTGCTTCATAACCTGCTGCACAAAGTTTTGGCCAAATTTTAAAGGACTGTGTTGGCCCCAGGAAGGAACCATCCATTTTGATACCATCCAGCAGTTGGAACTTTTCTGTAGATGTGAGGACAGTTGGTCTGAGGCCCCATATGTCCTCATACATACATAGAAAGCCATATACAGGCTTTCTATACCTTGTAAGGCAATTCAGACTTTTGCTGACAGTGTAGGGTTGATCCAGCCCTCCTGTTTCCTCCTGTTTGATCCAGTGTAGGACTGGCAAGCACAGGGTATTAAAGATATGTGTTCCAGAGGCATCTCCAGCAGAGGAGCCAGCTCCCTCCAACCCTGCTCCTCCAGGTCCACCCTAACCTCCCTATACAGCTTCAGTCTCTCACTTGCCACCTCCTAGAAATCCTTGCCCTACACAAACCCTAGTCTCACTCTTGCCCCTGTAACAGATGCCCAGTGAATTGGGCCCACAAAGGTCCAGGTTCCCTTCTCCCTACAGGACTTAAAGCAAATTAAGGGGGATCTTGGCAAGTTTTCAGATGACCTTGATAGATATATAGAGGCTTCCAGAATTTCACCAAAATATCTAAACTTTCCTGGAGAGACATTATGTTACTTTTAAATCAGACCCAGGTGGACACTGAGAAGCAGTCCACTCTGCAATCAGCAGAGAGAGTTGGGTATGAGTTTCATATCACATATAGCATCAGGGAAGAGACAAAAATTATCCAACTGGAAGAGAAGCAGTACCAGTGGATGACCCTCAAAGGGATCCCAGTGACAAGATCAAAGCCTGGAAGAGGAGACACTTTCAGGTGTGCATAATGGAGGCTTACATAGCACTATAACCAGACTTCTCAATTATACTAAGTTATTTATCATCGACCAAGGATACAATGAAAATTCCACTGCCTTCATGGAAAGGCTAAGAGAGTCCTTGGTAAAACATCTCACAATCTCCTGATTCAGTCGAGGGACAGCTAAACCTAAAGGATAAATTTATTACTCAGGCAGCTCCTGACAGCAAGTGGAAGCTATAAAAACAGGCCCTGGGACCAGATAGTACATTAGAGGGTCTCCTGAGAGTAGCCACCTTAGGCTTCTACGATAGGGAAAGGGAGACGCAAGAAAGAGGTAGAAGCTTTAATGGCCACCATGCAAGCTCACGAACACTAGAATTCCCAGGGTACAGCTGTTAACTGCTAAAGATATGGCAAGAACAGTTATCTCTCTTCTAAAGTTTAACTACTCCCATATAAGGTTTTATTTCTTTCATCAGTGTGAAACAACTCGGTGTACAATATTGTTTTTAGTTTATATTTCACTTCTTATCTCTGTAATCTTTGTCACTAAATTCTTTACTTGTATAACACAAATGTTTAACTCATGCACACTTAACTTTATAAAACATGTTTGTTTCTCTCTCATTTAGAGGCCGTCAAACTCCAAACAGGCATGCAACTGGAGCCACAGACAATGGCTCCCCTTTGCCAGGAACCCTTATGTGGACCTTTGGGAGGAATCTGACTGCTGTTTTCCCCAAAACAATGTCCCCGGTCAGCAGAAGTAGCTAAAGACCAGTTGTCATCCTTCTTCTAAAGGCAGTTAGATGTACCTCTTCAGAGGGGAAAAATGGTATGGGAACAGGGCAGGGAGGTGCTAAGTAAAGAAGGGAAGGGTACCTGGCAAGGGCTCCACCATCAGACCTGCATCTATGGGCCTAAATGAGAACAGGCATTTCTTTTTTTGCACTCAGAAAGTTGCCTTTTGGTCCTCCGTATCCCCATCCTATACCCATAAAAATTCAGGACACACACAAGTGGCTGGATGTTGAGAGGAGCAGAAGAACACACTGACAGACACCAGCAGACACTGGCACGCCATCGATGGCAGAATGATGCAGATGTCGAGGGGAATTAGGCTGGGGGCAGTTAGAGGAGAGTCTGGCCACTGGGCACCCAAACTCCAGGGGAAGACTACCTTCCCACTCAATCCCCTATCTGGCTCCGCATCCAACTCACTGAGAGCTACCTCCACCACTCAGTAAAACCTTGCACTCATTCTCTCCAAGTTCACATATAATCCAATTTTTCTGGTACACTAGGGCAAGAACCTGGGATACAGAAAACCCTCTGATCTTGTGATAAGGCAGAAGGTCTCACTGACCTTCTCACACAAGCCACCTGCAGACGGATAAGCTGAAAGAGTGCACCGTGACACAGGCTCACTCGGGCTTTGGGAGTTATAAAATCTCACCTCCAGATGCTGCCATGGCGTCGGAGCCCAGTAACGCTCCCCATGACACACCTGTCTGCGTGCTCCCCCAGGAGTTTGAGCAGTCGGGCATCAAAGAAGCGAGCCACATCCTTGTCGCATGCCCTGTGAGGATGATAGGGGAATTCCTCTCATTTCAGTATAATCCCATGAGCTTTTTAGATTCATGAGAAAGATGGTATCCCCTAATGTTTAAAGATGATGAACTCTAGTACCACCAGGATTAATGTGAGGATACAATTATTACCTGCATAGTTGTGAAAATCAGTGTAATTGATTCTAAAATTTATGAAGTCTAAATTCTAACTTCTATATTACTCAATGTTTCCTTTCAATGGGACTATGTATATGGTGAAGAGGAAAACCAAAATTAGATATAATCTGGAAAATTTCTTACTCATGAATATATAAACTTTTCACCAATGTAATAAAAAATTTTGAGAATCTGTTATATGCCAAAACTGTGTTAGCATCTATGGATGATAGCTTTCTACATTAACCAAACCCAAACATCCTAAAATTGATAATGCTTTTTCTTGGAAATATCTGACAGAGACCATCCTTGTGTCCCCTGCTCTTCATGCCCTAGGATTAAGACACAGCCTGCTTTTTGTGTGAACTCCTAATTCCAATTACTCACCTATGATCTTTGTTTAACATTTTCCCTTCTTTTTAAACCTAGACCAACTTTATTTTAACTGGTGACCTAAAACATGTAGTCAATAACCACAGTCTATACTTTCCCAGTTTCCTCTTTGTTCTATTCATAATTTCTTCAGCAATACACTGCTAACTTATTCACATATTGACCTCATAGTTACCCAGGTTGAAACTGCAGTAACATCTTGACCTCATTGTTCTTTCTAATTGCCGTATTGTTTCTGTTTCACCTCAGCAAAACTTGGATCTATTCAGTAACTATTTCTTATAAAACAGCCTTATCTCAGCCTTCCTTTCTCTTAGCCCTCACATTTACTGAATTTAATTTTAACCTCATTGAACTAATTGTTTTCTAAATCCATCATTTAAAATCTAACCACAGATCCATACACAAGCAATCTTTTGGAGTCTTACATCAATTATGTCCTCTCCATAGTCATAATGCACTAGAACTTAGATTTTTGCAAAGCTTGTCTTGACAATCTGCAGTTTAGAACAAACTCCTTTCTCATGCCCAGCCCAGGCAGCAGTACTCATGGTCATGAAACTTCTGATCATTTCACTTTGCAGTCATGACACTGAACTTCATCTTTGCCCTTGCTAGTGCTCACAATTGTTTTAGTTCCTTTCTTGCAAAAATAAAAGCAGTAGTTACGTATAACAAATCACAATGAAATTATTGAATTTGCTATGCTAATCATTGTTCTAGATGTTTGCCAAATTAGGCTAAAGTTTGTGCAAGGTGCACTGAGAAAATTGATGAAAGAAAGAATAATTAAATACTTCATCTGGTCTCTTCATGTAACTTCCAATTGAAATTAAACTTTCTAATTGCATATGTGCTTCTATTGCTATTATCAGGAGAAAATCCAAGCAGGATTAGATAAAGTCAGTCTGGAGCTATGAGATGATAGACTATACAGACTGTGTTTAAGGAATAAGGATTTGAAGATAGAGAAAAGCTGAACAATCTGCTGAGGCTCTAAGTAAAAGATACTGATCAGTCAGCCAAGACGAAAACAGCTGTATATCAGAGAAAACTGCAAAGACAAAATCAGTTAAAAATTCACAGAAATACACACAGAAGTCTCAATTAGTCTCTCATGAATATAGATACAAAATGATAAAAGAAATATTACTAATGACATGTAAGTATGTATGTGTAAATACACCTATATAAAAAAATTCATGGTCCTTATGAAGAAAAATTCAAAACGTTATGTAAGATTAATTACTAAGCAAACGTATTCCCTCCTTCAAATGACAACACTTGGTTTCAGAGGTTAGTCTACCAAAATTTCAAGAAGTTAATAACTTATTTTTATGCAAGTTGCTTTAGTGAATAGAAAAAGAAGGAAAACATTGAGTATTCTAAAAGTTTGCTTCCATATGGTAATATTTTGAAAGTATGATGCATCTTATAGTGAATGTGCTAAGCAAGCATTCTGTCAGACTTTAATTGGCATAATTCTATATAATAGCAATAAAATACCAGTATGTATTATAATTAAATGACATCTTAGGTTCAATGAAATATCATAGTGTTATAAAATATCATATACTATTGACACCTGTATTAATTTTCTATTGCTACATTAACAAATAACTGCATATTCATATGGCATAATGCAACACAAATTTAGTATTATACAGTTCTGGAAGTCAGACTTGCACTAGGCTAAGATCAAGATATTAGAAGGGCTGGATTCTTTTCTTGGAAGCTTTGAGGGAAAATCAATTTTCTTGCCTTATCAGGCTTCTAGGGGCTGCCCACATTTCTTAACTCATAGAGCCTTCCGTTTTCCAAACCTTAAGTGTCTAGTTGAGCTTTTGTCACATGAAATCATTTCAACACTGACCCTTCTATCTCCCTTTTCCATCCTTTAAAAATCTTTGTGATTACAGCAGGTTCACCTGGATAATTCAGGATAATTTACCCAGCTTAAAGTCAGCTGATTAGCAACCTTTATTTCATCTGCAACCCTAATTCTCCATCGCCATGTAACATAATATGTGTATAAGATCTGGAGATTAGTACATGGACATTGGGCGGAGCCATTATTCTGCCTACCACAACACACAAATTGGATAAGACTAGTATAAGAAAGTATTAACATACACTGTATAAATGTAAGTGCAAAAATGGCAACATAGTACTAACAAAATAGATTATAGAACTACATAATATATATAGCTCACATATGCATGGATGTATTATATATTATATATGTATATATCATAACTAGAAAGATTTATTATGGAAACACAAAAATGGCTGAAATAATGTATCATTTGTAAATCATTAATTATAAATTATATTTATAAATTTATCATTAAAAATTATATAATAAAATTTAACACTCCCACTGTAACAGATTAATAAAACACATATAAATTTAAATAGATTCAAAGAAGATATTCAGTAAAATTTAACAATACTTCATAATTTTAAAACTATGCTAGTAAACAGGATACAGTTCTTTTTTATCACAACTACTATAGCATGCATCATAATTTAAACAATAGTATGATATAAAGAAAAAGTGGGCCAGGCACAGTGGCTTATGCCTGTAATCGCAGCACTTTGGGAGGCCAAGGTGGGCAGATCACAAGGTCAGGAGATCGAGACCAGCCTGACCAACATGGTGAAACCTGTCCCTACTAAAAATACAAAAATTAGCCAGGTGTGGTGGCGCATGCATGTAGTCCCAGCTACTTAGGAGGCTGAGGCAGGAGAATCACTTGAACCTGGGAGACGGAGGTTGCAGTGAGTTGAGATCGTGCCACTGCACTCCAGCCTGATGACACAGTGAGACTCCATCTCAAAAAAAAAAAAAAAAAAAAACTGTACATTTTAGAATTGATAGAATGCATTGTTCAGTTAGATCTCCTTCTTTATTTTACACTCTAAATTAGACTAATAGCTGTCAATAGGAAAGTTCCTAATCAGTAAAGTAAATCTAACATCAACCTAATAGTAAATATTCTACCTACTATAAAAACTTGTCATATGGCTTGGTTGTGTCCCCACCTAAATCTCATCTTGAATTGTAGCTCCCATAATTCCCACATGTTGCAGGAGGAACCCAGTGGAAGATAATTGAATCATGGGGGCTGTTCCCCCATACTGTTCTCATGGAAGTGAATAAGTTTCAGCAGATCTGATGGTTTTATAAGGGGTTTCACCTTTCACTTGGTTTCCATTGTCTCTTGTCTGCTGCCATGTAAGATGTGCCTTTTGCCTTTCACATGATTGTGAGGCCTCCCCAGCCACATGGAACTGTGAGTCAATTAAATGTCTTTTCCCTTATAAATTAACCAGTCTCAAGTATGTCTTTATCAGCAGCATGATAACAGACTAATACGATTTGTATAGAGAATTAGAAACCAGATTGAATAGCTGCTGTCAACTCAGGTATTCAAGATAGTAATGGTGATTCTAGTAAAGCAATTAGAAAATAAAAATAAATAAGAAATAAACAGTGCAATTTTCAAAACATTACTGAAACCCACAAAAGAATATCCAAATAAATAGAATGTTATAGCATAGACTATTTTAATGTTGTCACTTATTCCATATTGTTAAATATAGGAATTTTTAAAATTCCTAATTTTTCTATAAATTCAATGTAATTTTAAAAACTTGCAAAGTGGTTTTAAAATTCACATGAAAGAGTAAAGGTTCAAGAAGAACTGAAGTATTTTTGAATAAGAATATATTGTGAGTGTATACCTTACCAATCACAAGATTCATAATTTATTTACTACAGTTTAACAGTTTGGTATTGTCACAGTGTTTTAATCAGGGCTCTCCAGAGAGATAGAACAATAGGCTACATATAAAGAGATATATAAGAAGGGATTTCTTAGGGAAATTGACTTACACAATTATGGAGGCTGAGAAGTCCCTCCGTCTTCTGTCTGCAAACTGGAGAGCCAGGGAAGCTGGTAGCATGGCTAAGTCCAAGTCCTAAGGTCTCAGAGCCAATGAAACTGATGGTATAACTCTCAGTGTTAGTTGGGGGTGGGGATACTTACTCAAGTTCCAGAGTTCAAAAACCAGACAACCTCGAGCTCTGACATGCAAGGGCAGCCAGCTTCTGAAGAGATAACAAGAATTTGCCTTCCCTCTATGACTTTTTTGTTTGATCTAGAATAAAAAGGCACTATCCAATTATTCCAGTCAATTGCATAGGACTCACCTGCATGAAGGTGGATCTTCTCGACTCAGTCCACCAATTCACATGCCAGTCTCTTGCAGAAACACTCTCAGAGACACACGTAGGCAGTCCAGTCATTGTAATCAAATGCCAAACCACCCGGGTTTCCCTTGCATCAAAAGAGGGATGGGCTCAGTTCTTACTAAAACACTGGGAATAATTAATGCATTGAATAGGAATAAATAATGCTTTGCCAGCTATCTGAACATCTCTAATTCACTCAAGTTCATACTCCCAAATCAACCATTATACGCAGCAATAAACAAATAGATGAGCGAAACAAAATTGTGAAATAAGAAACAGACCCACATATTTATGGAAATGTATGACAGGGCTGATATCACAAATCACTGAAGAAGGGAAGTGTAAATATCCAAATCTTCAGAAAGCATCATACTTATGAGTGAGAAGTTCAAGTATTTCCTCTAAAATCAGGAATGAGACAAGAATGTCTGCGAAAACTGATGATATTCAATAACATACTACAGGATTTCTATGGAACATTAAGAAAACAGAATAAAATAAAAGACAAAGAAGTATTAAAAAGGAAAAATAAAGCTCTCATTAATTGTAAAAGATATGATACATGACTAGCAAAAGGATGTAAATGACTTCTAGAATTAATAGTAAAATTATGCAAATTTGCTATCAATGTACAATAAAATTTTCATAGCTATAATAGTTCTAAGGCACCTTGTAGTAAATACAAAGTGCATGTAAGACTTATGTGGAGAAGTTATTAACTTTATTGAAAGACATTCTAAAAGATAAAATGAATGGAAATATTTACCATGTTAATATTTAGGGAGACTCAATATCATAAAAGTATTTATTCTCTTCAAACTTAATGTGATTTTAATCAAAACCCATCAGAAGTTTTTATGCAAGTTGATAAGCTGATTTTACAATCTATGAAAATTGCCAAGAAGCAGAATTCCCATGACATCCCTGGAGAGAAAATTGAGTTAAAAGACACTTGATCTCTCAGATACTGCAACTTTTATAAAAGTATAGTTATAAAGACTATGGTATCGATTTAATAATTACCTTAGAAATGTATTGCTAAATAATCAGTGATTATATACATGTACATACACACATATATGGATACAGGTTTTATTACAGTGAAAAGAAATAAAAAATGCCTAACAATGGGTGCTTGGTGTTATAAACTATATTTATGTGATTTACTGAGATCTCATTTAAAACCAAGAGTTAGAAGGGCAATTTAGCTAACAGGATATTAGTCAAAATATATTGTTTAAAGAAAAGATCATGTTACCTAAACAATTGCAGCATGATCTTGTTTTGAAATATAAAATGTGTGTATATCTCTATATAGTTATATAGACATAGTGATGCATATGAGTGGAATATGCAAACCAGATATGTACCCATTTTCTTGTGTGTATAGTGGGAATAAGGTGCTGTGTGGGCTTTTAAAATGTATTTGTTTTGCAAGTTTTCTCTTGAGATGGGTTATTTTCCTCAATAAATTAATGAAAATTATATTATTTGGATAAAACATTAATGTCATGAAAAAAATGCTTAGATTTTAAATTAAAGCTTTAAAAATATTTGTAAAACAATACACAACTAATCACTTTCACCTTACGTAAAAAATGTTTTTAAAAATATGTATGTTTAAGCTTATAGAATTGTTCTTTGGTATCTGTGGGGAACTGGTTCTAGGACTCCCACAGATACATCATAATCTGTGGATGCTGAAGTCTCTAATATATAATGATATAGCATTTGCATATAACCTATGCATATTCCCTGTTACTTTTCATTGTATCTCGATTACTTATAGTACCTAATACAATGTAAATGCTATGTATGTGACACTCCATTTTTTATTTGCATTGTTTTTTATTCGTGTGTTATTTTTTTCTGAATACTTTAGATCCATTGTTGGTTGAACCCGTGGATGCCAAGCCTATGGATATGGAGCACCATCTGTATTTATTTTTATAACTTATTTTCTCTATAATTTTAACTTTTACTTTTTTTCTTATTTCCATTTTCACATAGATGAATATCGCAGCCACTTTGCTCAGGAATATCCATTGAGTGCTTGACAAATGTAACAAAATGTAAAAACCTAAGCAGGGTATAGTTATTCTCAGTAGACTCTGCTTAGATAGTACCTATAAGGGTTAGAATCTGAGTAAAGAGGCAAAATACTCATAAAGGTAGCAAAAGGCTGGGAGAATGACCAAATCAGAAACGCCTACTAAACACCACCACACAATAATGAAGTTTAGATTTTATGGCGACGAGGGAGAAAAAGCAATGATAAATAAACAGGCTTACCCTCAAAAGGATGTTTTTTGTCCTTGTAGTCATGAATAGCTTAAATCTGAATCATATTCACAATGCAGGGTCTAAGGCTGCACTTTTCAACATTTTATTACTGCTAAATTTTCCTGTGTGTTAAATATCATTAAAAGCAATATAAAATTCATGCACTTCATTGTGTATAATAAAATGAATCTGTGGAGCTAAGTCTTGCTTTTGTTTTATGAATTTTGGACCATTTTATCTAATGATAGCTTGAGCCTAGCCAGAAGAGTTTATCAGGATTTCTAGAGAATCTTTTTTTTTCCCACTTTGTGGTGGAATGTCACATGGATTTCACTTAAATGAGTAATTAAACTCCAACAGGAAACCTTGGTAATGTTTGAAACGGTTTTGCCTCATATGTCATGAACCTCTTCTCGCCATAGGAAGAAAAATATTTTCCAGCTTAAATGACTGTTTGGAACCACGCTACCTAAGTTTAGAGAAAGAGGTTTAACTAACCGAAACAATAAAAACAAAAAATTATAAGAAACTTAAAGTCTCCAGTTTGCAATGAAAACCCTAAAGAATCCAAATCCTTGAAAATATGCAGACACATTGCTTATCACCATTGCACAGGCATGGGCCTTTAATCTCAGTCTCTAAGACTGTTGCTCTATTTTCCACCACCAGCTTTAGGATATCCATACATCATATTCTTCAGCATCTGCCCGGTTTTCTGTTGAGCATTATTGTCCCTCTAAAACCACAGCGTGATTATCTCACTTGTGCTGCTGCTTTAGTAGTTCAGAGTCCTCTAATGTTCTTCACATATCAGTTTGCTTTGCACATCTTGAGGGTTAGGAAAACATTCACAGTTCCGTGTCATTGCATCTTTTAAAATTATTTCCTTGCTTTCTCTTTCAAAACAAAATGAAACAGAAAAATATCCTCTTCCTTCTCCTTTCAGAATTTCTATATTATGATTAAATTATTTTTCCCGTATTTCATCGTGAAACTTCTCTGGCACTCCTCACTGTTAAAAAAAACAAATGAACAGGTATACCACACCCCAGGGTACGAGGGGAGTCTACAGAGGAGACACGAGTAACAGAGAACACCTTATTTTTTATTAAATTGATACTTACCTCAATACTGGTTAATCTACTGTCAGTCAAATTAATGCTATGATGTGTT
Source organism: Piliocolobus tephrosceles (assembly GCF_002776525.5). NCBI lineage: Eukaryota > Metazoa > Chordata > Mammalia > Primates > Cercopithecidae > Piliocolobus > Piliocolobus tephrosceles. The sequence continues at coordinate 79,526,348 of NC_045448.1, read as the reverse complement.
TAGTAATATTCCTATTTCACAGACAAGAAAAAAATGAAACAAATTTAATAAATTGTTCAAGATGATGAATATCAGAGCTGGAACTTGAGTCCACTTTCCTAATTATAAATCCCTTATGATAGTCATTAAATGACATAATAAATGTTTGGTGTCAGCGACTCTCTCAAGAATGCCTGGCACAAAGCTAGCTGGGACTTGTGGCTCTCCTTCTCCCCAGCAGGTGGGGCACCCAAAACCTTCTCTTTACAGAGACCACTAGGTACCATATCAGCACTTGCTTGCTATACCCCAATGCATCTCAGATACGCAAGGCTTCTTGCATGCTCATGCTTTGAAAAGATTGATAAGCAGATGTCTAGGGATCCCCTTTTGTAGCATAGCCCACAGTACCTCCAGACTACCACAGCCTCAGCATATCTCTCTGCTAGAGGATACTGCCTCAGGGAACTAAATCTTTTATCTTCCTAACCCTTTGCTTTTGGCTTTCTTCAATAGAGTCTATGTCTCTTTCATCCTTTCTTTCTGTGAGGTGTGGCTTTTGTCTTCAATCTCCACTACATAGCATGTAAAAAACCCAGTAATTAACTACTTGATGAGTGTTGGCAGTGATTACTATTATTATATGATTGCTATTATTATCAGAGTACACTATCATGATGTGGAATTTTTGATCTCTGTGTTTACTTTTGCCACGATTCTAGGTATTTTCATACACCCTTCACTTTGCTGAGAAAGTCTTTACTTTTCGCTCTCAAGAAAACTCCTTACCACCTTTAAAACCCAGTCGAAATTTCACTTCCTCTGTGACTTCTCCAAGTAGGTTTAGACACTGATTTTCCTGTATGGTTATATAGTATGTCCCTCTTGGTAACACATCGTAACATTCCAGGTAGATATACAACCCCCCCACCAAGCTGTCAGAGCCTCCTGGCAGAGGTGAGTAGTCTACCCAAAGGGATTAAAAGCACAAAGTCTATATAATGTAAACTTGTTTTATAGTCCCTTTATCATTCTGTTTAGCTCTTTATTGATCCAGAATATATTTTTCCTGTATAGCTGATGGTAGAAGCATTGAAGACATCTTTTATTGACATGAATGTGAATTTTCTCCTCCCAATGTTTCAAATTGTCCTAAAAAGATTTAATGACATAAAAGAGAATTTGCAGTTTACTTTAAGGATGCCACGCGAATTCCCTAGAGAGATCTCTTAGAATAAATATATTTTTTCATAAAATACAGAAGCCAAGTCATTTGCTGTAGATTGGCAACATTCTAGTGAAAAAATGATCACCCTTGCAATAACAAATACAAAATGTTTAGCTCGGGGCATATGCTGTATTTTTTGTCAAGGCTCTGACATAGCATTTGTTATCATATTAGTTTTCCTCTAATCTACTTACAACCCGAGTACTATCTGAAATATATTCCCCCTTTTGATCAGAACAAAGAATTATTTCCAACTGATGACAATCGGGTGAAAAAGCGTATGTCTTTTATTATTTTGAATAAGCATTCAGGTTTGTAAAGAAAAACATGAGAGTAAAATGTATTGGGTAACTACCCAGTATGAGAAATTATGTTCACTTGAGTATGTATACAAATAATGAATAGATAATAGATAGAAAAACAGACAGATAGAGATTTTGAGATCTCAGTTACTGTGATCAGCACTGCCATTGGGACATGTGATTTTTTTGAAATGGTGAAAAAAAACTCGTTAAATTTTCCAAAAACCAAAGTACAATATTCCCGAGATTTACATGTTATTCACTTTTCTGAATATTACAAGTATGTTAAAAAATGCAAAAATATTAATTATACAGTGGAGATATATTCCATATGCATTTTTCAGTGAATGATTTAAAACACTCTTTCCTACTGGGTACTGACTGATTCAGGGCACATGGCTTGGCTGGTCTCTGGCCTTACTTGGCCCCATAGCCAGGCATCCTTGTGCAGTGGATAAATATTTGCAGAGGCCCTTGTTTTAGCTTCTAGTAATTGTAAAGGACTTTTTACCTACTTCAAGACATGATAAAGTCTTGGCATAGAGTGGACAACTTTGTATTATTTCTTACCATAGACTGAAAAATTCTTCATTGCATGCTATTGTTCTGCCCATTGTAGGACTAGCAACACTGGCTCCTGCACATTTAGTTTCAGTAGCTCCTTCCATCATCCCCAACTAAAAATGATGCACAGGTTTCTAAAACACACTCCACAGAGCAGTAGCACACCCACAGAGAACCACTGCTTTAATCTCACTTCACTGGAGATTGGTTGGTGAGAGATCTGTAAGCAGAAGAAACCATATGATATTATACATTGGCAGACCTTGGACTTTATCAAAAACTCTGTCTTGCCCTCATTTGAGCCTCAAAACATCCCAAGCAATTAGCAGAAGAGACTTTGTTATTCCCAATTTAAAGATGAGGAAGATAACGTGACTTATCTAAAGCCATGTGACTAGAAAATTTCAGCACCCTGATAAAATCTCTGTTATCCTGAAGGAAGATCAGGTTTTGTTCAGTTTTCTTATCCAATACTTCCCCTTTAGCATAAACTGCTCTCATCTAATCGCCAGAGATTTGAGTCCCTGGCTGGCCAGAATTATTCTAAGAAATATTTTGAATTCCACCGCTCTCTTGTTTTCAGTCTTGTTTGTGTTTTAATCTGATCAACCTCGCTTGCTCCTTCAGAAGCTGATATCCCCAATTATTAACAGTCTGCTGCTATGAGTGCAGTGATCTAGTACAGTGAAAACTGTTTCTATATTTGGATTTCAGAGAAAAAGCAGCTGCGGCTGGTAGAAAGTGAGAAGGCTGCTGGTATGATCCAGTTAGAGTAAGATTTATGATCCCATCCTTGTTTTAATTTCACAGTCCTCTTATGCCAGATTTTGCTTTAGAAATATTTTCTCTCCCATATTTGGGTTGGTTTATTGTTTAATCACTTCCCAGCAGGAATGAATTAATGTAATCACTTTTTCATGCATTCAAGTGTTATTGTGGTCGCTGCTGTTTTAATTGCACTCTTCTCAGGTAGCAAGCATTGTGCTGAGAAATAAGGACACACGGTTACCAGGATATGTTCCCAGCACATCAAGGGAAGTGTGGTCTTGAGGAGAAGACAGAGGAGTAGACAGTCATATGGTAAGTAGCAACCAGGAATGAGCACAGAAAGAGGATATGACTTCTTTCAGAGGAATTAAAAGAGATTTCCCAGATGAAATGGCATTTAAACTGGAGCATTGACAATGAATTGTCTTTATCCTGATGAAGAAGGAATGACAAAGTCTTTTTTAAAAATAAGACAAAATATTTGCAAATGTGCAGATTATGACTCTGATGGATTCCAATTAGTTAGTAGGACTGAAAGAGAAAAGAGAACACTGAAAGAGAAAAGGGTGAGAGGTGAAACTTACATAGCAGATAGGACTCACATAATGATTAGTTTTACATGATATGTCAACAAAAGTTGGTCTTTATTTGTAAGCCACAGTCACATGGGCATGAAATGGTCAGACTTTTATTTCATAAAAATCAGTCTAGCTAGATTGTGGAGATGATGATGCAGAAGTTTGAGTTGGAGGAACAAACCTGAAGGCCATTAAAATATTGCAAACAAGAGATGATAGCACTAGATAGGGAAAGGCTTGGCAGATATTAGGAGAAGAGAAGCAACAGAACTTGCTGTTTGATTAGATGAGGGATGACCTGTGGGGAAGGGGGAGGGAAGACAAAAAGGAAGGAAATCAAATTTATGGTGTGGTAAATGTAGATTGAGAGGATGGCATTTCCTGTGGGAAGAAACCCAGGGAAAATTGGAAAGATCAGTGTGGGATTCAGTTTTGATTTTTTAAGCTGAACTTGAGGTGCCAGTGGGACATCTGATTGGAGATATCCAATAAGCATTTGTATGTAGGGACATGGAGTCCAAGGGAGAGGCTCTGGCTAGGGTTGTACTTCTGAGTCATCAGGATTTAGAGAATACACAGCTCAGTTTGAGAACTTATAATTCTAAACACGGCATTTGGGCCTGACTGACTTAAGTTCAAAACATGAATCTACTTTTACTATTTTGGTGACCTTGGGCATAATAACTAATTTTTCTGTGTTTCAGCTTCCTCAATCTATAAAACATGTATTATAATGTCTACTTTGAGCATCCTCTTGAGTTATTACTCATATAATATTCAATAGTGCTTAACCTACCATGAGGTTTAAAAACATTAGTTATGTTCAAGAAACAAAACTTTATGTTTCTATAACTTTGTATTGGTTTATTGACATATGCCCAGTGCCTAGAACAGTGTCTGGCACATAATAGGGGCTCAATAAACAATTGTTTAGAAATAAATGAGCATTGCTTTCTACTATGAGCTCCCATTCTACAAGGGGGGCAGAAATGTAATCTCCATCAAACTTTCCTCCGATTTTCTTGTTCTATACCTGAATTCCTTCATGAATGTGGAGTATTAAGACATTAAACTAAGCAAAGGTAGGTGGAAAAGGATGGGAACCACTGGTCCTCAAGACCTTTTTCATGAAAGAATATACTGCCAGTTATGTCTTTCTGACTGGCTTTTGGTCCATTTGTGTTCCCATAAGACAAAATTAACTGAGCATCTACTATGTGCCCCACATGTTATAGGAGATGGGGAAAGAGAGGAGAACAAAACCAAGATCCTGTCTAAGTAAAAGTCCACACTCACATGCCCCTTCTATTAATACGGTTACTTTAGTCTCAGAAGCCCTTCCTGCTACTTTAATGCCAGTTTGGGGTGACATGGTGTGTCCTTCAATGCTTCTGCAAGATTCTGGCACTCAGAAACTTTGTGGGATTGTTGATGGAACATTTGACCATGCAGGTGGATCACACATGCATTTCCTGTTTCTGGATCAGGCCATTGCCTTTGGTCTCATGCAAGATCCTTCTGTTCTCTTACCCGAAGCTACCCCTGCAGTTGAGCTCTCCTTATCTTTCCTTTGCTCCCTCTAGTTGAGCGTAAAACCATTCTCACAAAATTAACAGAATTATTTACTAGATTCTGGACAGAAATATAGTTATAATTAAGCATTAGTCAGGCTGCACTTAATCCTACTTCTTTGTAGCTGCTTGTTAATCAAAAGTTAGCAGATACTGACTTTTGCGTCCCCATTGTTACCAGAGATATGATCTTTGACATTAGACAAGTTTTTCATTTAGAGTTGCTTAAGATGTTTTTCAGATCCTGAGTTCCTGGGGAATGGCTGATTCCAGACAGTTTGAAGACCCCACGGAGGAGCCAAATCAGCATGAGAATGCGGTTTCTTCATCTCTCCATCCCATGCCTTCACCCTGAACTCTTTGACCAATCATTGATCCCCACACTCCAGCACAATACTTCATTAACCCTCTTAAAATCCCTATCCTTAAACTCCTTGGGAGGCAGATTTGAAGTTTCCTCCTCTCCTCGTTCAGACTTCTTTCTCTGCTTAAGATCAGACTTCTTTCTCTGCTGCAACCTTGTTTCTGCTGCAACCAACCGGTTGGTTGCCTGATGTGAGGTATTCTTGCTTCACATCAGGCAACCAACCGGTTACATTTACAAGAGGACCTTTTTTTCTAGTTGCTTGAAGCACCGGTCTCTTTCCACGTGCTCTTCCAGACATTTCTGTATATAGCAAATGTATTAAGTTATCCTAAAGCTCCTGAAACAAAGATACACAGGCATTTCTGCTGTCTGCCTACTACATCCATCTTTGGGGAAGCACAACCAGAGCCACCATCTCCCGGAAAAGCATGAAGAGAAAAATTTGAGAATACTGCAAGAAGAAAAAAAAATGTACATTACTTCATGTATCATAACATTGTTCTGTTACAAACGTATGGATGACAACTTGAGCCATGAAAGTAGATGAGATTACCTACTTATTAGATATCAAGTTGAAGTTTACCAAAACTCTAATGAAATTAATTTAGCCTTTTTTTAACAAAGGCGAATTTCCCCTTAAGTTTTGTTTTTTTCCATGCATTAAATGCGAATAGTTCATTATTACAATCATTATTTAAACTATTATTTATACATTTTGTCATTTACCTTTTAATTAAGTTCAATTTCCCTGTCTCTGATTTCTTCACCACTCCCCGCCCCCCACCCCGCCCCCGCAGGACTAACCTTCTACCCCTAGATTTTCTCCTTTCTGTTATATTTGAATAAGTTCAGTTTCCTAGCAGGTAACTCCTTAAGAGCATTTTAACTTCTTTTTCAGCCTGTGGTTGTGTTTAGATAGTCAAATATTCTTGGAAGTTTTAATTACATGAGACTTTCAAATTCCTCTGTATTCTCAGATAATTAATTGGGCATAAGTCCTGTTCAGCTTTAGGAGTCTTTGCTTCACTAAATAAGGGGCAAGACTGCTCATTACTGCCTCCCTGTCTGAGGCATTCCTGGTGGTTGTTTCTCTCTTCATTGGCTCTGGGGATGGTAGGTGAACCAGATGCCCATGTCAGGCAAACCACTTTCTATCTGGGTGAATTATTCCAATCGGGTTCTCTTTTGCTCATGATCCAGGAGCAAGAATTGTAGTGACCACATACATCTTAAAGAATGGCAGAAACTCTATCCTAAGAAACATTTTAAATATATAAAGAAGTAGCACCACGTGATTGACATTCATTCCATCTTTATTGAAAAGTTTCCAGGTAGTTTCATTATCTAGGCTCCTTTTTTTTTTTTTCTTCTTTTTCCCAATTGCTTGTGTCATCTTCACTTTCCAGTGGGCTTCTATTTCTTTGAATCTGTTGTTTTTAGTTCAGGAGGGAAGTAAGCTATGATGATGTTTCCTGGAAGAGAAGAAAGCAAATCCTGGCTAAGGTCTTCTTAATCCATATCCATCTAGTATTGGCAGGGAGTCAAGCCAGATTCCAGAATTTATATTCTCGGTTTTCAGGAGCATTTTGACTTTGTGTTTTTCCAGAGTTATCGTTGAAGAGTGCCTAAGCAGGATGTGAGATCAAGTGTTTCTAGCCTTTTCCTTTTATAAATGATAAAATTGAGGTCTGTAGTTTGCCCAGAGTTGTAAATGTTGAGGATTAACTGCAATGCATCAGATATCTACAGTTCTTGATATAAAAATGCCATGTGTGTAACTATACTAATGTTGCCCCATACATCCAGCATATGAAGTGGATTATAATCACTTAGCAGAAGCAAACACAGGAATGGAGGCTCATGGGAACATGGTTCTCACTCCATGATGGCACTGGTTCAACTCATATAAACTCAATCCTTGCAACAATCTCCTGTAGTCGATACCGTTATTCTTGCCACTTTACAAAAGAGAAGACTAAGCTGCAGAGAGGGTAAAGACACATTCACGTTCACTCACAAATAAAGAGTAGAGGCAGGATTTTTTTTAACTTAGTCTGGTTCCAAGAAATCCTAATCTTACCTGCCATGATCTATACTACCTCTTAACAAGAAGGCTTTGTTTGTAATACAAAAACTACTCCTATGCTCAGTTGCTTTTTTATAATATTTCAAATTAAAGATGCAGTTTCTGATGAGGGAAAATATAATATACATTAGCACACACAGCAACGGTTGTCATCAGCCAAGTTAATTGATTAAAAAGCAGATAATTTCTATTTCAGCAACTGCCACAGGAGAGGTGGTCAATAAATTAGAATTTCCCCTCATTGCAGTGTTTGATTGACTGATCAAACTAATTAGATCTGCTGACAATAAAGGTATTTAGAGACTTATTTTAAAATCTTCTGATATCTGAGACTTTTTTCTCTGCTTGTGGAATCCACTGTTCGGGCATTTTGGTGGGAGACAGTGTCTTATCCCACCAGCATAGCCAAAGAAGCCAGAGCCTTGCCATCCCTGAAGACTAGCAACTAGGTCATAGGCATACAGGATTACTGATACGTACTCCAGGAATATGCTGAATACAGAGAGAATAACTCAAAGAAACAGGGACAGTTAGAACCCGTTCAGGATTGGTGTGGCTTGTGTATTAGTCTGTTCTCATGCTGCTAATAAAGATATACCTGAGACTGGGTCATTTATAAAGGAAAGAGGTTTAATGGACTCACAGTTTCACATGGCTGAGGAGGCCTCACAATTATGGTGGAAGAGGAAGGAAGAGCAAAGGGACATCTTAATGGCTGCAGGCAAGAGAGCCTGTGCAAGTGAACTCCCCTTTATAAAACCATCAGATCTTGTGAAACTTATTCACTATCATGAGAACAGCATAGGAAAGACCTGCCTGCATGATTCAATTACCTCCCACTGGGTCCCTCCCATGACACGTGGGAATTATGGGAGCTACAATTCAAGATAGATTTGGGTGAGTACACAGCCAAACCGTATCAGCTTGTTTGGCTTGTGAGCTCTTGAAGTGGGCTGACTCTTCCTGCAGTATGATGATTCCAGCTCTCTTTCTCTACCCTGTGGAACTATCCAACACCCTTCCAAAAGACACGTTATCTGATTAGAGTAACCAGAGCAAAATTCCTTTGTTTCTTACCAAGAACTATGATTACTGTAAGGCATATAGTTCTTGCCTACTGAATAACTTCTGGCTTATAATAGGGCTTTAAGACCCGTTTGTCTCACTTCAGGTCTTTTAAAGCTCAGATGCTATGAAGTATTGGCTTTCTTCATAGTTGATTCAACAGCAAATGTAAGATTTGTAATTTTCATATATGGGTTTCCCAGATGGTAGCTTAAGCACATCATAATATATTCGTATTTATTGCCTTTACTCATATCTTGTTTCTTAAACATTTGTGAGAGCTCAATGAAAAATTGTTTTTGGCTTAACTTAAACAAAACTGTTCAGGAATAAATAAGCTATTTTAAAATAAGCCCTTGATAGTGTTGGTTGGTAGAGTTATTTATTTTGATTTGTTATGTATTTATTTTTATTTTTAAAAAGGAGTTATCCATGCAGCTCAAAATCATTTTCCTTGTAACATGTTTACCTGATATTTTTATAGCTCCTAGCTCTCGAGTGAATGTCTTAAAAACAAAACCAAACAAATAGGAGATAAACTGTAAAATACATTTAACCTTTTACTTTAACCAGAATGTATCATAGCATTTGTATATGTTAGTAGGATATTCTTAAATCAAACAAATTATAAATGATCACCCATCCATAAAAAAGCACTCTGAGGAGAGTCAGTTCAAGCAAATGAAATAAAAGTTCATAAAATTATTCTAGAAACTTGTTTTCTATCTGTGGTTTTACCTCATATTATTTATATTTTATATTTACAATTTAATTAATTTCACTCCAGATTTGAAAATATTATGTCAGTCTGGTACATTGGTACATTTCATTTCATTCCTAGAATAGCTTGCAACAAACAACCTTCTGCTCAAATTAATAATTCAGCATTGACTACACCAAGAAAAAATCAGTACAAGTATTAATTTTATCAGACCTATATAGATTCTTCATAAAAAAACAAATTATATCATCATAGTTTCATAAGTATTGAGTCAAAAATAGTTGTTTTTTTCAAAAAATTACTGATAAATAGAGATGAGTATTTCACTATGTTGCCCGGGCTAGTAGTCTTGAACTCCTGGCCTCAAGTAGTTCTGCTGCAGCCTCTCAGAGTGTCATGATGACAGGTGTGAGCCACCACACCCAGCCAAAAAATGTTTATTTTATGTTTGTGTTTTCCTAACTTGACCTATACCTGTTCTGATCTTGATATGTATTTTTTAATAATAGAAATTGCAATATGAAAAATCACATGTGTGGACTTATAATTCCTAAATTTTAATACCTATATTTTGGCTAATTAAACAATGCCCATAATATAAGAGCTGTGGTTTTTCTAACGTTTTTGTTTAGTGTGTATTTACAACATCTGTTTGATTTCTAAGACTGTTAAAAGAGCATACTCAGAAATAAGCAGGACACTGAGATACAGTTTGATATTTCACATAGGTTTTTCACCTTATTCTAATGACAAAGACTTTCATCCATCGTTGATTAATGTTTTTAACAAATATTTAATGAGTAGCATCTGTGCCAGGCTCTCTGTTCTATGCAATCCCATGAAATCTTACTTTTATAAAAATTTCCTTCTAGTAGGAGAGAGAAAATAAATCGCAAGTTTACAAATAAGTAAATTATAAGTTTGCTGGGAGGTGATACAAGCTAGGAGATCGAGGAATGGGAGTGCATTGGGGAGTAAGCAGGTTGCACTTTAAACTGAAGTGCTAAGAGTTGACCTCAATGAAGATGAGATTTTGGAAGACTTTAAGGGGCCTACAGTTAGAAGTGATGAGTATCTGGGATAAGAGCATTCAAAGAGTGGAAGTAACCTGTGCAAAAGCATGGGGACTGGACATGTTTGAGGACTAGTATAGAGCCTAGCATGGTAGCACCTGAGTGAAGGAGGAGGTGAGATGAGGAAAGAGGGAATGAACCAGATCACATGGGGTTGGCTAGTGACGCGAGCAGAGGGGTGACATATTCCTACTTATTGATCTGACTAAAGTTTTTAAAAAGTAATTTTGACTGCAGTGTAAGGATACATTTGGAAGGTGGTCATTGTAGAAGCTGGGGGACCAGTGATAAAGCTAATATTGTAATCTAAGGTAGAGATGATGGCTGAGCCAAATGAATAAGTAATTAGATTGTGTACACATTTTGAATTTGGAGCCAACAATCTTTGCTGAAAAATTGGGAGTGAGATGTAAGAGAGACCTCAACAGTGACTTCTAGCATTTTGGCCTGAACAGCTAAAACAATGTATGTTGGAGATCCCTTAAAGGACAATGGATAGAAATCTGCTACATTGATTTGAATACCTGCTTAATATGCCATGCTATGGGTACATCACCGTTTGTTTATTCTCCTACTAATGGACAGTTGCCTTCTTTTTTTAATTAACATCAGAAATAATGCTTCAACAAAAAAAGTTAAAATAATTCTGCAATCTTTAAAAGTACTTACTTTATTTAGACAGTTTCTGCGTTGTATTTAAAATGACTTGGTTTATGATAAGTAACTTTTAATTAGTTTTTTTTTTTTTTTGAGACAGAGTCTCGCTCTGTTGCCCAGGCTGGAGTCCAGTGGCCAGATCTCAGCTCACTGCAAGCTTTGCCTCCCGGGTTTATGCCATTCACCTGCCTCAGCCTCCCAAGTAGCTGGGACTACAGGCGCCCGCTACCTCGCCCGGCTAGTTTTTTGTATTTTTTAGTAGAGACGGGTTTTCACCGGCTTAGCCAGGATGGTCTCGATCTCCTGACCTTGTGATCCGCCCGTCTCGGCCTCCCAAAGTGCTGGGATTGCAGGCTTGAGCCACCGTGCCCGGCCTCTTTCAATTAGTTTTTAAGAGATAATTCATTAATCAAGATGGCCTCAGTGTTCCTTTCTTCTTGGGTAAAGTTCTTATGGGCTTCTTTCTGACCGCCATTTTCTTAGAACAATTGCTTTAGCAAACTTGTGATTGCAAATCCTTTCTCTTCCTCTTGCTGATATAAATCTTTTAAGAAGCCTCATGCCATTTTTACAACCCAGGAATGTTTCTCGAGGATTTGGAAAATATCATTTAAAATATCATTTTAAAATGTTGTCATCAAGGAAATCAGTACCTTTATCTCCCAGTCGCTGGGTCTCTATGACAGAGTAGGAGTCTAACTTTAGTGGGTGCCTTGCTTTAAGATGTAAAACTACCTCCTGCCATAAAGATATGGGTAAATTTCTTTTTTGAGGGACAAGGCCAATTAGCAAAGAAGCGATTCATGATCCAATCACCTAAGTTCCTAAAATCCCTCTAGCTCTTTGTTTCAGTAAATTTGAGTTCAGACTTTAGTTCTGGACTTTGTCAACTGTTGCAATGGCATTGACTGAAGGCTCCCTTGCCCGTTTAACTTTATCCAGTGTACTTTTGCTTTGATGTAATTGCTTGATAGGTTCTTCTTGCCCACTGCACTGACAAAACCAATTCACTGAGACTATGGTATTGAGGACTATTGAAGGAAAGAAAAAGTTTAAATAATGCAAGACCAGCCACACAGAAGATGGAGTTATTTCTCAAGTAAGTCTCCCAAAAGGCTCAAAGGTTAGAGTTTTTCAAGGACAGTTTTGTAGGTAGCAGGCTAGGGAAGAGGTGCTGCTGACTGGGTGAGGATGCCACCATTGGGGCCCAGAAAATTGTCCTCATGTGCTGAGTCTACCTCCAAGTGAAGGCCACAGGATCAGTAGAGACATAAGTTACATGTCTGGATGGGGTCAGTTGCCACAACACAAAAGCCTGAAAAATGTCTCAAAAGACCAATCTTAGGTCCTACAATTGTGATGTTATCTATAGGTATAATTCAGAAACTCACAAATCATGTGACCTCTGGACACATTGACTCCTGAGTAGTAAGGATTATAGAAGCTGTGTTTATATCTTAGCAGAGTTCAGGCACCTCTCATAATCCTATCCCCGTGGATTTTTATTAGGTTTGCAAAGTGGTTTAGTTTTGGGAAGAGGTACCATCTTCCTTGCTTTAAAGCTAAACTATAAACTAAATTCCTCCCATGATTAGCCTGGCTTAGGCCCAGGAATGAGCAAGGACAGCTAGCCTTTGAAGCTAGAAGCAAGATGGAGTCCAACCATGATAGATTTCTGTGACTGACATAATCTTTGCAAAGGTGGTTTCGTTGGTATCATAGAGTTCTCAAGGTCAGAACTCAGAGTTCCCTCAGAAAGAAAATGTCCAGGGTCAACATTCCTTCCCCCTCTTTCTATCTTCAATAATTTCCTCTTTATCTGCAGGAAATTATCATATTGAATACCCTCATGAAAAAGGAACTATGAATATAGTATAATCTACAGTTTTAGAGTTAAGAATAGCTTTACATTGTAAGGTTTCTGAATAAGTTAATGTTCAGCAATGATTGTTAAATAAATAGAATGAGTTAAGATCAACATTTTTGTTTCAAGTAGGATAATTTCCAATTATTAACAATTTTCAAAAAAGTATATATCACTCTTATGTTTATGTTTTGGAAAATAAAGTGAGGAGAGCTTGGAAACATTATTTAAATGTGCTCTCAAACTTGATTGAGGGAAACGTTGCTTAAAGTTAGCATGAACTCAGAGCTATTTTGGTGATTGGAGAAAGATGTATACAAGGCCTTCATATATACCCTGCAGAACTTTTAAAGTGTTAAATTTAAGACTTTAATAACTTAGATTGTTGAAATGGTCATTGAAATAGTAACCATTGGCAACAATTATTTAAATGCAAATTCATCATAAGAAATTTAAACTTTTAAAACTGTTGAGGATACTATGTACATTAATTAGGGGAGAACAAAATAGTTTTCTCTCTACCCTCCATAGTTCTCTGAAAGAAAAAAATATTAATGATACTTGGTAAAGATACTAAGTCAGACTTTTTTCGGGGTGGGGAGTTACTGTGATAGGCCTTGGGGCCATTCAACGGGATTTTTATGGGGGGGAGAGAGATTGGATACAACTCTGACTCCAACAAGGACAAGTGGGGTTTACCACCAAGGAGCAAAGCTGAGCCAGGAGCAGTGGCTCATGCCCATAATTCCAAAACTTTGGGAGGCTGAGGCAGGAGGACCACTTGAGGTCAGAAATTCGAGACCAGCTTGGCCAACATGGTGAAACCTCATCTCTACTAAAAATACAAAAATTAGCTGGACGTGATGGTGCATGGCTATAGTCCCAGCTACTAGGGAGGGTGAGGCAGGAGAATTGCTTGAACACAGAAGCCGAGGCTGCAGTGAGTGAACTGAGATTGTGCCACTGTACTCCAGCCTGGGTGACAGAGTGAGACTGTCTCCAAAAAAAAAAAAAAAAGAAAAAAAAAAAGAAAAAAAAGAAACAGAGCCAAAGGGCAGTGGTGTGGTTGGGAAATTACTAAGAGGAAACATCAAGGATAAACGGTTTCTGGCTCAGCTTACTTGAGAAGATTATTTTGGAGGGCAAGTCAGGATGCTAAGATATTGGAGACTGGTCACATACCAAGAGTGGGGGATTTTTTCCTAAACTAACTTAACAGGATTCTTGCTCAAACTGCATTCTACAAGGACAGAGAGGGAAGTCCAAGTTTGGGCATAGTCAGAAAGGAATCAGAAGGTGGACTAAAGTTAGTTCTTATTTGCACAAACCCCTGTAACAAAAGACAAATTAACAAGAGAAAAAGAAGTTTAATAACATTTATACCCTCTCTATATATGGTAGATAACCCAGAGATATGAGTAATTATCTCAAGAAGATCCTAAATAATTGTCTCAGATTTCAGGCTTAAGTACCCCTGAGACAAAGAAAGAAGGGAATGGGAAGTGGTCCAGTTATGAATAAGCGCAATAAACAGGAGCAAAGCTTACTTTGCAGAATTAAAGCCCATACTTCCTCCATTTAGTCATCTTTTTTTTCCCCTGGTACAGAGAGGAAGACACCTTTAAATGCAGATTTCTTTTCTAGATGTAAATTTATTTTACCAAATAGTAACTTTCAGAGCTTCTCCTGTGCTTGCAGTTTCTAAAAATAACCCTTTCAAAATAATTATTAAGCCAAGAGGCGTATTTGAGGTGGCATATTTTGTTCTCTTAGAATGATATTTTGGGGTGATATGTCCTGAACCTCATCAATTGTGAAATATAGCAGTCCTATATGTAAAAAATTGCATTTAGATGTTATTTACAAATTTATTCTAAAACAGCTATAACCCAAATGACTCATGTTTTTAAGCTCACAATACTTCATATAGAGATGCATATATTCTAGAATTTTTCCTCTATTTGGGAGATGAAGAGCTATTCACTACAAAATAAAAACCTATGAAAAATATAAAAATAAAACAAAATAGAGCTCCACAAACAATTTTGGGCCCAACTGAGAGCTCTGTACAACCAGCCAAGCAACATAATTTTAAAACCGAGGGACTAGATTGCCTCTGCTCTTTTAAAGTAAAGGTTACATTGGTAATCAGTGTCCCATAGTACTTTTATAAACTGGAGTCATTAAATTGTTTCCTAACAAAATGCAGGGACCTTTTACACAAACATTAAATGGTTTGTTTTCAAAATACAAAGTTTATTTTTGAAGTAAAGGTTTATGTTCCATGAAGTCTCTGAGCCTTAGAATGCTTTCAGCTTTGGGAAATTCTTGTTGGAGCCCCAAAGTAGCAGCTGTAAGCATTGAAATACTCTCCTGGGTGTGACATTCCCAGCTTGATGACTTGATGGCTCAATTTACTTACATAGTGCTCTTCAAAGTGATTTTGTAGCTTTGGGTAGGAAGCTGAAGCCAGAGTTACTGAGCCACAAATAAGTGAAATTTACACTCATGAACACCGAAGATTGCTATAATCATTTTCAGAGTAAAAACAGCAAAAAACTTTAGTAAAGACATCAAATCAAAACTTCAAATGTAGAAGTTTTATTCTATGACTTTAATTCATAGGAAGTACTTCCGGAAAATGGATTAATTAAGGTCATGTTGACCGTCTATTAACAATTCAATAGTTTGCTTAATTTCAATGAAGACTTCCTAGAATAACATGCTTATTGTTTGTTCCTTCTTAAAAGACAATTGCTGATTTTCTGCATTCAGATAGTGTCTGCCCAGTGACATCCAGTGGCATGCATTCAGAATCACACTGGGATCATCCAGGATGACGCTGACAGAAGGAAATGCAAAAGAGCTTTGATGGAAAACTGTCACAGATAAAGCAATTGCTGCAAATTAAGGAACAGAATTGAGAATAGAGTCATTCAGTCTTCTGCTTTTGGTAGTACCTGGCTTTATTACTTGAAACAGAAATTGCTTGGAAAAGGATCATGCTGTTGCTTTTGTAAATTACCAAGGCCTTCAGCAGTCAAAAAGCTGGACTCCTATCTCTATGTGCACTTGGGCAATCTTCTATAAATTGGGGCAATTGAGAGAGTGTTGCTGCCTCTGTCCTGACTTCACCCTCACAGATACATAAGTTCATGCAGAGATTCCAAATTGCAGGGAATGACTGGTTGACAATTACCAAGTGTTGACTGTGACACAATGTATCCTGAAAAGCTCTCCCCTGCAATAACAAGCTATGAATAACATAAACTGAAAGAAGGCTAGAGACAGTGCTAGTGATAAACAATTGATTATTTCATTGCATTGCATGGGGTCCTAGAGAACCAGAAGTTACCTTCAGGAAAACCAAGGAGATTTGATGAAAACCTGAAAATGGAGTGAACTCAAGGCTGTTACTAGGTACCCACTCTCTCAGGGTAGACTTTGGAAGGAAAGTTGCTCACTATGCAATTAAAGAGCAGAAAAAACCTACATGTTGACTGATATTATATGTATGTTAATATTCCAAGATAAAAGAGAAAAGATAAAATATTTAGTTAAAGGGGGTCATCTCCTTTTAAGTAACTATTTTCACACACACAAAATCAGAACTGCAAATGCTAAAAATATGGAGGTTAACAACAATAAACAAGAATATTATGCAGTATGCAGAATAAAAGCTGTCCTTAGAGGATAATAATAATTAAGATTACTGTCATCAATAAGAATAAGAAGAAATAATGAATATAAGAATTTAGGAAGTGATAAGACAAAAACATAAAGAAAACAGAGGAATGGGATTAGATTAAATCAAATTATTTAGAAATTAGAAAAATTTAATTGATAAATTCAACAACTTTTCCTTTAAAGAGATAAATAATAAATTAGTGTTGTATTTTAACAAATATTATCATGGTAAAATATAGAGAAAATGAAATTTAACCATGACCTTGGAAATTAGCAATAAATTTAAAATCAAATTTAGAGAAAATAGAGCTACAATATAGTTCTTGTTAATAATTTGGAATTTAATGTGAAATGGAGTTCTTCAAATATTACCAAATTTATCTAAAGAACAGATAGAGCTCTTGAATAGGTTTCAATTTCATAGATACCAAAACCATTTTTAAAACTACTATTAAAATAGGTGATTTTGCTGAAAAATTCTATCAGACCTTCAAGGAAGAGAATATTCATTGCTTATGCAGTTTTTGAACTATGTAAACTCAGAAGTCCTCACAGTGCAATTTATGAATCTAAACCAATAATGAAATTTGACCAAGATAACACAAAGAGTAGGTCTGAATAGCAATTTAATTCAGGAGTTCTATCTTAAGTAATGGTAAATTATATTTAATAAAATGGTAAAATAATAACACAGCATGTCTAAGTAAGGTAAGAGGGTTTTATTTCTCTGAAAGTAGACTGTGTGGAACAGACTCCCAGCTAATCTCCACGAACTTGGTGGCTGTGGTTTTAAATTACTGAGGTGTTATGGATATTTGTGATGATAGAAAAACCTAGCCTATCTTATACACATAATATCCAATAAAAAACTATATAATGAAGTTACAGCTCATCAGCTAGAACTGTAACTTTATCTTCTAATATCCAAGAGGTATTTTCTAAAATCAAAGAGATATTTGCAATTACAAAAGAAAACTATATAATAAAGTTACAGTTCTAACTCAGAGACATTTCAAGTATCTTTAAAAACAGCACAAAATGATCTTGATAGTTTAAAATAATGTAAAATTTTTTGTTCTAAGGTAAGGAGTGTTGAGCAAAGAGACTTCTAACTTGGAAATAAAGTTTGACTCTTAATTTATACTTTAATATTTTTAAGTGGGAAAATACACTTTAAAAAACCCACACCACACAATAAAGCCAGGTGTGATTATTGCTTCTTTTTTGGTATAAGTCTTTCTAAGAATGACTTCACACATGAAAAAGACACTACTGTCACGAGCGTCTGTGTGAAGAGACCACCAAACAGGCTTTGGGTGAGCAACAAGGCTGTTTATTTCACCTGGGTGCAGGCGGGCTGAGTCTGAAAAGAGAGTCAATGAAGGGAGATAGAGGTGGGGCCATTTTATAGGATTTGGCTACGTAGTGGAAAATTACAGTCAAAGGGGGTTATTCTCTGGCAGGCAGGGGTGGGGATCACAAGGTGCTCAGTGGGGGAACATCTGAGCCAGGAGAAGGAATTTCACAAGGCAATGTCATCAGTTAAAGCAGGAACCGGCCATTTTCACTTCTTTTGTGATTTTTCACTTGCTTCAAGCCATCTGGATGTACACGTGCAAGCTTCAGAGACCTGACATTCCCATCTTCTTATGCTAATAAAAAATTAAAACAAAATAGTGTTGAAGTGTTGGGGCAGTGAAAATGTTGGGGGGTAGTATGGAGAGATAACAGGCGATGTTTCTCAGGGCTGTTTTGAGCGGGATTAGGGATGGTGTGGGAACCTAGAGTGGGAGAGATTAAGCTGAGGGAAGATTTTGTGGTAAAGGGTGATATTGTAGGGCTGTAGAAGGAACATTTGTTGTGTATAATGATTGGTGATGGCCTGGATATGGTTTTGTATTAATTGAAAAACTAAATGGAAGACACAAGATCCAAATAAAAGATGGAGAAAAACAGGTATTAAAGGACTAAGAATTGGGAGGATGTAGGATATCCAATTAGAGAGTGCCTAAGGGGGTTCAGCATAATTACTTGCTTGGTTGGTGAGTTTTTTGAGACTCTATCCTTGACAGAGTCCTCCTTTTTAAGTTGGAGATTGAGCTTGGTGAGGTGTGTTTTTAAAAGACCATTAGTCCATTCTATCTTTCCTGAAGATTGAGGATGGTAAGGGGTTTGAAGGTTTCGCTGAATACCAAGAGCCTGAGTAACTGCTTGGGTGATTTGACTAGTAAAGGCCGGTCCATTTTCAGACTGTATCGAGGTGGGAAGGTCAAACCGAGGAATTATGTCTGATAGAAGGGAAGAAATGACTGCAGTGGCCTTCTCAGACCCTATGGGAAAGGCCTCTATCCATCCAGTGAAAGTGTCTACCTAGACCAAGAGGTATTTTAGTTTCCTGACTTGGGGTATGTGAGTAAAGTCAATTTGCCAGTCCTGGGCAGGGGCAAATCCCGAGCTTGATGTAAAGAGAGGGGAGGGGCCTGAACAATCCCTGAGAAGTAGTAGAGCAGCAGATAGAACACTGAGAAGTGATTTCCTTAAGGATAGATTTCCACGATGGAAAGGAAATGAGAGGTTCTAAGAGACGGGCTAAAGTCTTATAACCTAAATGGAAGAGTTATGAAATGACAGAATACAGGAGATATTTTTCTTGGTCTAAGAACAATTTGCTTCATGTGGGAAGAGATTGATAGGTGGAAGTTTCAGCAGGGGAGTACATGGGAGTGATTGATGAGAAGGAGAAAAACTGGCCGTGAGGGACAGAAGTTGGAATGCTAGCTGCTTCTTTAGCTATCTTATCAGCATAAGCATTGCCCTGAGCAATGGGATCTGATGCCTTTTGATGGCCCTTGCAATGAATGACTCCAGCTTCCTTTGGAAGTAAAGCAGCCTTGAGAAGAGTTTTTATTAAAGAGGCATTAATGATGGAGGACTTTTGTATAGTGAGGAAACCTTTTCTGCCTATATAACAGCATGGTGTTGCAGGATATGAAAGGCATATTTAGAGTCAGTATAAATATTGATGCATAGTCCTTTTGCAAGAGTGAGGACCTGAGTTAAGGCAATGAGTTTGGCTTGCTGAGAGGTAGTGGAGGGGGGCAGAGCAGTAGCCTCAATGATAGATGTGGAAGATACTATAGCATAACCTGCCTTTGCTGGTGAATGGAGATTAAGCATGGTGGAACTGTCATCAATAAACCAAGTGTGATCAGGGTGAGGAACAGGAAAGAAGGAAATTTGGGGAAATGGAATGAATGTCAGGTGGATCAGAGAGATACAGTCATGGGGGTGAGGGCTAGCCTAAACAGTAAGATCAAGTTGATTGGACAGAAAGTCATGGTCCCGGGCATGGTCCCTGTTCTTGTGTAAGAATTTTGACCACACAGCCCTGTACTTTGCCTGTGTGTAATGAAAAGGGTTGGGATGAGTTAGGGAGAGCTAGTGTGGAAGCATCTTCTAGGGCTGTTTTTAAGGAATGGAAAAAGGAGTGGCGAAAGGATTTAGAATCTGTGAGGTCAGATGGGTTTGCTTTTGTGAGTTTATATAACGATTTAGTCAGGATGGTAAAACTAGGTATCCAAAAGTGGAAGTACCTAACCTTGCTTAGGAAAGAAAGGAGTTGTTGTTCTGTAGAAGGGGTTGGGCTTTGGGAGATTAGCTGGACATGATCAGCAGGGGGAGCACGTGTGTTTTCATGAAGAAGTATGCTGAGATAGGTAATGTATGAGGAAGAAATTTGAGTTTGACTGAAGTAGTGGGGGCTGTCCCTGTAGTCTTGTGGCAGTACAGCCCAGGTAAGTTGCTGAGGCTGATGAGTGTCAGAGTCAGTCCAAGTGTAAGCGAAGAGAGGCTGGGATGAAGGGTGCAAAAGAATAGTAAAGAAATCATGTTTGAGATCCAGAACAGAATGATGGGTTATGGAGGGGTTGTGGAGGGAGCTAATGAGGATAGGAGACTATATGGCTTTGGCACCATGGGGTGGATAGGCAAGACAATTTGGTTCATAAGGCACAGATCCTGAACTAACCTGTAAGACTTGTCTGGTTTTGGGACAGGTAGAATGCGGGAATGGTAAGGAGAGTTTATAGGCTTTAAAAGGCCATGCTGTAACAGGCAAGTGATAACAGACATTAATCCTTTTAAAGCATGCTGTGGGATGGGATATTGGCATTGAGTGGGGTAAGGGTGATTAGGTTTTAATGGGATGGTAAGGGGTGCATGATCAGTCACCAAGGAGGGAGTAGAGGTGCCCTATACTAGTGGATTAAGGTGGGGAGATACAAGGGGAGGATGTGAAGGAGGCTTTGAACTGGGGAAAAGGGCAGCAATGATGTGTGCCTGCAGCCCAGGAATAGTCAGGGAAGCAGATAATTTAGTTAAAATGTCTTGACCTAATAAGGGAGCTGGGCAGGTGGGGATAACTAAAAAGGAGTGCATAAAAGAATGTTGTCCAATTTGGCATCAGAGTTGGGGGAGTTTTAAGAGGTTTAAAAGCCTGGCTATCAATACCCACAACAGTTATGGAGGCAAGGGAAACAGGCCCTTGGAAAGAAGGTAATGTGGAGTGGGTAGCCTCCGTATTAAGAAGGGGACGGACTTACCTTCCACTGTTAAAGTTACCCAAAGTGTCTGTGATGGTCCAGGAGGCTTCCGAGGTGATTGGGCAGCATCACTCTCCAGCCACTAAGCCAAGAAGATCTGGGAAGGAGTCAGTCAGAGAGCCTTGGGCCAGAGTTCCAGGGGCTCTGGGAGTGGCTGCTGGGCAAGTTGGACAGTCCAGTTTCCAGTGGGTTCCCTCACAGATGGGACATGGCTTAGGAGGAATCCCAGGCTGCAGGCATTCCTTGGCTCAGTGGCCGGATTTCTGGCACTTGAAGCAAGATCCTGGGGGAGGTGGTCCTGAAGGAATGCCTGGTCACTGCAGTTCAGGTGTTTGGAAGTTCTTGTGTGCTAGAGATGTGGCTGGGGTTTGTCTCACAGTGGAGGCAAGGAATTGCAACTCAGAAATATGTTGCTACTTGGCTGCCTCTACTCTATTATTGTATTGAGTTCAGTTAAGTCCTGTTGTGGGGTTTGAGGGCCGGAATCTATTTTTTGGAGCTTTTTCTAATGTCGGAAGAGGGTTAGGTAATAAAATGCACATTAAGAATAAGATGGATTTCTGGCATCTCTGGGTCTAGGGCAGTAAAGCATCTAAGGGTTGCTGCCAAATGGGTCATGAACTAGGTTGATTTTTTATGTTTGATGAAAAAGAGCCTAAATGCTAACTGATTTGGGAGAGGTCCAATAAACAAAAAGGAGCATTAACCTGGGTATGCCTTTAACTCCAGCCATCTCTTTAAGAGGAAATTGTTGGGCAGGTTGGTGGGGGGGCTAATCGCAGAACGAAACTGTAAACTGGAGAGAGTGTGAGGAGCGGAGGTGATAAAAGGATTATAGGGTAGGATAGCTGAGACTATGGAAGAATCGGGACCTGGCTCAGCCTGGTGAAGAGCAGCCTGGGGAGGAGGAGAGAGGTCAAATGGGTCTGTAAAAAAGGAGAATTCAAAGGACTCAGAGCTTGGGATGGAGACTGAAGGAACAGACAGGAGAGAAAGAAGAAAGATTTGGAATAAATCGCATTGGGAGCAGAGACTAGGGAGAGACCAACGTGTAAAAGAATGCCTGGATGTCAGGCACCTGAGACCCATTTGCCCATTTTTAGAGAAATCCAGGTCTTGTAAAATGGAGAAATCAAAAGTGCTGTTTTCTGGCTATTTAGAACCATTATCAAGTTTGTACTAGGGCCAAGTGGTGTTGCAGAAGAAAATAAGAAGCTTAGGTTTTAGATCAGGTGAGAGTTGAAGAGGTTTTAAGTTCTTGAGAACACATGCTAAGGGAGAAGGGGAAATGGAGGGTGGAAGATTGCCCATAGCGAAGGAGGCAAGCCCAGAGAAAAGAGAGGGTAGAGATACAGAGAAGGGAGTTGGTGAGCAGCCCTTGGCTGCAATGTGGGTGAGCAGCCAAAGCAGGTGTTCCCGCAATTGACTCGCCACCAAGGGAATGTGGGTGAATGACCAAGGCAGGCATCCCCATGGTGATCAGACATGAATGGAGTGGGAATGAATAATCAGGCAGGCATCCCTGCAGTGATTAAACACCAAGGGAAGACCATCTCCCCAATTCTGTGACCGGCGCCAGAGTTTTGGGTCCACGGATAAAATGTGTTTCCTTTGTCTCTACTAGAGAGGAAAAAGAACTGGAATTGAAAGGACAGGGAAATTGAAGGGTAGTGAGAGAGGGAGATTGAAGGATGATGAGAGAGGCTGGAGAAGAGAGTGAAAAGACCACTTACCTGATTTGAAACTGGTGAGATGTTCCTTGGGCTGGTTGGTCTGAGGACCTGAGGTCATAGGTGGATCTCCTCAAGGAGTGAGGATGAGGACAGGGGACCAATCTCCCAAAGGGGCCCTCCTATCCCGGGTTTCGGCACCAAATGTCATGTGAGTCTGTGTGAAGAGATCACCAGACAGGCCAAACAGACGTGTGAGCAACAAGGCTGTTTATTTCACCTGGGTGCAGGTGGGCTGAGTCCGAAAAGAGTCAGCAAAGGGAGATAAGGGTGGGGCCTTTTTATAAGATTTGGGTGGGTAGAGGAAAATTATGGTCAAAGGGGGTGGTTCTCTTGCGGGCAGGGGTGGGGGTCACAAGAGGTGTTCAGTGCGGGAGCTTCTGAGCCAGGAGAAGCAGTTTCACAAGGCAATGTCATAAGTTAAGACAGGAACCCACCATTTTCACTTCTTTTGTAATTCTTCACTTGCATCAGGCCATCTGGATGTGTACGTGCAGGCTTGGGCTCAGAGGCCTGACAACTATATATTTCACTATATAGAATTATTTTTTTTTTTTCTGAATGATCTTAAATATATTGAAATGCCATGAAAAACTTGTAAAATGCATTTGTATAAAGGTCAATATAGTTGTGTTTTCCAAAATAAAAAGTAACAATTATCTAATGCTTGCTACATGCCAGTCACTGTTCTGTGAACTTTACATGGCCTGCAGCAACTATTTATTCCTCATACAACTAGTGACTTCTTCAATTCCCTTCCCCAATATTCACAGGAGGAAATTTGATCTTAGGAGGATTACATAAAATGCTGAAGTCACCCAGGCAGTAATTGGAGAAGCCAGGATTCTATCTTCAATATTCAGCCAGTCTGGCTTCCAGCTGTATGGGTGTGTGGCCTGTGCTGTTGTACAAGGATACACACTCAGAAGGGCCCTGGGCTTAGCTTAATGCCCTGCTGTTGCTTTCTTGAAATTATGAATAAATTTTGAACATAGAAACTTGCATATTCATTCTGCACTGAGCCTGGAAAATCATGTAGGGGATCTTGAGTGAATTTATACAAGGATTGTGTGTGTGTGTTTGAGTGTGTGAGCGTATATGTTGTAAAATTCTTGACCAAGAATGCCTTAATGTTCCCTTCAGCTTGACTAGACTTTAGACAGGCATCTTCTTTCAGACTCTAGGTCCATAGCCTCCTTTTCTTAAGGCATTTTACTTTGGAAAACTTGTAGTTGTCAGTTCCCTTTGCCCCTTTGAGATGTAAATATTTTAAAAGTCTCTTGCCAGGTTTACAACCCAGGATTGTCTTACTTAAGGATCTGGGAGCCATTCTTTGAAATGTAATCATCCAGGAAGATAGAGCCTCTGTCTTCCAGTTGCCAAGGACAGGAGCCTAACTTTTGAGGGAGCAGAGGGAAATTACTCTAAGTTGTAAAATGATGTCCTATAATAAAAACAGAAGGCTTACTTTTCTCTTGGGTAAACCAATTAGAGAACTCACATGGCCTACGACTCCTCATCTCAATTGTTTTTTGTTTGTTTGTTTGTGTGTTTAACTTAGATACTTTTTCTTTTCTTTTTTTCTTTTTTCAACTTTTATTTTAAGTTCAGGGGAACATGTGCTGGATGTGCAGGTTTTGTTACATAAGTAAATGTGTGCCATGGTGGCTTGCTGCACAGATCATCCCATCACCCAGATATTAAGCCCAGCATTCATGAGCTAATCTTTCTGGTGCTCTCTTGTTTCAATTTTTAAAAAATCTCTTTTACCTTTGGTTTGGAGGAGCTGAGTATCCAGACTTGGTTAGGACTCTCTCTTGCCTATTGAAGCAATATTGTCCTTTCAGAATAAAACCAATTTCTATTTGCTTATCTTTTATAGTGTGAATTTTTCTTTTGCATATCCTATGCATTATTTCTAAACTGCATTTTTGGTTTAAAGTATATTGCTATAGTTTATCTAAAGCAAGTAATACCAATAACAATAACATTTAAAAAATAAAAGTACATATAATTCTTATATTGCCTTCACCTGAATTCCACAAGTGCTAACATCTTACCTAAACACACTTTAATCACCAAAATCTAAAAGTTAACATTAGTACAATCCTACATTTTAGTTTATAGATCTCAATAAAATTTTAATAGTTCTATCACTCTAGTCCTTTCTGTTTGGGATGCAAAATACAATCTGGGGCCATATATTATGCTTAGTTGTCAACAAGTCTTTTTAGTTTATGTTAATGTGCAGTTGTTCTTTGTTCTTTCTTTCAGGAAAGAACTTCTTTCAGGAGGTTGACACTTTAAAAAAGTCATAACAAGTTATATTGAGAATGTTTCTCATTTTGGATTTGTGTGATATTTGTGGTAATTAAAGTAGTGCTATCTATGTTGGTAAGAATGTCAAAGAAATGGTGCTGTGAGCCCTCGGTTCAGCTCATCAGGAGGTACATGATGTTAACTTTGTCATTGTTTGTCATATTAACTTTGATCACATGGTTAATATGATGTTACCACATCTTTCTACTGTAAAGTTAACGAATTTTCTCTTTATTGAGTAACTTAAGAAAGATAACCAATTCCATATGCAAATTTACTAAGTGATAAAGATGACATCATATCAGTGAGGGAAAGATAGTTTCTTCTCTAGACCATCATATAAAAAAAGATAAAGATGAATTTATTCTATATATAGGATATTAACACCCATTCCAAGTGGATTAGATATTTAAATATAAAAAATGATACCATATATGTATTATAAGAAAAAAATGAGTTAATTCCTCTATGGAGTGAAGGTGGGGAAACTTTCATAAGCATTACTCTAAGTTGAGAAAGAAAGGGAATGACATAGATAAATTGTACAACAAAATTAGAAAAAGTTTATTATAGCTGTTTCATCTTCTGAGACAGATTTTTTGCAAAATCAAAGTTTTTTGAATATTTAGAAACATATTATACATTGCCATGTTAAATTTTTTTCAGATTTTTATTCTTTAATTTATCTGTATTATGTATGTAAAATAGGAAATTATATACTTGGAAAACATTTCAGTTGTGTTAAATTAAAATTTGCTATTTCTAATATATGAAGAGCTTCAAATAAAAAAATCCAATAACCTAGAAAAATTAGAAATAGGGACAACAAGATTATAGAAGACAAAATGCAAATAGCTACTAACCACATAATAAGATGATCCCCTCACACATAAAAAGAGAAATGCAAAATAAAATTATAGGGCAATAACATTGTTTACTTATTACATGGACAAAAATTGAAAAATTTAACAACATATTCCAACAGCAAGGCTGTGTCTAGGAGGGGAGTTTGGCATTATCTAGTAAAGTTACATATGCAATTATACTTTGATGAATGAATTCATTTCCAGGAATCCATCCCAACTATATACACTGCTTTAAAATGTTTTTAAAACACTTTGGGACTCCAAGGTGGGTGGATCATTTGAGGTCAGCAGTTTGAGACCAGCCTGGCCAACATGGTGAAACCCCATCTCTACTAAAAATGCAAAAATTAGCCAGGCATGGTGGCACGTACCTGTAGTCTCAGCTACTCAAAGGCTGAAACAGGAGACTCACTTAAACCCAAGAGGTGAAGGTTGCGGTGAGCCAAGATCGTGCCACTGCCCTCCAGTCTGGGCGACAGAGTAAGCCTATGCCTCCCTTCAAAAAAATGAGTTTAAAAAACACAGATGTACTCTTTGTAATAGTAAAAGATTGGAAGCAATTCTATCAATGAAAGGCTGATTGAATAAAGTCTGATATATAAAATAAATGACATACTGTGCCAGTATCTAGCTGTATATTTTGATGGAATGACCTTTAAGGTCTTTTTAAATGACAAAAGCAAGCTAAACAGTTTAAGTAATTATAAAACACAATTATATTGAGAAAATGTCCAAATATCAAAAGTAAAAAAGAAAAAATAACAATCCTAAGAATGTATCTAGTTGGTGGAATGAACATAGAGATAAACAATATTCCCAGTAACTTTGAAAACAAGCATTTTGATTATATGCTCTTGTAAGATATTCCATGAACAAAAAGAACTGGGAAAACAAAACAAAACACTGTCCTATTTTGTTAATTTTGTTTTTTTGAAAGTGTTACTTGGAATACATTTTTATTGGAGCCATCAATATGAGCTCAGGATGTATTATATCTTTAAAAAATTATTTTATCAACCTTGCCCTAAAATCAATGGTATGCCCATTTGTAATGAGCACCCCAATGCCCAGATTGAAATCTCCAAATATTATTTCCAACTAAAAGTAAAGAGCTCACTGCAAGAAACTGTGTAATTCAAGTCCTGGAGCAGTAATTTGCAAGCTAAAACTAGAAAGTGTATCAGATCCTGGGCTGGATATGGTGGCTCATACCTGTAATCCCAGTACTTTGGGAGGTCGAAGCAGATGGATTACCTGAGGTCAGAAATTTGAGACCAGCCTGGCCAACATGGTGAAACCCCATTTCTACTAAAAATACAAAAATCAGTCGGGCATGGTGGCGGGTTCCTGTAATCCCAGCTACTCAGGAGGCTGAGGCAGAAGAATGGCTTGAACCCAGAAGGCGGAATTTGCAGTGAGCTGAGATAGCGCCATCGCACTAAGTATGTCAGTTCCCTCATCTTTAAAATGGGAATAATAACAATGGTTTTTCTCTTAGAGATATGAGAATTAATTGAGGTAAAATACTCCTGATGTGTAAAATACTTACAAGAGTCTTCCCTAAGATTAAAGCTCCCTCAATCATTTCATAGAACAAGAACTGGAAGAATATAAATAGAACTGCTTTAGTTAAGCTTATGTTTAATATTCTTTTTTCACTTTTTATTTTATTTCATTTTCTAAATGTTCTATAATTAATATGCAAAAGGCAAAAATGATGATAATGTTAATGTAAAAATTGAGAGAGAAAATCAACTTGACTGTCACAAGAATATGTGAAATGTATGTATTTTCTGTGTATCTGTGGGAGAGAAGTGATGTGAAAGGTGTGTACTTAAAATAAAAATGAGTTGAAACTTTACCTCAAACTCTTGGTTTGCAGAGTGGTGTTAGGCTGGTGACATACCTTCCTAAGGGTCATCAATGTCTTTTCTATGAATGAGAAATCTATATTTGTATTTATTTATTTATTGAATTTCAACTTTTAAGCTCAAGGGTATATGTGCAGGATGTGCAGGTTTGCCACACAGTTAAACATATGCCAGGATGAATAGCTGCAGAGATCATCCCATCACCTAGATGTAAGCCCAGCATCCACTAGCTATTCTTCTTGATGCTCTCCCTCCTCCCACCTCCAACCCTCCAAAAGGTCCCAGGGTGTGTTTCCCCCGCCATACGTCCATGTGTTCTCATTATTCAGCTCCCACTTATAGGTGAGAACAAAAATTTATTTATTTATTTATTTATTTATTTATTTATTTATTTATTTATTTATTTATTTTTTGAGATAGAGTCTCACTCTGTCACCCAGGCTGGAGCATGATCTTGGCTCACTGCAATCTTTGGCCCCCGGGTTCAAGCCATTCTTCTGCTGCAGCCTTCTGAGTATCTGGGATTACAGTTGAGCGGCACCAAGTCCAGCTCATTTTTGTACTTTTAGTAGAGAAGGAGTTTGACCAGATTGGCCAGGCCGGTCTCAAACTCCTGACCTCAAGTGATCTGCCCACCTCGGCCTCCCAAAGTACTGGGATTATAGATATGAGCCAAAATTTGTATTTTTAAATGCTGATAGTATATCCAGATCATAAAAATGTTGTTAAGAGTAAGATGAATGATCCAGGAAGAGTCCCAAGCACATGGTGCAACTTACATAGAAAACAACTGTTTTAAAATTATTCTTTAACTTTTGAATAATGATATTTTGGGTAGTAAAAGGATATAATAATTCACTAAAATAATTCACTAAAACTAAAATAAATGTTTAACATGTATGTCTATATTCTTTTACAGTTTTCTCAATTCTGTTAACATAAGTTCTTCAAGAGCATCTTGTTTTTTTTCCCTGAGAAGATGAACTTGTAAAGCTAGAATAAAGGCCAAATTTTCTGCTATTACCTTTATTTTAACAATCACACTGCTTAGAAGAAAAGGTAATAGAGGTAAAAGCAAATGCAGCAGTGGAATTGCTCCTTTTACTCTTCACAAAATGATCACTGACTTAAAAGCTGTATATTTTTTAAAATAATTTTTGAATGAACTGTCCTTGGAATATTTGGCTTTCTCAAAAACATTTGTCCTTATCACATATGCAAGTTTTTTCTTCACAGTATTTGCCATGTTATTATTCATCATGGACCAATTTTGGCCCAGTTGTGTGAATCAGCTAGTGTTCAGAATTTTCTGTTTGATGGCAGCCCAACGGAAAATTAAACTGGAAAGGATCCATGGCTTAAGCTTTAACTATTAGCATTTTTCCCTCTTCTCTTGTTTCCTAACATCTTGTCATGTCTCATCCTTTCAGCTAATCCAGCTGCTAATGTGGAAGGAAAGAAATGACTTAGCAATTCCATTTCAAAGGCAAAATAAAATAGTGTATGTGCTGATAAGACCCAGAAATAAAGAAGGGTAGACGCACACACACACACACAAACACAAAGGCCAAGTATGTAACAATGGAGGTAATATAATAATTTAACTTCTTAGTTATAGAAGACATTAACATTTATAAAAGCATAACATACACAAATCTGAATAACATAGTACCTCCTAATAAATCTCTAAGCAAAAGAAAAATAACTAGAAGACTTGGTGATCTGATTACAAATTACAGAATGCATTGAATACAACAATAAAAAAGTTACGTCTAAAATGTTACTAGCCCCAGATGATTTTAAAGTAAATTTATTTCAAACTTTATAGAAAATTCCTATTTTTTACTAGTTGCTCCAGAATACAAATGATAAGGCCTTCTCGGCAAATTTTTACAATGTGACAACTTCTGGTAGCAACTGATGTCCACCTCCTCCAAACACACACATCACACCATGAAGTGAACGGTAATCTGGGGATTACACAACTCAGAAACTAAACCGGGTTTTGTTTTCAGATTTTTATGAATTAATCACCATGATTTTCACTATGTGCTCTCATGCATCTCATTAGCATTTATATTTTTGTAATTAG
The DNA here is from genome assembly GCF_002776525.5 of Piliocolobus tephrosceles. Classification (NCBI taxonomy): domain Eukaryota; kingdom Metazoa; phylum Chordata; class Mammalia; order Primates; family Cercopithecidae; genus Piliocolobus; species Piliocolobus tephrosceles. The sequence continues at coordinate 79,496,359 of NC_045448.1, read as the reverse complement.
AATAAGGAGATTAACACACACAAAAAATTGCCCTAAATATAATTAACATGGTTGGGGATGAGCAAGCAACAGGCTTTTTTTCAGTATTTCACAGAGCCCGTGTAAATCTTACTTCCAGTCTGATAGCACCAGTTACCACATGGATAAGCATTTCTGTCATTTCGGGGATGAGATCAATGACCTAACAGAGCTATCAGGGTCAAATAACAAAGGGCCACAGCTGTCGCTGAAAATGTTTAATAAGTGATAGAAATTGGACATTGGTAACAAAATCAGTTGATCTGTAAACAACACATGAACAAGTGGCAAGACTGGGAACTATTGACCTAATTTCCAGGGTTATTTGCTTTCTAGAGTTACTTGCATAGGCCAAAGGAATGAATCCTGAATGTGCAATTTCAGGCATTGTGTCAAAAAGGGGACAAATTACTTTCCCAGCAGAGATCTTTCCTGAGTGCCTCTCAAATAAACCTACTTAGGTGCCAACATAAACCATATAAGACTGCCTTGCTTTGGCATTTATATGACAGAGTGAATTCTCTGAATCTTCATTTCACTCTATTTATGACAATCCATGAGGACGTTTTTGATGTATATTATGACAATTTGAATAGGCTATGAGGTAAATGTGATTAACTCTAATGTCCATCTTTAATAACTCAGGTGATAAAAGATAAATTGATGACTACTAGAGCAACTGGAAAATACTAGGGACATAAAAAAGTAGCAGATCTGAAAATTTGTTAAATCCAGAGTTATTTCATCCATTTCCATATGAAAACACTTAGCACGAATTGAGGCTTGGTAGTTGTTGCTTCATGCTGTCAAGAGTTTTGTGTAAATATCACACTGGGAGGAAGTCATTAATTATTTTCCTTCCTTCCATTTTATTATTATCTGTGAAAAGTCACTTTGGCAAAGCATTTTTCCTTTCCTTCATTATGCATACATAGACACACATACAAATTATGCTCCAGTAATCATAATTTGTTTTTTATATCTTATTATGAGCTTCCCATAGTCTAAATGCTTTGAAATATGAATGTATAAATATTTTTATGGTTCAGTAGGAAGTCATTAAGGTGTTAAAATATTTGAAAATATAGTCCTCAGACGGGCAGCTGGAAATTTATATTGCTTTAAATGTCACAATACGAAGCAGAATGTCACTGAATATGATTAAAAGGCAACAAATAACACGGATTTAAAAATCTAAGTGATTTGTATTTAGAAGTAAATATTTATGTTATCTGAACAGGTAAAATTGGCTTTCATGAAAACAAAGCAAAACAAAAAGTTCATTTGTTCCTTTTTTATTATTTAATTTAAAGTCTGGTTTTTATAAACAAATTCATTCAGAGTACTACATAAAGCTAAAATAATTGGGAACATATAGTATATGACAAGATATTTAATGTCAGAAAAGATGGTAGTTGGAAAGATCTCTTTATATATTAGTGTGTATATTTGAAATTTCCATTATTTAATTAGAAGTCTCTATTGATTCGTAAGATTCTTTCATGTTGGTTCAAAAGTAATTGTGGTTTTTGCCATTAAAAGTAATGTAATACTATCCGTTCCATTATTTTTGCCTTCTGTATACATTTGAAATGTCATTGAATTGTGATTTAAACAGGTAAAAATTAATTACTAGCAAATTAACCAAATTTTTTCATTAATAAAATTTTTTTCACTTTTATAAATCTAAAATATTTTATAAACCCCTGATTAAATTATGCCTATTGCCTAAGTCATACTGTTCCCACTGACCTGCTGTTCACCTGTATACATACAGATACTGTTTTATAGACTACCAGAAAAAGACCAACTTTAAGATGAGGTAGATTTAAATTTGATACATTTCTTAATTTATTGGGAACTCAGTTTCCTCTCTTTCCAAAAGAAGTTACTGTTGGTTCCTAATCTCTAAAATGGGCATAATAACTTATGATTTCAGCAGTGTGGAAGACTAAACTAATGTACTATATTTATGAAACCTGGACAAAAGCAGCAGAGCCCAACATCAACAAGAAAAACATTATGTGTGAATGTTATGGGTGGTGCTAATTTTCAGAGTTGGAAATGAAAGATCCCAAACACACGGTGGGAAGATTTTTTTGATGACTCTGTTGGCAACTGGAAACTGAACATAGGCTTTAGTGAGCAAGAGCTGAGATGTTATTAATAAACGGGAAACTGAAACTTCCAAATAAAGCCAAGTTCTTCAAGGGGGACTAGAAATGCTCTCAAGAAACTAGGAACAGGAAGGATAGATCTCAATCAGATAAAGGGCATCTTACAAAAATCCTACAATTAATATAATACTTAATAGTTAAAGACTAAATGTTTTCCTCTAAGATCAGGAACATCGCTTTCGTGACGTCTTATTCAGTAACGTACTGAGTTCATAATTTAATAAGGCAAGTAAAAATATAAAATTCAGTAGCTTAGACTATGTCCAGAATTGATGGGTTCTTGGTCTTGCTGACTTCAAGAACAAAGCCGGGGACCCCGGCGGCAAGTGTGATAGTTCTTACAGATGGTGTGTCCGGAGTTTGTTCCTTCAGATATTCAGATGTGTCCAGAGTTTCTTCCTTCTGGTGGGTTTGTGGTCTCTCTGGCTTCAGGAGTGAAGCTGCAGACCTTCGTGGTGAGCGTTACAGCTCATAAAGACAGTGTGGAACCAGTGACTGGCAGTAAGAGTTATTGCAAAGAGCAAAAGAAGAAACCTTCTTCAGTGTGCAAGGCAACCCAAGCTGGTTGCCACCGCTGGCTCAGGAAGCCTGCTTTTATTCCCTTATCTGACCCCACTCATATGCTGCTGATTGGCCCATTTTACAGAGAGCTGATTGGTCCGTTCTACAGAGAGCTGATTGGTCCATTTTGACAGCATGCTGATTGGTGCGTTTACAATCCCCGAGCTAGTCACAGAGCACTCATTGGTGTATTTACAATCCTCTAGCTAGACACAAAAGTTCTCCAAGTCTCCACTAGATTAGCTAGACACAGAGCACTGATTGGTGACTGTACAAACCTTGAGCTAGACAGAGGATGCTGATTGGCGTGTATACAATCCCCCAGCTAGACACAAAAGTTCTCCAAGTCCCCACCAGACTCAGGAGCCCAGCTGGCTTCCCCTAGTGGATGCCACAGGGGGGCCACTGGTGGAGCTGCTCCTTAGTCCTGCACTGCATGCTCACATTCCTCAGCCCTTGGGCAGTCAATGGGACTGGGCGCATGGAGCAGGGGGCTAGCGCCCTTCAAGGAGGCTCTCGCTGTGCAGTAAGGGGGAGGTGGCAGGCTGGGAGTGGGGGTTGCAGGCCCTGAGCCCTGCCCCCCAGGGAGGCAGCTGAGGCCCAGAGAGAATTCCAGCGGGGCAAGGTTGGGCCTGCAGTGCTGGGGAACCCAGTGCACTCTCCGCAGCTGCTGACCTGGGTACTAAACCCCTCACTGCCCTGGGGCCAGTGGCACCGGCCAGCCGGCCTCTCTGAGTAGGGGGCCTGCCCAACCCACAGAGGCCACGCCCACCCAGAACTCGGGCTGGCGGGTGAGCCCGGCAGGCAGCCCTGGTTCCCCCTGGCACCTCTCCCTCCACACCTCCCCACAAGCAGAGGGAGCCAGCTCCCGCCTTGGCCAGCCCGGAGAGGGGCTCCCACAGTGCAACGGTGGACTGAAGGACTCCTGAAGTGCGGCCAGAGTGGATGGCGAGGCTGAGGAGGTGCGGAGAGTGAAGGCTGCTAGCACGTTTTCACCTCTCAAGACAAGAAGAAATCAATCAATATGATTCCCAACACAGAAAAATCTAAAAGAATCTATAGGCAAGCTATTAGAACTAGTATTTGTGTTTAGCAAAGTTGTAGACCTCAGATTTACAGGCAGAAAATTAAATGTCTTTTTAAATGATTAGTAGTATAAAATTAGAAATTGAAAATTAAAATTTAGTACTGCTTGAAATAGTATGTAAAATATATTTAGGTATTAAGTCTAACATAATGCTGGATCTATCTGTATGATGCAACCTACAACATATTAATGAAAGAAATCAAAGATTACCCCAATACATGGAGAGATACACCATGTTAATGGGTTGGAAAATTAATATTACTAAGACATCCATTCTCTAGATGATCTATATATTTATCACAATTTCAGTCAAAATCTTGGAACTATTTTTCATAGAAATAACCCAGGTGAATCTAAAATTCATGTAAAAAGGCAAATGAATAAAAACAGTCAAAATGATTTTGAAAAACAGTTACAAAGATGGAAGAATCACTATCTAAATTTAAGATTAAGTCTAAACTACAATTATGAAGAAACTGGTATTAACTAAAGAAAAGATACATAGATCAATGAAACACAATACTCTAGAAAGACACCCACACATAGGTGGCTAATTGATTTGCAACATGGGTACAAAGGAAATTCAGTGAGGGGAAAAGCAGTCTGCATAACAAATGATTATGAAATAATTGGATATTCATTTTTTTCTTTAGTTTTGAGAAATCTCTGTAATGCTTTCTTGGGTTCAATAGAAGCCCAAACCCCTGCATTATACAATATATCCATGTAACAAACCTGTACGTGGACCTCCTGAATCTAAGATTTAAAAATAAATTAAAAAATACCTTGCCTTATATAAAAATCAATTCAAAATGGATCACAGACCTAAAAAAAATTCTGAAAATATAAAACTTGTAGGAGAAACATAGAGCAAAATCTTGAGTTAGTTAAACATTTCATATATATAACATCAAAAACACAATGCATAACAGAAAAACATAGGAAATTGGACTTCATAAAAATTATAAATTGCTGTTACTTAAAAGATAACATTGAGAGAATGAAAAGACAGGATGCGAAGTGTGAAAAGATAGTTACTGTGTTTATAAGTGATAAAGGATTTGTAGCAGGAAAACATAAACAACTCTCAAAACTCAATAGAAATATTCAAACCAATAAAACATGAGCAAAGTATTTGAAGAAACACTTCAGCAAGGAAGATATTCAGGTGGTAAATAAGCACATGAAATATCATTAGTTATTAAGGAAATGCAAATTAATACCAAAATGAGATATGGTTACACACCATTTAAAACAACTAAATTGAAAACAAAGTCTAACAAATTAGCAAGCAAACATACAACCCCCCCCCCAAAAAAAACAAGCAAAACAAAACAAAAACCTGACCAACCAAGTGCTGGTATATATTCAGAAGAACTGAATTCCCACTGATTTTTGGAAGCAATGTTATATGTTACAGCCACTTTGAAAAACACTGTGACACTATCTTATAAAATTGACTATAAACTTACTACTCTTTGAATTAAGTTTGGGATTTTAGTCCCTTACCCTGAGTACACATGACTGATCAAGATGAACCTGTGGAAATATGGGTTTTGCATAGAAAAAAAGTTGTGGAAATTGAGTAGCATAATTCATATTAGTTACAGTAGAATTAATAAACAATATTTTAAAGAATTTACATTTATCTATTATAAGAAAACAAAATACTGTACTGTTTATTGCTTTTTCAAAATGGTAGTTTCTGTATCTGCCAAGTTTCTATGACTGATAGTGCATCAATACATAATTTTTAAAAAGCATAAAGATTAAGTAGTTATAAATAAAAGCCAAATGAAAATACATAATATGAAAAATATTATAGTTAAAAATAAGAGCTCAAATAGGCATACATAGCAGAAAGGATATAGTCAAAGAGTAAATTGATTTGCTATACTGTCAAAACAAGGTACTGTATTACAAATACATTAAAAAGTTATAATTTTTTAAAATTAAGATACATGGAAGAATTATAAGTATAAATAAATAATAGAAAAAAATTCATAAAAGGGAAGGTATATTTAAAGAAATAAAAAACATAAATTTTTCATAAGGAAATTAGGTTAAAAGTATTTATAGATATCCAAATATCTAAGAGCTGAAAAAATTCACGTTTACATACTACAGTGATAATATGTGAAAATACTCAAGACAAAAAAAAATGTCAAAAAATTCTAAAAATAAGAGCAGGTGGCAGCTGTGGTCATGCCTGTAATCTCAGCATTTTGGGAGGCCGTGGGGGGCAGATCGCTTGAGGTCAGGAGTTCCAGAACAGCCTGGCCAACATGGTGAAACCCCATCTCTAGTAAAAATACAAAAATTAGCCAGCCGTGGTGGTGGATACCTGTAATCCTAGCTACTCGGGAGGCTGAGGCAGGAGAATCACTTGAACAGGGAGGTGGAGGTTGTAGTTTGCCGAGATTGTGCCATTGCACTATAGCCTGGGCAACAAGAGTGAAACTCTGTCTCAATAAATAAATAAATAAATAAATAAATAAATAAATAAATAAGAACAGGCCACAATAAGGAAAACAGAAATTAAAATCACATCAGACTTCTTGTAAAAGCTCCAGTCTCATGAAGGAAGTAAAATTATAGTTTTAAAACTCAGAAAAATAATAAATTATATCCTGAAATTGTATACCTAGTCTACTATCTTTGAAACAAAATATTTAAATACAATATTTCAGATAAAGAAAGAAGGTGAGAGAACAATTAGAAGAAAAAAAAGCAAGAAGGGAAATCCATTAAGAAACTATGCAACAATTTCTTAAGCTCCTCTCACATCCATAAACAGAACTAAGATTCCATATGTTACCAGTAAGAGCTGGGAAACAGAGTTGGGTATGCTAAGAACCATTAATTGTTTAGGGAAATATTATGGATACTTTAAAATGGTTAGAGGAAAGTTAATATAAGTATGATTGTTAGGGAAAACATCAGACAAATAAAGATGAAATGAATAGTTTTTAGTACAACAATCATTCTATCTAATTGAAGGCAGAGAAGAAAAAAGGAGGAATAAGTAAAATTTTGCAAAATAAAGCATGAACGAAAACGGTAGATATATCCTAACATAACAATAATCACATGCAATTCAATAAATAGAACTTAATCAAAGGGGAGAAAACCTCAGACTGGACAATTATCCAAGATTTGATACTTGTAATTTACATAAACTGACTTTAAGTGAAAATAATTCTAAAAGTTTAAATTACATGACTAGAAGGATATTGACAGGCAGTGAGAGAAAAGCTTGGATAACAATTTTTCTTTCAGAGCAGAATAGAATTTAAAGTGAAAAGCTTTGTAAGAGAAAAAGAGTAATATTACATTCTGATAAAAGAAAAAGTTAGTAGTACTATAATGATATACACATATATGCATCTAACCAGTTTCCTTCAAAACATAGGAAACAATAACTGTTAAAGAGATTTTGGAAAGAAATAGATAGATCAACATTTGTGTTGGAGTTTTTACTTACTGTCAGAAAAAATATAGATTAAGCAAAAAAAGGAAAGATTTTATATGTGCATATACGAATGTGCATAAACCAATAATATCCTATCAGCAGACATAGAGAAATGATAGGTAGGTAAAGATAGACAGATATATGGCTCTTACATGAGATTCAGAGAAAGTACTAAATTTTTAAACCACATGGAATATTCCTTGAAATCAGCTGAGTAAGAAGCCACATAGAAAGTTTTAGAAATGTAGTAGCTATTAGAGTATGGTCAGAACCAAAAAGGAAGTTGTTATTTTTATTTAGAATGCATGAAAATGGCCTCCTTTGTTGAAAGTATTTTAAGAGCTATGACATATATACAATTTCATACAAAAAATTGGCATCAACAATAAGTCGTGTTATCTGGGAGTTAAAGACTGTCATAAATACATTTCTAGGTAACAGGACAAGATGGCATAGTTATCCCTTTCAGCAAGTACAGATGTCCTTCATTCTAGGTCATGCCAACTCAAACTCTTTATGTAATGTCACATAGTCTAAACAGAACATAACACCACAGGATGAATTTTACAACAATTTCTCTATTTCATTTAATTAACAATGATTAAACAAATCTTCAATTGTATATTTACAATTGTTCTGACACTATCAGTTACAGCTTTGGAGGATTATACTATTACGTGTGAGTTCACTTTGAATATATGAATAAAACTATTTTATGTGTGTATAAAAAGAAACAAAATAAACAAAGAGAAGGAATATGAACAGCTATAGTTCACATGAATGTGAATTTAGTCACTGCAAGTAGAGGTAACGAGGAATTAACTGCCTATATTCTAAGCGGTGAGTTGTTTTACCCAACGTGAAACCATGGGACACAGAATTGAGAAGATTGTTATTACTGATTAAAATGTGTTCTTCAGCTGCACTGAACTCACGTTAAGACATAGTTCCAGTGAGGTTTCATCTCACAAAGCTGCCATGAGAACTAACATTTTTATGAAAGAGGAATAAAGAATCTGATGAGAAAGATATCACAGTATTTGGTAATTAAGTCTAGAATTTCTGTTTTCTACCATTTTGAACAGGCTTGGTGGCCTTACACTGTATTTGGGGAGCAGAGTTGGTTGCAATCAGAGCAATGCCACTTGGCTAGAGCTTCAGAGATTGTTTCTAATATATATGGAAGAGAGTAAGTGCCCAGAGGCACAGCAATCAGAACTAGCATAGAGTAACATAGGTAAATTACAATCATGAATATTTAAAATTCTGCCAGTGAGATTGTTACAGTGGGAAGTTAGGCAGATATAAACAGAGCAGAAGAGGACCCCTGTCCTGGAATGTCAGGCAACCATCAGGTGATGTTCAGGTGGTTGTTATGCTGTCTCTCTAAAATAATAATCAGTCACAGATGGTGCCAGGGAAAGGCAGTCTCCTAACAAATAGAAAACCCTTGAAGCTGCTGATCACCAGCTTCCTGATAAGCTCTCAGGAGTTGGACGATAAGTGGGCCAAAGCATACACACTAAGAGGAAAAATGGTAGAGTTTAACTGGTATATGACCTTCCTCTAGGAACACTTGACTGGTAAGGGAAAAAATGCCTCAAGTGAGCATGTGCACAACTTTAGTAAACACATTGCACATGTGATCCCTTTCAAGTGCTGGCAGGACACTGGGTATGAGGACATTCCACCCCAAAGGAAGAATCAGGGGAGAAGTAACACAGAACCTGAAAGCACATCAGGGTATAAAGCCTCAAGTCAAACGTCAAACAGGGCACTTGACTCTCTCAAGTCACCTACTTGGCCCTCTTCCAAGTGTACTTTACATTCTTTCGTTCCTAGTCTAAAACGTTTGAATAAACTTTCACTCCTGCTCTAAAACTTGCCTCAGTCTCTCAGTCTGCCTTATGCCCCCTTGGCTGAATTCTTTCTTTTGAGGAGGCAAGAATTGAGTTTGCTACAGACCCATATGGATTCACTGCTGTTAACAAGATCAACTCAGCAAATGGTGTGTATCACACATTAAACACATTTGTCGTTGTTTCTCAAGGAAGGAGAGTGCTAGGGTAGAGAAATGAAAGGAAAGGAGAGAAGAGAAGGCACCTCAACAGTTGAGACAGGTTTATTGAGAGCAAACCTGAGAAGGGCTTTTGGCCGGCAGGGTCAGGAGCAAACTTGTCTTACAGCCTAAGGCTTTTGAAAAGGGCTCGGTGAGGGAAGTGTGCTCTAACAGTGATTCCTATCAGGGAGGGACTAGGAAAGTGCTGGCTGGACTTCGATAAGCTTTGCTGTGATTAGGGTCATTATTCTGTTGAAGATATGGTCAGGGCTGACATCTGTGGTTTGGTCAGGTAGCAGTGGACAGTTCTGAGAAATAAAAGCTTGATACTTTATGATGGTGGAATCTCATTAAGATGGCAGTACTCTTGTCCTATCAGAGAGTTTAGCTTGAAAATTTGTCTACCTATATCATTAGCACAGGTCTCACAGAAACTCTCTAAAATTCTGGCTTATTAGGCATAGAGTAAGTCTTTATTTGCATAAGTTAATATTTTTGTAGTTTCCACTGTAGTTGATATTATGAGATGCCCTTTATGAATTCTGTTATTTAGCAGGAATATTTTTCTGCTTAATAATCAGAAGTTGGTGTAAACCAAAAATAAAATCTTAGGCCCCCTAACTGACTGAAAGAAACCCCTCTTGGTCAAGGGGACGCCAGAGAAACCTGAAAGACTGAATTCCCAGATATGAGGAAAGAGGTTGGATATACCTCATTATATCCCCTCCCTTTTGGAATTAGGCACAATAGACCTAAGACTGACAAAATAGACCATTTGTGGCAATTAGATACCAAATTCCAATCTGACTCTGATATAGCATCACATGACAGATAGGCACTGGAGGAATAAAAAGTATTTTACCCCCATATATATATGTATATATATACACACACATATATACATGTATATATACTTATACATATATATACTTATATATGCATATATGTATATATACATATATGCATACATATACTTTTATATATACACTTATATATACTTATATATACATACATAATTTCCCCCACAAAAGATGGCTTTGCATTTCAAAATATGTCCAAGTGTATATATATATGTATGTGTGTGTGTATATATATACATATATATACACATTTATATATACTTATGATACATTTTGACATATTTTGAAATGCAAAGACATCTTTTGTGGGGGAAATTTGTACTTGTGGAGAATCTCCATTAATGCAGCCAGGTCTACACTTTTCTGGCCTTTCGTGGATCTAGGAGAGATTAAGAGTCTGACACCTTTTAAGGTCTGAGAATAGACATGTATCATCTATTCTCTCTGAAGGCTGCTACCTAGAGGCTTCATCTACATGACAAGAACATTAGCTTCCATAGGACCCTTTATCTTAATGCAAGCATTTCTTTGTACTGGCTTCAATTTTTTTAGACAAAGCTAAGTCTTTCAACCAATTGCCAATAAAACAAATTTGAGTCAGTCTATGACCTATAACACTCCACCCCCTGCATCCTACCACTTCTAGATGTCCCATCTTTTGGGGCCAAACCAATGTATACCGACCATATATTGGTTTATGTCTTTGTCTGTAATTCCTGTCTCCCTAAAATGTGCAAAACGAAGCTGTAACCCAACTGCCTTGGCCACACTTTCTCAGGGCATTTTGAAACCATTCTTTTGGGCTGTAGTTATTCATATTGACTCAGAATAAACCTCTTTAACTATTTTACAGTGTTTGGTTTTCCCATGAATAGTAGCTTATTTTCTTGGTTTATGGCTAGTGCAGGAATGAACATTTTGACTCTAATAAAAATTATCTTTCTTACTTTTCCTTTTCTTCTAACAAAGTAGACACACAGTCAGCTTGCCTTATATTTAGAAAGGTGATTAAATGGCCTCCACAATCCATTCCAGGATTCACCAACTGTATCTGATTAGATTTTCCTTTTAATTAACTATCCAATTTCCCAGTCTTTGTTTCAGTGATACCACCGATGAGTATCTCTCAGCTTTTGTTTCCCTGACTCAACACTGCCGGTTCTTCACAGTTTCATCACTACAGCTCGCAAGAGTATTTTACCTTGAGTTTTCAGTTCTTCTCGGAAGTATATCCAGAGTAAAGCTTCACCTTCCTTTTCTCCTGCTTGTCACTCTTAAGAATTCCTTTTAAAAATTTTAGTTCAGGTGTTGCTTCCTTTGTGATATCCCCCTGACTACTTCCAATATAAGTGTATCTTTCTCTTATAACTGTACTTTGTGTACATTTTTCATTCTTAGAAATTATTTAGTCTGTCATTATTTATATTTTTGTCTTGGAACTGCACTGTGAGGGACTTACTTGAGAGTAGCTGCTATCTGTAGCATCTCCTGACACCCCCCTCCCATCTTGGGGTCTCTAGGCCTTAGAATAGGATAAAGTAGTCACTGAAATTGTCTTGTTTAAATGAATGAAATATATGAAATTAACATTCTTTTCTTCTCACCTCCCCATAATTATGTGGGAACTTTTCTTAACCCCCCACAGGTTCTTCATATCTCTACACACAGAAAAAGCAGACAGTCAAGACCTAAAACTTACCAATGTAATCTTCTTGAAAGTGCCTGGAAAGTACTTTCTAATGTTACGAAGGAGGTGGAATAATTGATTTCAGCACTATCTGGATATATCTTTACAAAAATCAATTTTATTATAAAGAAATCTATAGATAGACATTGTAGTAATATGTACATTGTATCTTCAAGAAAATCACCTAAAAATAAATTAAATAAAAAGTCCAGAGGGAATACATGCAACTCAATCTGCTTAGGAAAATTATTATTTTTCTTCAATGATGTAGGTTTTAAAATAATTTAATAAACACAATCAAATTGCATATAAATAATTTTAGCTAGCTTTTCTGATTTTGTAGTTTAGACTAAAGCTAAATCAATTGCATCAAATTGGCAATTAATAAAAACACTTTACCTAAAATAAAAAAATCAGCTTTATGATTTGTCTTTAAGAGGCAGAGTTAAGAAAAATATTTGAATAGATGCTGAAAGATAGGAGAAGGAAATGGAATCCAAAAGTTCAGCCTTTAAAAATTAACAAAATCCATCTTAAAATTTTAACTCAAGATTATATTGTTTCTTTTAAAATGTAGCATTATTTTCTATAACTGATATTATTGCTTTCATGCACTGACACTCAAACTGGGAGCAGGACAGGGGGTTATGAGGTCAATATTTAATCACCACTCAACAATAAATCAGAGGCCACTGGTTTAAATATCTCTCTCAGTTGACATTATTCCTTTTTTGTATGTATTATATTAATTAGAATTCAAATTCTCACATAGAATTTCCCCCTTCTTCCTACTCTACTTTCACAATATAGTTTCTGGATAAAGGGGAAATTATTATTGACAGAAAGGGGTACAAATTCTGTGTTTCCCTTCAGAACCCCAGCAAAGCTATCCCCAGCTCATTTATCCCTAGGCAGCAGACTCTGCCCACACTGACTCCACTTATGATAATCAGATTCTGCCTAGTTTTGGGGCATTTTCTCATGCCCAATGCTGTTGACAATTGGCAGTATGCTTGTCTGAGATCATCTCTTGTCATTCAGTTTTCCACACATAGCAATCCCCTCTTCCCAACCCCACATCCCTGCCAGTCCCCTCCATATTTCCGTGTCCCCTGCATAAGGTACAGGAAGAAAATCAGAGTGTCCTGCATACTATAGACAAGCCACGGAAAAAGAGCAGCATTATCTTAGGTGATCTGTCTCACCAATTTCCTTTGCCAACCCTAGTTTATTGCTCTGGTACCATTTTAAACATGGTGCTAAGCAAATGTGGAACCTTTCCTAAAACTTGTATTCCACCCAAACTCTAGGTTATGACCTGGTGCAGCTGTCCTCTAGCTCTGATGTTTTCACAATTCCTATATATATCTGGTTGTTTTCACTAGGTACAATTCCTCACTTTGCCATCCTATTGTCCCTGAGGGTGGAAAAGGTAGAAATTTTGCCTTACGCATGTTTCAACAATTTTATCTCTGTCATACGATGACTTATTTCTATTTACCTTCACTTATCAGTTATCTTCATAGCAGCTGTTCTCCAACTTTACTGTGTATCAGAATCATCTAGAGGACTTAATGAAACATAGATTGCTAGGCCACACTCCCAGAGTTTCTTACTGAATAGTTCTTAGAAAAAAAACAAAATGTTCATTTCAAACTAGTTCCCAGATGATGTTAATGCTATTGATCCAGGGACTACACTTTGAGATGCATTGGCTTATACAAAGGATAACATCCAAAGATACAAAGATAACATCCAAAAATATAATATCCAACATCATTATACAAGGATAACATCAAAATTCATAATTATTGCTCTTTGGTAGGTTAGGGGTAACTCAAAGCATTTGTAAAACATTGTTTTAAACAAAGCCTGGTTTTCA
>NC_045448.1:79466700-79482546 GCF_002776525.5 Piliocolobus tephrosceles | reverse complement strand
ACTCAAAGCATTTGTAAAACATTGTTTTAAACAAAGCCTGGTTTTCAAATCTATTGCCTCACAAGGGGTAAAGAAGAAATAACAGTCAAAGTTGAGAAATGGTTTTGCTTTTTTAACTAGTAATTCATCTTCCCCTTGCAGCATTGAAACCCATTGATTCAATGGGAGGAAAGCCAGAGGGAAAGAAGATTTACAGAACATGAAATATTTCAGAAAACATTATGTCCTCCAAAAAATGGACACAAAATAAGATGGAAACTAGCAAACAACATCTGCATTATTGTTACTGAGGAAAGGTCACAATCTTATGCCATAATTTTTTTAAAAGTGGCAACTGGGGAAAGAGAGAAAATGCAGTGTTAAGAAAGGCTCAGTTTCCATCTCAGCCTTCCCAAATGTGATGCAGAAAAACTAAAGGGCCTAATCGCATAAACGGTTCACATTTGGAGAAAATCATACTGAAGAGATAACTAGGAAGCCAGAAGGAAAGATGAGAACTCCTGCAGAAAAGAAGGCCTGTCAGTCACCACAGAGTTCACCAGGCAGGGGCATTTCTAAGGTTTAGGATTTGTTTTTCCATTCTGTGAAGAAAACACAAGAGAAAGGAATTGGTACAATTGTGATCTCCCAGAAATAACTATTTCTACTGAAAATAGGACTAAACATATAAGGTAAATTAAGCAACATATGATCTATGGGGAAGTGTGGGCAACTTGGAGGGAAAAGAGAGACAAGGAGCCCATTAGCAACCCTGAAGCCTGAACTTTCAAGTTTTCTTTAGTTTTTCATATCTTAGGCATCTGCCAGGGAAAACTGACAAGTGAAATTGGCAGAAAAATCAGATAATTAGTGTATTCATTTTCTATTGCTATGTAATAATATCCTCAGACATCTAGCAACTTAAAATAATTTGGGAATATCGTCTCACAGGCTTGGTAAGTCAGGAGTCTGCACACAGCTTTGCTTTGTCCTCTCCTCAGAGTCAGTTTCGTAGTTTGTGAGGCAGTTGTTGGCTGGGCTGCATTCTCAACTGGAGGCTCAATTGAGGAAGAATCTGCTTCCAAGGTCATTCTGGTTGTTGGCAGAACTGATTTCACTGCTTCTGTTTAACTGAAGGCTCTTGATTTTTGCTAGCTATTGGCTGGAATTTGCCTTTAAGCTGCCTACAGTTCCTTCCACATTACCACCTACTTTCTCAAGACTGCAAGAAGAGTTTCCAGCTCCAGTTGGCTGATATGAAATTCTATGTGAGAAACCTAGTCACGTGACAGCCTATCATCTTTGTCATAGTCCATTGGTTAGAGGCTAGTCACAGGTCCTGCCAAAACTCAAGGGGAGGGGATAACACAAAAATGTGAACACCATGAATGACACAATCATGGTGTCACCAAATGACACAATCATTCGGTATCATCTCAGCCCCTGTCCACCACAATTCGTTTTGTTAAAAAAGATTCCAGAGCCCCACATTGAGTTGGGCAAATAATACAGCCCAAGCAAAACTCACCCATTCCATAATAAAGAGACTCTACATTTTTATATCTAATATGAGATTTTAAAAAAACTATAAAAGTTTTATCAAACAATTATGACTCACAGATCCAGTGGAACTTTCCCTTAACGGCTCACTTCCCTCTTAGACACAGCAAAGTCAATATAACAATACTTAGTCGACAAACTAAGCCTTTTAGGAGGAGAAAAAGTTGATAGTAATGTGGAATGGAGAGAATGAGATTCACACACACTATATTGAAGCCAAAAAAAAGTCTAGAAAAAAATATATAACCCAAGGAACCAAATAAAAGTTTCCTCACTGAGGGTTTCCAGCTATGAAAGATTTGACAAGAGCATTTGCAGGGTGAAAGAAAAAAGTGATGCAGAAAGGCAAAGACAAGAGCAGTGCTTCACAAACTTGAGGAGCATCCAGAGTCCCCTAGGGAACTAGCTGAACACAGATTGCTGGACTTCATATGTCTAAGAGGGGATCCAATAATATACACTTTTAAGAAGTTCCTTTGTGACGCTGATTCTGCTGATCCAAGACTACACTTTGAGAATCATTGCATCAAGGGATGGTTACATTTTTTGCAACTGGCTTTTATATCGTAACAGGACAGATCTAATATCAGCTTTCTGTCTTCTGTATCAGTCTGATATTGTAAGATGTAGGTGATTTAAAATATCATGCTTGCTATGTGCGCTATCCTTGGTTATATTTTAAAATGTCATTTCATCACAATTTTCAAAATAGTACATTGAATAGAATAAAACGTCTACAAGGACAAAAAACTAAATGAAAAATATATAAATGTACTTAGTATGATACCTGGCATTCACAAGCACTCAATAAATGCTGCTTTATTTCCTTCTTATCTGCATAAAAGAAGAATAAAAAGTAGTATTGTTGATCTGATCTCAGTTATTACAAACCTGGCTCACCTATCATTGTATCAGTATTTATAATTGAGTTATCAGAGTTTACTATAATTTATGTTAAAACATATTTTCTATAAGAACATATGTTTCCCTTCAAACACCTTTTAGTACTTTTTTTCTGACTAAATATAGTGAACAGAAGTCCAATTTGCATTATGTGTCAGAGAATGTGTCAAAGTAAGGAAGTAAAATGACTTAATGACAAAATTATCCATTAACAGTAGGATCAGTCCTATTTCTGCTTATCCTGGGCACTCCATCATATTAATTTGAGATACCTTTTCAATGTGATTATGTAATTTCCTCTACCAGCCCTCAAACTAAGGTTACATCAGAATCAGTACTACTACTAAGAGCTGACTTATTTTAAAGAAACAAATTATAATACAGATATAGTAAGTGATGGTACAATAAACTAATAAGGGCCTTTCCATAGATAGCATCGTACCATCTTCTTTCTCTGTTCTTATTTGAGATAATCAGTTGATAGTGAAGGTGGTGATTGTAAGAAGAGCAGTTTAATGAGGCTTAAGAGTTCTAGTATTCTGTAGAATGAGAAAAATGAGATAATTCTGCCTGCAGTGCAGGATTTTTTGAGAGTTAAATAAAATGACATATGTAAAAGTTTTGTCTGAAAAAATGTAAATGTTTGATTTGTACATTTTACACAAATGTTTGATTTGTACATCTACTCTGGATAAACAAGAGACCCTCAATATACATCAAGAGCGAGTAAAAGTTTACAAAGGTTTTCTTGATTTTAAAGAACAGAGACTAATGTAACATATGGAGTGAAAGAAGGGAAAAGGATAATTAGACCAAAAGGAAATATATGTGTATGACACAGAAGATAAAAATAGTAAAACCTAAATACAAAGAGAAGATAGCAGAAAACTTTTATATAGAGCAAATACATATAATTAAGGTACAATTGTAAATGTACTAAACTCCCTATATTGTAAAAAAAAAATACATTTTTGGAAAGCAAAATGAATGTACTCTAAAACCAACAACTCTTCCACAAAGTAAGAAAAATCAAAAGCGAATGGATGAGAAAATACTGTCCCAGCACATCGTAGGAGAAATAAAAAAAGGACATTGGAGTCACCATATTAGCAGGAGAGAATGGAATGCTAGATAGCATGCATTTTAAAAAGAGTGCCATTTTATATAGGAGAACTCCTACGTACCTGTATGTTTCCTATTGTGGCTACAAGGAATTACTAAAATTTACTGGCTTAAAACAACATAATTTATTATTCTACAGTTCTGGAGGTTAGAAGTCTGAAAATAGGTCTTACAGGGCTAAAGTGCACATATCAAAACTCAGCTTTAGAGGGTTTACTGAGAATCTATTCCCTTGCCTTCTGGGGCCTCTTGCATTCCTTGGTTTATTGCCCTTTTCTTAATCCTCAAACCAAGAAGGATAGCATCTTCCAATTTCCCCCCACTCCCACCTCTTTGTTACTCTCTCTCAGTTCAGTGTCTGCTGTCACATCTTCTCCGTCCCCAACACCCCTGCCTCTCTTTTATAAGAACTTGTAAGATTAGATCTGGCCTACTCAGATAAACTGGATTAATCTCCTCATCTCAACAGCCTGAAATTGAATCACTTCCATATAATCCCTTTTGCATGTAAGGTAACAAACATAATCAGAGGTTCTTGGGCATTAGGATGTAAACATCTTTAGTGGGCCATCATTCATCTTAGCACAGTGTGGTAATAGAAGCTTTGGAGTGCTCCTCTCATTCTCTGCACATGTTCTGGATCTCTTTTTCCATAGGGACAGTTGGGAGGCAGCTGTTCTTATATATTCTTAATATCATCTATGAGTTCGTAGTCATTCTAATTAAAATATTTAATTTGAATACATAAATAATTGTCATAGACTATTTAATGTCATAATATTAACATTTGTATTTACTTATGAAAAGCAGATGATGGGAACCTAAAAAGCAACAAAAAGGCAAAACATATTTCTTAATTTATAGTTCTCCTATGTTAATAGAAGAAAAGAAGCAACATACTACCTGTTCTGTGAAGTGATATGGTTTAAATATGTTAAAAGATTATAGCAAACCAAATGAAATGGAATTAATGTGAGGTGTGAGATAAAGGGAAAAATGATGATGGCTTCTAGAATTGGCATGTGAAAAGCTAAAAGGATGGAGGCACTGTTAATTGAGTTAGGAAAGACTGATGGAAGGCAGGTGTTAGGAGTCTTTAAAAATCAAGCATTAATTTTCAGGCATCTTAATTGAGATGTATCTTATTTTTCCAGATGAAAATGTCAGATATAAAATTTAATCAGTAAGGGGGAGAAGACTGGATTGAAAACTTAACTTGATTATCTTCTACATAGAGATGGATACATGAAGCCATGAGGCTAGATAAGACACCCTATGTGGTCAGTGAAGTAAATAGATAAGGGAGGAGAAGGGAAGAAGGTTGGGGGGTAGGTAAAATATGCTCCTAGATGTAAGCCTTGAAACACTTCCAGTTTTAGAGGTTTGAAAGAGAGGAAGCTTCCACCAAAAGAGACTGAGGATGGAGCTACTGGGAAAGAAAGAAAATCTGAACAGAATGGTGGTTAGAATCCTATGAAAAAAAAGTTGTAGGAAGGAGTAATCAGTTATATCAAAAGTTGCCGATAGTGTATTAGTCTGTTTTCACACTGCTATGAAGTAACTGAGACTGGGTAATTTATAAAGGAAAGAGGTTTAATTGACTCACAGTTCTGCATTTCTGGGAAGTCCTCAGGAAACTTACAATCATTGCAGAAGGCAAAGGAGAAGCAGGCACCTTCACAGGACGGCAGGATGGAGTGAGTGCAAGCAGGGGAACTGCCAGACACTTATAAAACCATCAGATCTCATGAAAATTCACTCACTAACATGAAAATAGCATAGGGAAAACTGCCCCCATAATCCAATTACCTCCAGCTCGTCCTGTCCTTGACACATGGGATTATTACAATTCAAGGTGAGATTTGGGTGGGGACACAGAGTCAATCCATATCAGAAAGATTTAGCAGATAATTTTAAATAATGGAACATTAAGTTTGGCAAGACAGATGTAATTGGTAACTTGAGATTTGGAAAGTCTGGAGCTTATTCAGTTTATGGGGACTTCTATAAACAACACTATAAAATTATAAGTACAAGCTAGGTATAAAAGTGAGTATGCAATATATAGTGAGAAAAGAAACAAAGCCATGTTAAACAATTTAAAAAGCTTAAAAATATAAAGATATTCTATAATTCAGAAGAGAAAATAATTGTGTTTATCACTATTATACATAACTTTTCACTATAGCCACAACACTGTTTTCCTATATATTTTTGTAGGCTTTATCTTTTCATATAACATTCATTATCTAAAGATAAAATATATTTGTTCTTTCAACTAATATAGTTGATCAAAATGTAATTACTGTTGATCTTTTTTTTAGTTGCATAACTCATTATTAACAATGTCATGAGCTTTTTTTTGATACTTGTCAAATGTGAGAAATGCTCCATCAAGTTTCAAGACCTGACTGCGAGTTTTCATGCTCGAACTAATCTTACTATTTGAATTGAGGACACTCATTGAGCAGTTTGCTTTTGGTAACCCCATTGTACTCTTTTGTTATCTGGGTTATGCTATAAGAATCCATATTAGATTTTGGCAAGAAATGTAAATGTTTTTCCAGTGTATTCACATGATCCCTTCTTTCTCATCAACTGGATTATTAAACAGTCCCAGAGCCTAAATATTATTTCTATTGAGAATTAATTACTTCCTTTAATTCTTAATGAATTAAAGTTTTTGGTCTTATCTGAAAGTGTTTTTTGAATACAACTTTTTATGGTACAATAGTTTCTATTGATTTTATTACTCATCTTTATTGGTTTTTTACATTCTATTAACTTTTATCTGAATTCGTATCTTCCTTAATATACAAGTGTAAACGTGACATCTATTACCAATTTAAAAATCTGTTACTTCTCACTTGTTTTGTTGAAATAGACTAAGAGGCCTTCCTGAGTTACACTGAAATAACATATTTCAATATCAACCTCTCTTTGCTACCTAGAGACCACTTAACTAGGGAAGCTTTTGGGAGGAAGCCAGAGTGCAGTAAGATAGTTGCTCCAGCCAATTGCTGTCAATTTATCTTTATTTTGCAACTGTTACAAAACCATATGCCCATGTTAAAACATTGCTAAGACGATCCCAAGACTTTTACAGGGGCTTATGAAAGCCCAGGGTCCTGATACTTACATATTTATTTAGACTAATGTTAATAGCACACCCGTCTCTGTTGAGAATGATTCAATAATGTGGTGGGGATGAAAGCTTTATTAGGCTGAGAATAAAAGGAAAGGAAGAATTGACAGCAAACTTACATACCTCTTTCAAGGCCTTTGCTTCAAAAGAGAACAAAGGAATGGACTGTACTAGCTACATTAGACTAGCTAGAGGAGTATGTGAGACAGTGAATTGTTGTTTGTTTGGTTTTTCTTTTTATGTATGTATGTATGTATGTATGTATGTATGTATGTATGTATGTATGTATTTATTTATTTATTTTGAGACAGTCTCCCTCTGTCGCCCAGGCTGGAATGCTGTGGTATGATCTCGGCTAACTGCAAGCTCTGCCTCCCGGATTCACACCATTCTCCTGCCTCAGCCTCCCAAGTAGCTGGGATTACAGGTGCCCGCCACCACGCCGGGCTAATTTTTTGTATTTTTAGTAGAGACGGGGTTTCACCGTGTTAGCCAGGCTGGTCTCGATTGCCTGACCCTGTGATCCGTCCCTCGGCCTCCCAAAGTGCTGGGATTACAGGCGTAAGCCACCGCGGCCGGCCAGTTTTTCTTCTTGTAATGGGGTTGGAGATACAGTGATGTGTTTGCATGCCTCTGAAAATGATCCAGTGGAGACAGAGAAATTGATGAAGTGGTAAAAAGAGATGAAGGGTACAGGCTGTCCTTAAAAGGGGACAGAAATGGGCATCAATTGCCATATAAGGGAAGGCAGAGCACATTGCTGTGAAGGTGGGACGTTACTGGATTTGGTAGTGGTGAGATGAGAAAGTCTTCTGAATATCTCTAGTTTCTACTTCAAACACTTACATTTGCAATCATCTTCTGAGCAGTCCAAAAGTTATGAAGTAGTAATTAGGGAGACTGAGAAAATGAATCAATAGAGAACATACAATAGAATTGCTGAAAGTGTTGAGGGAGCCCTTGACGTTTATGGACATAGATTTTAAGCAAGACCTGTCATCTTGGTTTTTAGTTTCTAGATAGATTCAGTTGTTTGTGTAAAATCCCAGAATTAATGGAGAGATAAGTTTAACTGTGGTTTGGATTTTACCAGTGAGTACACTGGATGGAAAGGTGTGCAGGAGAGTTGAGGGAATGTGCAGGAATAAGAGTATAGAGATAAGCAGAGGAATTTAAGTAGGATAAAGAGGAAAGTGAATTTTCAGGCAGCTGATGATCAATAAAAAATATAAGAATCAGTGGTTGGAAGGCATTGGTGAGATTATGTAACTTTTGAATAAGGATTTACGAAAAATAATGATAGATACAAAAGATTGATAAGCTGTGTGTATGAATCCTTGTTCTTGACAAAAATCACATGTAACTTTTTTGCAGATCTTACGGTTTTTTTCTGCATGAATCATAAAGAAGACTTTAACAAATTATGAAATAAAAGAACTGAATAGGACAAATCCTCTGAAAAAAAATGCACTAAAACAAACAAACAAAAACAAAGATTCAACTCTACTGAACATTTGTCGTTCACAGCTTCCTAAAAATTTTTGAATTTTCCCATTACATTTTGAGCATTATCCATAGTATATTTATACCCTAAACTCTCACTGTAAAAAACAGTAAATTGAATGGGAGGATGAGTGAATGAATTAATGAATGAATGAAGCACAAACTACTACATTTCTCATTTCATTTGCCCTAAGATGCGTATTGGTGATTTAGGCTCTGTCCTTGAGATATAGTGGGATTCACTTACCTTGAGGAAAAAACAGGCAAGGAGCAAATTCTCCATTTTCCAGTTATTTTCTGCAGTCGATGGCAGCAATGCTAGTTTCCACTTTGGGAGAGACAGTATCACCTGGAGCCAGAAGCACTGGTAGCAATTACCCATGTCAACTTCTCAGGAGAGGCAGCAACCCCTCAGAAGATCAGTTCTCAAGACCAGCTTGACCAACATGGTGAAACCCCGACTCTACTAAACATAGAAAAGTTAGCCCAGTATGGTGGCAGATGCCTGTAGCCCCAGCTACTCAGGTGGTTGAGGCAGGAGAATTGCTTGAACTGGGGAGGCAGAAGTTGCAGTGAGCGGAGATCATGCCATTGCACTCCAACCTGGGTGACAGAGCGAGACTCTGTCTCAAAAAAGAAAAAAAAAAAAAAAAAAAAGAAGTTCCTTTCTATGATAAAATTCTAAGAATTATTTCTTCAACATGCAGTTAGAGTTTATTTATTCGTCTCTCCCGGTAATTCTCTAAGCTGTCTTTATTCAGATATCTCTTTCCTCTAAAACTAGCTAAGGTAGATTCTATTGTCTGAAACTAAAAATTCTCACCAGTATGTCACCACTTCAAATCTGACACAATTTTAAAAATTTCCTATATGCACTAAAATATGAAGAAATAAGAATACAGCATGTCATAAATTATTAGAAAGTAAGTATATTTATATTTATAGACAAAGTCATAATTTTGAACATTTTCATTCCTTAAACAAAAAGAAAAAAAGTCAACATGTCTGCTACTTGTTTTTGACATTTTTTCCTAAAGAATTACTTGAGTATAAAACATAATAGTGTATAAAGATTATGTTAGATATTTCCAGAAAAACAAGAGGTTTTTCATGGCTATTATTATTAGCAGTAGAAACATTAATAAGGCATTACCATTAAAACACACTTGAAACTATGAAGAATGCTTTATTTTCTCTCTCAATTAATGGAGAATACAAATACAAAGCAAAAATATATCTTTAGTAATATTAGAAAGTAAGTTTATAGGCTGGGCGTGGTGACTTACGCCTGTAATCCCAACACTATGGGAGGCCGAGGCAGGAGGATCACCTGTGGTCAGGAGCTCGGGTATACCTGAATGGTGAAACCCCATCTCTACTAAAAATACAAAAGTTAGTTGAGTATGGTGGCGCTCCTGTAGTCCAAGCTACTAGGGAGGCTGAGGCAGGAGAATCACTTGAACTTGGGAGGTGGAGGTTGCAGTGAGCTGAGATTGTGCCACTGTACTCCAGCCTGGGGAGCAGAGTGACAGCCCATCTCAAAAAAAAAAAGAGAGAGGGACAGAGGAGAGAAAAGAAAATAAGTTTATAGACAAGCAAACAAGGTAAACATATAGATGAAATGTAGAGGAAACTACCAAAAATTGTAAATAATTTTTAACAGTTGTGGGATTGTAGAATCATTTTCTCCTTTCTTTTATTTCTAACCAAATTGGTTGGAGTATACTTAACCACAATAAAATGCACAGGTTTTAAGTGCACAAATTTTTATTGACACATAAAAATTCTACATATTTATGGCATACATGTGATATTTTCATACATGCATACAGTATTTAATGATCAAATTAGAGAATTAGGCAATCTATCACCTCAAACATTGATGGAGTTTGTGTTGTGGGAACTTTTCAAGTCCTCTCTTCTAGCTATTTTGAAATATATAATACATTATTATTACCTGTAGTTGCCTTACTATGCAATTGAGTACTAGCACTTATTCCTTGTATCTAATTGTATGTTTGTGCCCATTAACCAACCTCTCTATGCCCCCCAGTCCACCCCTCCCAGCCTCAAGTTCTTATCATTTTTGCTCTCTACCTCTATGAGATCAACGTTTTTAGCCCCCACATATAAGTTAGAACATGTGATATTTGTCTTTTTGTGCCTGGATTATTCAGGTAACATAATGATTTCCAGTTCCACCTGTCATCTTGCTTTAAATGACAGAATTTCAATCCTTTTTATAGCCAAATAGTATGCCATTGTGTATACATGCCATATTTTCCTTTTCCATTCATTCATTGATGAATATTAAGTATATAATTTCATGAGTATTAGCAAATACACACAACTGTGAAACCACCAGACATATCAAGATATAGAACATTTTCATGAAATATTTGTTTGAGCCCATTTTACCATTAGATTAATTTTTTCTTTTTGTGTGAGCTGTAGTTGTTCTTTATATATTTTGAGGATAAGTCCTTTGTTTGTTACATTTATTATAAATATTTCTTTTAGTCTGTAACTTGTTTTGCTTTTTAATTTATTTAACACTGTCTTTTCAAGAGTGGAAATTTTTAATTTTGATTAAGTCCAATTTATCACATTTTCTATTTGTGTCCTAAGAAATGTTTGCCTACCTCATGGTGGCAAAGATATTTTCCTGTGTTTTATTTGGGACTTTTAATGATTTTACATTTATGTTTATATTTATGGCCTATTCCCCACTAACTTTTTGAAGGATCTGAGATAGAGATGAAGAATTCTCTCCTACAGTCCCATACAGATCTCTAGTTCTTGAAAAAGACTATTCTTTCTCCATTGTATAGCTTTGGCACTTTAGTCAAAAATCAATTAACACTAAATATTGATTCTTTTTCTTGTTTCTTTATTTTATACACTCAATATTTATCTGTTATGCCTAAAACCAATACTACATTGCAGTCAGGTTCATAGAAAGTCTTAAAATTAGGTAGTGCAAATCCTACCTGATTTTAAAAAGTACTGATTCCAAAAATTATTTTGGACCTGGCCTAGTGGCTGACACCTGTAATCTCAGGTTCTAAAAGAGTGAGGTGGAAGGATCTCTTGAAGCCAGGAGTTTTAGACCAGCCTGGATAGCATAGCAAAATCTTGTTTCTGAAAAAACTTAAAAAATTAGCTGAGCATGGTGGCCCTCAGCCTCAGAGGCTGAGGAGGGAGGATCGCTTACTCCCAGGAGTCTGCAATCTTTTATGATCGTACCACTGCACTCCAGCCTGGGCAGCAGAATGGAACGAAGTCCCATCTCTAAAACAAAAACAAATAAACAGTTTTTCTGCCGTAATTTTTTTTCTCTATAACTTTCATAATCAGCCTGTCCACTTCTAAAAGAGAAAAAGAAAATTCTTAGAATTGGAATTTTGATTGAAATTGTATTGGACCTATAAATCAATTTGAGGAAAAATATTATTGTAACAACATTGGGCATTTTAATTCATACACATGGAAGATATCTTCATTCACTTAGATTTTCTTTTTTTTTTGAGACGGAGTCTAACTATCACCAGGCTGGAATGCAGTGGTGCGATCTCTGCTCACTGAAACCTCCGCCTGCTGGGTTCAAGCGATTCTCCTGCCTCTGCCACATGAGTAGCTGGGATTACAGGCACGTGCCGCCACGCCCAGCTAATTTTTGTATTTTTAGTAGAGATGGGGTTTCACCACGTTGGCCAGGATGGTCTCGACCTCCTGACCTTGTGATCTGCCCACCTCAGCCCCCCAAAGTGCTGGGATTACAGGCGTGAGCCACCTTGCCTGGCCCACTTTGATTTTTTTCTAATTTCTTTATGGAGTGTTTTGTTATTTTTCTGTGCATAGATGTCACTCATCTTTTGCAAAACTTATGAAATATTTTGATACCAATGTAAATAGTAATTTGAAATTTTTTTTCAAATTGTTTATTACTAGTACATACAAATAAAATTGTTTTATTGAACTTCTATCTACCAATTGAATAAATTCACTTAATAATTTTAGTAATTTTTAAGGTAGACTTCTAACCTTTCCTACTTAATCTTTCTACCTGCAAGTAGAGGCAATTTTTCCTTTCCTTTTTTTTTTTTCCCCCTGAGATTTGTACCTCTCCTTTCTTCCTTGAATTATTACATGAGTTGGGGCCTCTAGCATCACACTGAAATGAAAGTGGGAAGAATAGGCATCCTGGCTTTCTTCCGGATCTTAGAAAAGAAAGCATTCAGTCTTTTAAAATTAAGTGAGGCCCACATCAAAGTGATAAAGTGGAGCTCCATGTTTACAAATTATTAAGAACCTCAGAACAGCGACAGCATATCATTAAACCAAGTAGAGAGCCCTTTGAAAGAAGAGGCATTGTGTGACTGCAGAGGTCATGGGTCTTTGATGGTGTCCTTGGTTATAACACCATCAGTGCATATTTCATTAATGTCCTTTACCAGGTAGTTTCCTGAAAGTGTTTATTATGTAGTATGAATGAGTTTTGAATTTTGACAACTGGTTTTTCTCCACCTACTGAGATAATCGAATGATTTCTTTTCATTTTCAGTTAATTTGGTGGATTAAATTTATTTTCAATTTTTGAAGCAAACTAGAATTCCTATGACAAATCCCACATAATCACCATGTATTATCTTTTTTGTTTATTACTGGATTCAATTTGCTACTATTTTGTTGAAGACTTTCACATTTATATTAACAACTGATATAGTCCTGTAATTTCATTTCTGTGACGTTTTGGCCTAATTTTGGTATCATAGTCATGCTGGCCTCACAAAATGAGTTGGGATGAGTTTTCTTCATTTTCTGAAAGAGTTTGTGTAGACTGATGTAATTTATACATAAAGGTAATAGAATTCACTAATGAAACTCTCTGGGTTACGTATCTCTGTGGGAAATTTTTAAAAATTTTCATTGCTATAAATTCAATTTGTTTAACAGATACAGGGCTACTCAGATTTTCTCTTTGCATTGTTTCAGTTTAGTAGGCTGTGTTTTAAGGAATTTGTGCTATTCCATAAAAGAGCAACCTTTCTCCTAGATGGGTCTTGGCATGCCACTGAAGCATATTTTATTGACATATCACTATCTATTAAATGATTTCAGAAGTCTGCTTTATTGCAAAATCACTAAACTAAGTGATGAGACCACACTGAAGTTTGAAGCGAATTATTTAAGATAGTGCAAAAATATCCTACTCAATAAAGTCATATTTGTCATGCAATTGTGTTTATTATGTTAGTATTTTGACATCAACATACTTGTGCTTGTGAAATCATTTTAGAATCACTTGTAAGTGTGACCTTGTATTCCTTCTATTGTAAAAAAACACATACCACCAACTTTTAGTATATAATTATACCAGCTGGCCATTATTAAAATTTATAATGTGCAAATTTAAATTCCTCTAACTTTCATATTTTTATTCTATATTTTTCTTTCTGTATTATTATAGTAGTAAGATTCTTAATGATATAAATTATCATTTTATTTAATACAATGATTTATGTGATACTGAAACTAGAATTTTCTGTATTCGGTTAGTCACTGATTTTGTATAATTCTTCACAATGTAAGTTTATTTATATGTCTGTATTGAAGACAAAGAACAGTGTCTTTTATTGTCTTTCCAGTTGCTTTTCTGTTATATAATATATATTTTATATATAATTATATGTATAATTTTTATATGGTATAAAGACATACTATGTAATATATAGTAAGTTATATAGTCAGTCATATATCATAAATTATATAAATATACAAATTAAAAATGTATAATTTATAATTTAAATATATAATCTATATATAATTTATATAATTTAAATATATATATTATAAATACATAAATTATATAAATAAATATATAGTAAATTATATATGTTATATCACAGAAAAGCAACTGGAAAGACAGTAAAAGACACTATTCTTTCTCTTCATTCCAATCTTATATATTATATAAGATTTTATACATACAATTTACTGTACAGTAAGTTAATTTTTATGTATTACTTACTATATTACTATATGGTAAGTTATACATAGTACATTATATATATAGAGAGAGAGAGAGAGAAAGAGAGAGAGTAAATCCATGGCGATGGGAGCAATCACACTTCCTGGGCAATTAGTAGAAAGATTGCTTCAAAACACTTCTTTTATTTTACTCATAATTTCACCTTACAATTTTCCATAAATTTATCTATAAATCGTGTAGGTTCTGAAATTCTTTAGCATTTGCTATTTTTCCCCATAAAACTACTCACTACAGTGTTTCTCAAAATGTGGTGAACAGAGGCAGCAATCACATGCATGAATACAAAACCGTTTAGATTTTTGGTCCTCTCAATGACCGGGTAGACCTAAGAAAGCTTTGATAAGTTTTTACGCAAAGTGGGGCCGCTTGCCTTGATTGTACACTGGAAAAACAAGCAGATGTTCTGTTTAAAGCATCATATGATAAAGTTGTCAACCAGAACCCAGAAACATCACAATCAGGATGATGTAAATTACTATTGCTGTGACTAACCCTGGGCATTTTATGAGATAGGAATGTTTTTAGGCAACTGTCATATTATTCTATCATAAAGTAATATTTAAATTGACTCCTCAAAAACCATCGTTAAATTAGGTTAGCACAAACTTCTGACTTCAAAGATAATCTGCATCTTACAATAAAGCCTAGAAGTAGAGAAATAGGATTTATCTATAGAATATGGTAGCTCTCTTCTGGAATTGCAGGGTAGTACAGTAGTAGACTACAGAGGGGTAGGCTCCACTGAAATAAGAATGAGGAATTTAATTATACAGATAGGATGGGGAAAAGATTTCATAATTCGATTCTGTTCTGTATATTTAAATTTTATTTCCAAACTGCTACTTTTAGCTTTTCCCATGAATCCTGGACTTGGTGGAAAGAAAGATGAACAATGTATGGTCCCTGCCTTGGTATGATATGTTTAACATGATGTACCCTTCTCCTTCCCCTCTTTAAATCTTTATAGCAGGCATTTAAGGTAGCTATTGATAACAAATTTTTGAATGATGAAGTAATACATAGCAACTTAACAATCATTCTGTTTATAAATGGTGTTACAAACCTCTAAACTAATAATTTAGACTCATAAGATGGTTAATTTTATGTGTCAACTTCAGTGGGCCAAGTGGTGCCCAGATATTTGGTTAAACATTATTCTGGGTATGCCCTTGAGAGTGTTTCTCTATGTGATTAACAATTGGTTCAGTAGATTGAGTAAAACAAACGACTCTTGCCCATGTGGATAGACCTCATCCAACTGGCTAAAGGTCTGAAGTAAGAGAGAATTTGCTTTCTCTGCCTGTTTTACAGCTGGGACATCAATCTTCTCTTAACTTCAAACTTGGACTTGGAGTGGGATTTACACCATCAGCTTTCTTGCTTCTCAGGCATTTGGACATGCACTGGAACTATACCATCAGCTCTTCTAGGTCTCTGACTTGCCAGCTGCAAATCTTGGAACTCCTCAGCCCCATAACCACATGTGCCAAGTCTTTCTTTCTTCATCTGTCTGTCTGTCTGTCTATCTATCTATCTATCTATCTATCTATCTATCTATCTATCTATCTATCTATCTATCTAT
>NC_045448.1:79437716-79466690 GCF_002776525.5 Piliocolobus tephrosceles | reverse complement strand
TATCTATCTATCTATCTATCTATCTATCTATCTATCTATCTATCTATTTATTCATATACCTATATATGTATGTATCTATATATTTTCCTATCTATCTATCTATCTATCTATCTATCTATCTATCTATCTATCTATTTATCATCTATCTATCTATCTATCCATTCTATTCTATTGTTAGGTTTCTCTGGAGACTTCTGATTAATAAACTCCAGAACAACTTGCTGAAGAAATGATTTCTTGTTTGTGGCAGGCAAATACTAGCTCTTCAGAAGATATCTGTGTCCTAATCTCAGGAACCTAAGAATGTTATCTTATTGCACATAAAATGTTATTAGGTTATGTTCTTAGGGGGAGGAGTTTACACTGTATTATCTGAGTAGGTTATGAATGCAATCTATCTATCTATCTATCTATCTATCTATCTATCTGTCATTCATCTATCTATCATGCTATATTTATATTTAGGAAGCAAAGGGAGATTTAATAAGAAGAAAAGGCAATGTGACACCAGAGAGAGATTTGAGTGATATGATTACAAGCTAAGGAATGCTGGCAACCGCAAGAAGCTGAAAAACGCAAGGAACTGATTCTTTCCTAGAATCTCCCAAGAGAACACACTCCTGATGGCACCTTGATTTCTTCTCAGTAAAACTGATTTTAGACTTCTGCCTCCAAAGCTGTGAGACAATACACTTCTGTTGTTTTAAATTATAATTTTTGTGCTAATTTGTTATAGCAGCCATGAGAAATGAATACACTACTTTTGACATCAATTTCGACCTTCCCTTATGCTGATTTCTCTTTTCTGTGGGGATACTGATAGGGAGAAAAGATGAGAAAGAAGGACATTACTATTTATTAGGTATTCTTTTGTGTCTGGTGCCGTGCTAGACATTCAGTATATATTATGTCATTCCTTCATCTTCTCAGAATAACTTGCTAAAATGACAAAGCCCTAATCATGGAAATTCAAACTTCTCTGTATCATCATGCTAACATGATGACATCGTTACATTTCTTCAATGGCTATCTACAGCCCCATGAAGGCATTGCAGTCTGTTGGCCTTTGAACAAATCTGGCCAAGGAGACTTTTGTCTGGTGGCATAATGTCGTAAACTCATTTTAACTTGGAGGATTTTAATCAAGAAATTCACTAGCTCCCTAGTTGCTCACAGTTCCCACTACTCAATGCTGTTGCTACTACCAGCTTTACAGAATGAGAAATCTTCTCTGGTCTCTGATGATGCTTCAGCATGCAACTCTGGCCTGAGCTCAATCACCTCTTTCATGTTTTGTCCCCGATTTACCTGTCACATCATGGCTTTTCCCTCTTGCACTTTCAACTGCATGTTGCCCTCAGTTAAACCAGAAGATCACATTGCTGTTCTCTATGTTTCAAATGCTGCCCCAATGGTGTGGAATAGTCTTGTTGCTCCTGATTCTAGTTCATCTCAGGACTTAGTTTAGTCTCTCTGTACCACAAAATCCTGCTCTTCTGGCTTCCACCTGAATCATGAATCTTCTCTGTGTGCTTTCATGTCATGTATAACTCTAATTCTTAGTTTTATGAATGCCATACGGTAATTATTTATTCATTATGCTGTTACAGACAGAAAGCGACTTGAAACAGAGATTACATTTTGTTTGTATCTCCAACATTTGACATAGTGCCTAGAACATGGAATGTCTTCAAATTTTTGAATAATTTGAATCCACATAAGAATTCATGTGAGATAGATATCATGAAGTATATTTTATATGTGGAAACATTTCTTGTTTGGGATATGCCAGTGCATTAAGCTCAGTAATCTCACTCAGTCTTTATTCACTGTGGTCGGATTCTTATTATAAAGGGTTGATTATATATTCCATGTGGAAACATACCCAATCAGTGATCATGGAAATTCATGGCTCTCCAGATCTTCAAAGAAATTGAAATATTCCAACTTCTAAATGCCTTCCTGAAATATTGAAGTCTCCTTGGGGTAAAATAGTGAAGTAAGCTGTATGTCTCCAGGAGTTTTGATCTAGGAGCTTTGGAAGTGGGAAGTGGAAGGATAAAGGGGACTGGTTATTTTGTATAATCAACAATTAGACAAAAACATGTATCTGTGAGAGAATTGGGGTCCTGAGGAAAGTTGGGCCGTCAGAGCAGGCATTAGTATGTATTGTAGGAGATAAAAGGCTCCTTAAAGGATTCCTAGAAATGTAAAACAATATTTTTAGATTTGTTAGTCTGTTCTGAAGCATATTCAGATTAAATTAAAATGAAGATGGAGAGTCAATAAAAATAAGATAAATAAAAATAAAAATGAGGAGTTAAGGCTTCAATGTAATGTGGCCACATAGTCAGTGGTTTATATAGTTTTTAGTCCAAGTATTTCTATTTGAAGCCTAAATCTAGTTGCTCTTTTTTTTTTTTTTTGAGACGGAGTCTTGCTCTGTCGCCCGGGCTGGAGTGCTGTGGCCGGATCTCAGCTCACTGCAAGCTCCGCCTCCCGGGTTCACGCCATTCTCCTGCCTCAGCCTCCCGAGTAGCTGGGACTACAGGCGCCCGCCACCTCGCCCGGCTAGTTTTTTGTATTTTTTAGTAGAGACGGGGTTTCACCGTGTTAGCCAGGATGGTCTCGATCTCCTGACCTCATGATCCGCCCGTCTCGGCCTCCCAAAGTGCTGGGATTACAGGCTTGAGCCACCGCACCCGGCCTCTAGTTGCTCTTTTAATGGCCAAGTTGATTGCCTCTTATATACTAATTCTATTTCCAGAGAGGGATAGGAATTTTTTTAAAAGGCCACGTCTTTTATTTTGTGTTGCTTTTCATACAGTGTCTAACACTTATTGTTATTTTCCAAATATAGTGACTTTTAAATATTTTACAACTATAGTAACATTTTGTAAGAATATTGTTACAGTAGTCTTCATAATAAAATGTTTATAAGCTTTGTAAAATTACTTAGTTTTAGTAATAGTCTGCGACACTAAATTCCTGTGCATAAAATAAGAAATACCTTTATCTAGGCTAGAAAATAGACACATGTACATTATTAGGGCAAAAACAATTGAGGATGATATTACGATATAATGAAGATGGGGTTAATTGGAGGATACCTCAGTAGCTCCTGATCCTATGTATATAAAAAAATGAAGAGATTCTTTACCTGAAATGAAAAAGTAGCCTCAAACTTCAGGTGGCAGAACTTTAGATGGGTTGGCTACCTCTGCTGGCAGGGAATTTTCAAAGTCTCCACCTGCTGCAAATGCCACGTCGAGTAAAGATGAAGGTACTGTGAAGTTGAGGGTAACTGGCTTCCCCTGGGGGCTATGACAGCATTTAAAGAGGGTATCTGTGCTCCAGTATAATTTAGATTTTTACTACTATGACAGACAGAAAATGTTTTGTAAAACAGTGAACTTCCTATTGTCTATCTTATTTTTTCAATAGCCTCTTCCCAATACCATCGGACAAATAGACCAATAGTTAAGACCAGGAGTTGGCAAACTTTTTCTATAATAGGCCAAATGGAAGCAACTTTCAAATTTGTGGACCATGCAGTCCAGTGTGTACTGCCACTACTCAACCCTGCTGTTGTGGTACAAAAGTAGCCATAGACAATATATCAACAAATAGATGTGTATGGGTTCCAATAAAACTTTATTTTCAAAATGAGGCAGTACGCAGTTTGGGCCTGCTCACATGGCATACTCTGCCAATTTATGACCTAGAGAAACAAAACTACAGAAAATACAGACTTTTTCTTCTTGCCTTTGAGACTAAAGGTTTTGAACATGGGCCTGTAATAGTTCTAAACTAAAACCATCTCAAATCTAAATCTTGGACCAATACAAAAACTTCTCTCTTTAAATTGAATAAATAGCAAAACCAAAAAAAAAAAAAAAAAGGATCTGCTGTCTGCAAATACAATTATCAATATAAAGATATCACACCAGGAAACCAAGGTAAATGTCATCCAGTTATGTAATGTAATTGCAAGAAACATGTAAAAATACATTATTTTCTCTCTGTCCTAAACAATTAGGAGAATTCCACAACTATATGTCATAGTCATATTTCTTCAGTTTATAGAAAACAAAGCAGAAAAAATAACTGCAATCAGAAAAACAAGATTAATCTACCAAAATGTACAAACAAAATTAAGTCAGAATTTTTTATACATTATGTCATAAAATAATGAAAAATATTGAGCAGGTCTTAAGGATCAAGTTAGTGAACAGATTAAAAAATACAAGGTTAGTTTATACCCTTTGCAAGGTATAAAAAGGATTTCTGACAGGCAGACGCTTCATATATCTTCAAGTGCTGCTGTGGTAAGAAAAATGAAAGCAGATTAGGATCTCATTTATAAGTGAGATATGCCATAAAGACAGGGTGATGAGCAATAAAATTAGAAACAGCAACTAAATAATTTGTGTTAATATGTTTAGGAAAATATAACACAAATGTCAAAACATTGTTTAGAAGGAAAATGCACAATGTCAAAAAATTAACAATCTGAATTGATAAAATAGTTTATCAAACATTATGGGAAATGAGTAGAGAAGAAGGTAGATAAGCCTGTAAAATACATTTTCCTAAAGTATGATACAGTGTGAGAATCATTAGTTTACAGTTCTGGAATATTGATAAAGAGCTTGGATTTTTAACTATTTTTACTTTACATTCACCTTTAGTAAAATAAAAACAAGATAAACAATTTTTGAATCATTTGAGGAAAAAAAATATTTGCCCCAACTGTACGGTAAAAACACTCCTCCAAAGCATTTGTATGCCAAAGTAGAAATAATCTACATAGATAGAATAGAAAATACAAATAAGACAATGACATCCACATATCTAAAATTATGGGAAAAGTTGTAGGCAACTGCTAAAATTGTAGGCCAAAGATAACTCAATTTTACTATTACTATTATAATTTTAAATTACTTCTCTGTTTTACCATATTCTCAGAGTGACTAATAAGATTTGTTAATAGTCAAGATTAATGACACAGGGATTAGGAATAATGTAGAAAAGAAAGGTACATATAAGATCTGGTTCTCTAATTCATAATAGAATTAGAGAAATCTCTCAAATGACTAAGTGAGAAAAGTGAGGTAACATTAAACCTTAGAACACAACATAAGGGGCTTTATACCTCTTTTCTGTCTTATTTACTTAGAGTATTAATTGCAGAGATGCTTCCTCTTTCCAATTCTCTATCCTTTTCCTGCAAAATGTCAAATATTAAAATATACTTCTTTAAGAAACTGAACTACCCCTGGAGCATAAAATATCTCTGCAATGGATCATCCACAATAGAAAGCCACTAAGTAATTGCAGATCTGCTCAACTGTTAAGCAGTCATAATTTAAATTTAGGTAATTTGTCATGATTTAAATTCATTATATGATTAACTGGGTTTTATCTTCATGCATTTGTCTATTTAGACAAGCACATTATGTTATTAATTTTTATAACATTATGTTATTTATTTTTTCTTATTGATTTGTAAGAGGTACATATATTTAAGACACTGGTTCTTTGTCTATTTTATTTATTGCATGTGTCTTTTTTCAGGTTGATAACTTTTCATTTACACTTTATAAGACCAGAATCTCTCTTTTTTTAAGTCAAATATATCAGTCTTTTTGCTTAATAATTTTTCCTTTTGCTGTCGTGTTTAAAAAACATTCTCTACCTTAAAATAAAAATATTCATCTTCTTGACCATAAATGTGTTTAAAATTTTGCTTTTCACATTTAAATATTTCTTTCAAAAATTTATACACAAAAAATTTATAAGACACATCATTGTGAAGCTTTAGAATAACTATAAGAAGAAGGCTTAAACATGTTGAGAGAAAGGATTTTTTAAAAAAACACATTGCATAAGGAAACAACTCAAAATAGCATCAGCTTTAGCAACTTCAGTTCAGAATACAAAAAGACTGGAACAAGGCTTCAGAATTACTAGGCACAATAATTTTGAATCGATAATGTTTTTCTCATTCAAACTATCAAATATGAGGTTAGAATAAAGGAATTTTCAGATATCCAAGGACTAAAAAGAACTGTATTTTCCATAGTCCCTTTCTGAGAATGCTATTGAAGCATGTGTTTCCACAGGATGGCAGACTGAATCGAGGTAAAGGAAGACATGTGATTTAAGAATGTAATATCCTGCCGAAGAAATGCTAGGTAGTCCAGGGATAATCACCCTCCATTAGTCAGATAGCAGCCAGTCTACATTACAGGAGGTGAATAGATGTCTGTCGGAGGATGCTGTATGCCAAAATGGTAAAAAGGAGATTACAGATTATATGCATGAATAACTAGAGAAAAAAATACAACCAAAATTTTGTTAGATTTGCCAGCATAAAATAGCTGAAAAGCTCTGAATAGTTTAAAGAGAGTTGCGTTCAAGTACAAAGTGTGACGGCAGCCATCTGGGGAACAGAGCCATATCAAAGAATGATGATCAGTGTTCCCAGGGTGGGCAAAAATGGGGATGATTTATACAGGCAGAATGGAGGTGCTGAACCTTGGAAAATTACATTCCTCACTCAAAGGCTAATATTCAAATACAAGTTTTGATTAGCTACTATTGATTACACTCTAAGAGGATTGCTCAGCATTCTCTTCCAAAGAGGTAATAGTTACAAGGTTCTCTATCTCCATGTGATTTAGTCCAGGTTTGAATAACGAATGGGGAGTCTGCTTAATATAAAACATCTCAACACAAAGATTAGGAAGCAATGGTCGTGCACCAGAGAAGAAAACTTATTGTGTTGTATGAGTCAGCTTCCAGGGCTTAACTTCTCCCTTTGGCGTAATAAATTTGGAAGGTCCTGAAACTTTATTTTCTTTTTACAGGTTTAATTAAATCTTTGGACTTAATTAAAAGTAGATACATAGAACTCTAAGCAAATGTTATTTAAGAAGTAGAAATAACTCCAAAAGTAAATTTTAAAAAGATAGAAAAAATCCCACAGAATAATGGTCTCCTACCTTGTACAACAGTGTATATTACTTAATGTTAACACTACTGGCTTAAGCCAAAATATTCACATTTACAGAATATGGGAATTTATCTGTTCAAGTTCAGCCAGAGAAATTGAACAAGGAGGAGATACGTAAATAATCATGGGAGTACCCATGAGGGATTGGTTCCAGGACCTCTTTGAGATACCAAAATCTGTGAATGCTCCAGTCCCTGATATAAAATGGTGTAGTATTTGTGTGTAACTTATGCACATCCTCCCATATACTTTATTTCTAGATTACTTGTAATATTAGGTACAATGGAAACGCTGTGTTAATAGGTGTTATAGTGTATCATTTAAGGAATAACAACAAGAAACAAAATGTCTGTAGGTGTTCAGTACAGATGTAATTTTTTTCCCAAATATTTTTTATCCAATGGTTGCTTGAATCCACAGATGTAATACCCATGAATATGGAGAGCTGAGTGTGTGTGTGTGTGTGTATCTATATAAGTAGATAGATATAGATATATCTATATATGTAGATAGATATAGATATATCTTCATATACATATGCATATATATGTGTGTTTGTATATATGTGTCTATACATATACATATGCACATATATACATATACATATATACACACACATATATATTTAATAAAATTTATTTAAAAGAATTGGCATATACCATGTGAAGTTTCGCAAGTCAAGTTTGAAATCTGTCAGGTGACCCATTAGGAAGGACAGGCTAGAATTCTCAAATACTAACTGAAGCTTCTATTCTCAGATAGCATTTACTCTCCAGAGAAACCACAGCTCTGCTCTTAGGACCTTCAACTGATTTGAGTCAGATCTACCTGAATTCTCTAAGATAATCTTTTCTTAAAGTCACTGATTACGGGCTTTAATCACAACTACAAAATAACAGCAATGGCTAGATTGATGTTTGATTGAAAAACGGGTGACTGTAGCCTAGCCAAGTTGACAATAAAACTGTCCATCATAGGGATATAAGTATTCAACTGCACTAAGAACTCAATAGGTAATGACAGAATGAATAAGAAACACATGAATAAGTATATGCAATGCTTACTCTAATCAACAAACAGCGTGGGTCTTGGATTCTAGTAGACAATCAAACTCACTAGCTATGATGGATTTATTGGTTTAAAGAAACTAAGATGGACAACAACACAACATGTAGCACAACATCATGGAAGAAGGTTCTAGATTCTCAGGCTCACCTACCAACCATGCCAAAGCCAGCCCATCCATGGGAAGTATATGACCATGAAAAATGGGGTGGAGTGTGAGAAAACTACATCATCTCTGGGAAGCCAGTAGATTTTGAGTTTCATCAAAATTTGTCTGTTTTGACTAAGCACATTCTAATTTCTTATTCAAGACTGTATTTGTTGCTGCAGCCAACCATAGGATGGTGAATTACTTAAGACTGAACAGAGTTTTAAATATGCCTAGCTTTGTATTTAAGATTAGGAGAAGATTTATCCCTGGTAAATACAATTTTCATTTCCTTTTTTAAAAACAGATTTATTTAGATACAATCGACAGAAAATAAAATGTACATTTTAAAAAACAATCAATGCCAACTTATGTATACACCAGTAAAACCATCACCACAATCAAGAAAACATATTTACCACCCCTCAAATATTATTCAAATCCTTAGTAATCCCCAGACCTGCTTTCTGTCATTGAAGATTCATTTGCATTGTCTTTAATTTTATATTAATGAAATCATGCAGGGCCTATTTCCCCTCCCCTCCCCTCCCTTCCCCTCCCCTTCCGTTCCTTCTTTCTTTCTTTGATACAGAGTCTCACTATGTCACCCAGGCTGGAGTGCAGTGGCACAATCGTGGCTCACTGCAACCTCCGTCTCCCAGGTTCAAGCAATTCTCCTGCCTCAGCCTCCTGAGTACCTGGGATTACAGGCACCCGCCACCACGCTCAGCTAATTTTTGTATTTTTAGCAGAGATGGGGTTTCACCATGTTGGTTACATTGGTCTCAAACTCCTGACCTCATGATCCGCCCACCTCTGCCTCCCGAAGTGCTGGGATTATAGGCATGAGTCACCACACCTGGAATGAGACACCACCTCTCCTGGCCATGAGTCACCATGCCAGACCTGTTTCATTTAGCATAAATATTTTGAGATTCATCTATGTTGTTGCAGGTGTCCATAGTATTCTTTTCTATTGCTGCCTAGTATTCCACAGTGTGAATATATAATAGTTAGTTTATCCATTGACTCATTAATGGATTTCCAGTTTGGGACTATTATAAATAGATTTGTTATGAACATTTATGTATAAGTCTTTGTTTGAACAGTTTCTTTTATTTATTTAATAAGATATGTGGGTGTAGGATGGCTGGGCCGTATGGTGGGAGAATATTGTTCCACATTCCTACCAACACTTGATATAATCTGTCTTTTAAATTTTAGGCATTTTAATAGGTAAGTAATGGAATCTAATGGTGGTTTTAATTTGTATTTCCCTAATGAAAAATAATGTTGAATCCCTTTTCAGGAGTTTATCTGCAATACATAGATGTTCTTTGATAAAGTATTTGTTAAATGTTTTGCCCATTTTT
This sequence comes from Piliocolobus tephrosceles, assembly GCF_002776525.5. NCBI lineage: Eukaryota > Metazoa > Chordata > Mammalia > Primates > Cercopithecidae > Piliocolobus > Piliocolobus tephrosceles. The sequence goes on along the minus strand of NC_045448.1, from coordinate 79,457,086 downwards.
AAATGGTTCCTCAATTTATGTTATTTTATTTTTATTGAGATTTGAGAGTGGTTTCTTTATTGATGGAGCTTTGGTATTGTATCTGAGGAATCTTTGACTAACCCAAGTATATAAAGATTTTCTTCTACATTCTTTCCATCAAGTTTTATGGTTTTAGGTTTTACATTTGGGTCTATGATCCATTATGAATTAATTTTTATGTAATATGACAAATGGATTAAAGTTATTTATTTTTTATTTTTTGCCTTTAATGTCTCTGTTCCAGCACCATTGATTGAAAAGATAGTTGTCGAGGAGGGCGGAGCAAGATGGCCGAATAGGAACAGCTCCAGTCTTCAACTCCGGGCGTGAGTGACACAGAAGACCAGTGATTTCTGTATCTTCAACTGAGGTACTGGGGTCATCTCACTGGGGAGTGCCGGACAATCGGTGCTGGTCAGCTGCTGCAGCCCGACCAGTGAGAGCTGAAGCAGGGCGAGGCATTGCCTCACCTGGGAAGCGCAAGGGGGAAGGGAATCCCTTTTCCTAGCCAGGCGAACTGAGACACACAACACCTGGAAAATCGGGTAATTCCCACCCCAATACTGCGCTTTAAGCAAACGGGCACACCAGGAGATTATACCCACACCTGGCCAGGAGGGTTCCACGGCCACAGAGCCTCCCTCATTGCTAGCACAGCAGTCTGCGATCTAACCGCAAGGCAGCAGCGAGGGTGGGGGAGGGGCGCCCGCCATTGCTGAGGCTTAAGTAGGTAAACAAAGCCGCTGGGAAGCTCCAACTGGGTGGAGCTCACAGCAGCTCAAGGAAACCTGCCTGTCTCTGTAGACTCCACCTCTGGGGACAGGGCACAGCTAAAAAACAACAGGGGAAGCAGCAGAGGCCTGTGCAGACCCGAGCAACTCTGTCTGACAGCTTTGAAGAGAGCAGTGGATCTCCCAACATGGAGGTTCAGATCTGAGAACGGACAGACTGCCTGCTCAAGTGGGTCCCTGACCCCTGAGTAGCCTAACTGGGAGACATCCCCCACTAGGGGCAGTCTGATACCCCACACCTCACAGGGTGGAGTACACCCCTGAGAGGAAGCTTCCAAAGTAAGAATCAGACAGGTACACTCGCTGTTCAGCAATATTCTATCTTCTGCAACCTCTGCTGCTGATACCCAGGCAAACAGGGTCTGGAGTGGACCTCAAGCAATCTCCAACAGACCTACAGCTGAAGGTCCTGACTATTAGAAGGAAAACTATCAAACAGGAAGAACACCTATACCAAAACCCCATCAGTACGTCACCATCATCAAAGACCAGAGGCAGATAAAACCACAAAGATAGGGAAGAAGCAGGGCAGAAAAGCTGGAAATTCAAAAAATAGGAGTGCATCTCCCCTTGCAAAGGAGCGCAGCTCATTGCCAGCAATGGATCAAAGCAGGTCAGAGAATGACTTTGACGAGATGAGAGAAGAAGGCTTCAGTCCATCAAACTTCTCAGAGCTAAAGGAGGAATTACATACCAAGGGCAAAGAAACTAAAAATCTTGAAAAAAGAGTGGAAGAATTGATAGCTAGAATAATTAATGCAGAGAAGGTCATAAATGAAATGACAGAGATGAAAACCATGACACGAGAAATACGTGACAAATCCACAAGCTTCAGTAACCAACTTGATCAACTGGAAGAAAGAGTATCAGCGATTGAGGATCAAATGAATGAAATGAAGCGAGAAGAGAAACCAAAAGAAAAAAGAAGAAAAAGAAATGAACAAAGCCTGCAAGAAGTATGGGATTATGTAAAAAGACCAAATCTACGTCTGATTGGGGTGCCTGGAAGTGAGGGGGAAAATGGAACCAAGTTGGAAAACACTCTTCAGGATATCATCCAGGAGAACTTCCCCAACCTAGTAGGGCAGGCCAACATTCAAATTCAGGAAATACAGAGAACACCACAAAGATATTCCTCGAGAAGAGCAACTCCAAGACACATAATTGCCAGATTCACCAAAGTTGAAATGAAGGAAAAAATCTTAAGGGCAGCCAGAGAGAAAGGTTGGGTTACCCACAAAGGAAAGCCCATCAGACTAACAGCAGACCTCTCAGCAGAAACTCTACAAGCCAGAAGAGAGTGGGGGCCAATATTCAACGTTCTTAAAGAAAAGAATTTTAAACCCAGAATTTCATATCCAGCCAAACTAAGTTTCATAAGTGAAGGAGAAATAAAATCCTTTACAGATAAGCAAATGCTTAGAGATTTTGTCACCACCAGGCCTGCCTTACAAGAGATCCTGAAGGAAGCCCTAAACATGGAATGGAACAAGCGGTACCAGCCATTGCAAAAACATGCCAAAATGTAAAGATCATCGAGGCTAGGAAGAAACTGCATCAACTAACGAGCAAAATAACCCGTTAATATCATAATGGCAGGATCAAGTTCACACATAACAATATTAACCTTAAATGTAAATGGACTAAATGCTCCAATTAAAAGACACAGACTGGCAAACTGGATAAAGAGTCAAGACCCATCAGTCTGCTGTCTTCAGGAGACCCATCTCACATGCAGAGACATACATAGGCTCAAAATAAAGGGATGGAGGAAGATCTACCAAGCAAATGGAGGACAAAAAAAAGCAGGGGTTGCAATCCTAGTCTCTGATAAAATAGACTTTAAACCATCAAAGATCAAAAGAGACAAAGAAGGCCATTACATAATGGTAAAGGGATCAACTCAACAGGAAGAGCTAACTACCCCATCAAAAAGTGGGCAAAGCATATGAATAGACATTTCTCAAGAGAAGACATTCATACAGCCAACAGACACATGAAAAAATGCTCATCATCACTGGCCATCAGAGAAATGCAAATCAAAACCACAATGAGATACCATCTCACACCAGTTAGAATGGCAATCATTAAAACGTCAGGAAACAACAGGTGCTGGAGAGGATGTGGAGAAATAGGAACACTTTTACACTGTTGGTGGGATTGTAAACTAGTTCAACCATTATGGAAAACAGTATGGCGGTTCCTCAAGGATCTAGATCTAGATGTACCATATGACCCAGCCATCCCACTACTGGATATATACCCAAAGGATTATAAATCACGCTGCTATAAAGACACATGCACACGTATGTTTATTGCAGCACTATTCACAATAGCAAAGACTTGGAATCAACCCAAATGTCCATCTGTGACAGACTGGATTAAGAAAATGTGGCACATATACACCATGGAATATTATGCAACCATAAAAAAGGATGAATTTGCGTCCTTTGTAGGGACATGGATGCAGCTGGAAACCATCATTCTTAGCAAACTATCACAAGAACAGAAAACCAAACACCGCATGTTCTCACTCATAGGTGGGAACTGAACAATGACATCACTTGGACTCAGGAAGGAGAACATCACACATCAGGGCCTATCATGGGGGGGAGGGGGGAGGGATTGCATTGGGAGTTATACCTGATATAAATGACGAATTGATGGGTGCTGACGAGTTGATGGGTGCAGCACACCAACATGGCACAAGTATACATATGTAACAAACCTGTACGTTATGCACATGTACCCTAGAACTTAAAGTGTAATAAAAAAAAGAAAAAAAAAAGAAAAGATAGTTGTCCATTCTCTGCTGAATTTCCTTTGAATATTTAATTAATTTAAATTTTTTAACATATATTTGCATCTATTTCTGTTCCACAAATGCCATTGTATAGCCAGGATTATAATAACACCTGATTCTGTTGAACTTATCTTTTAAATTAATCATTAAATGGGTAGCATAAATTCTTCAACTTTTCTCTTTTTCAAAGTTGTTTTCGCTATTATACATTAAAAATAATTTAATATAAATGTTAGAATCAGCTTCATAATTGCTACAAAATGAGGACAACTATTGCATGAAATTCATAGATCAAATTGTGGACACTTAACAGTATCGATTATTATGCCAGCAAAGCTTTGTCTTGTTTTGTAATTCGTATTACAAATCAAATAGCATGGGCAAAGCACCATTTTACTGAGTGACTCTAAAGAAAAACAAATTTCTATTTTATACTGTTAATTGAAACTATTCTGGTAAGACATTTATCATATTTATGCTAATTATTTTCTTTGAATTTATGATGAAATACACAAAACATACATATTTGAGAAATTTTATTATTTTAATTTGCTTCAAGATGAAGCACTAAAAAAAAAAAAAGTGCGTCGATTCTGATGTCAGCCCACTTGTGTTTGAATCTTGAGGCCATCCCTTAACTCCTCAGCATACTCCTCAGTGACTCAGTTCTAAAGATTTATCCATTAATACTCTCAAATGAATCTTTCTCAAGCTTGGCAGTAGTGTTGAAATGTACTTTGCTGTCGTAATGAAATACTTTTCATAAGTGGGAAAATTATTATGTTATTTGCCTGAGATTTTACCTCAATTGCAATGACTGAAAATATTGACAATTTGTAGCATGCAAAGTAATCAGGCTCTATAAGGCTGTGACCTACAAAACTTTGTACCTGATGACATTTTTTGAAAACCCTTTTGAGTCGTGACTGAGGTTTTAATATGTATGATGCTCAAGGGAGGTTGTTATACTAAAAATAAATGATCTATTTAAACTTTTACTTTGGAAAAGTTGTATTTGAGATAAGTTTTTTTTTTTTTTAATTGGGTCTGGGGAGAATCTCAAAGAATCCCTGCTTCCTCTAGTCTTGATCAGTAGCAGAAAGCTAGAACTGATGGAGCAGGGTCATTGAGTGAGCGCAGAGAAGGAAGTTTCAATCACTGTTGTAGCTTGTGACCTAATATTGGCTATAATTTGAGCATGTGTTGCAACAGCTTTTATGTAGTTCCTGCTTTGGGGGGACATTCAGTAAGTGAGTCAAATATTTTCTTAGACCTTGTTACATTTGACAAAGACCCTAAAATTGTTCAGCTTTGCCTTGTACCTTACATGCTGTAAGCTCAGCTTCTAATATCAATGGACTATGGGTGAGAGACTATCTCATCCTAGCCTTCCTGACTCTGCACTCACGTTGATTGCTCTCAGATGTAAGCTTAAGTATTCATCTAGCTTGACTGCTCTAATGAAACACCATTGACTGAGTGGTTTAAACAACAGACATTTATTTCTCACAATTCTGGAGCCTGGGAAGGCCAAGATCAAGATGCTGGCTGGTTTAATTCCTGTTGAGGGCTCTCTTCCTGGCTTATAGACAGCTACCTTCTCACTGTGTCTGCCCTAACATAGTGGAGAGAGTGATCCCATCTCTTCCTGTCTTTGTAAATCCACTAATCTCATCATGAGGTTCTTACCTTGGTAACACTACCCTCTCAAAGATTCCATCTCTAAATACTTGGGAGTTGGGACTCCAACATACAAATTTTTGGGGAGACACAATTCAGTGTATAGCAACATTTTTGGAATAAATGTTGTAGTAATGCATGAAGGCTGAATTTGCTTTGTTCTCTTACACAGCTGACAGTGGCAGGCAAGCTGGCCCTTTTAGTTCTCTCTGTCTTTCCCAGGCTATCAGGCACCTATGCTATTTCATTTGAGGTAGAAAATACACTTGCTTTGTGGCCCAGCACCTTGGTATATGACAATGTGTAAACAGTAAATGCCAAGTGTCATTGTAGAGCACTTAAGCAATATCTAAATGTCTCTGCTATGGTCTGAATGTTTTTACCTTCCTTCCATTCGTATGTTGAAGTTTAATCACAAAATAGATATCGTTAGGAAGTGGAGCCTTTGGAAGGTGATTAGATCATGATGGTAGAAACCTTATGAAGGGAATTTGCATTTTTATAAGAGAGGCCTGAAGGAGACCCGTCACCCCCTCCATCATGTGAGGACACAGCAAGCAAGTGTGTGCAAACTATGATCCAGGAAGCAGGCCCTCACTAGACACTGAATCTGCTGGAGCTTTGATCTTGGGCTTCCCAGCTTCCATAACTATGAGAAATAAGTTTCTGCTGTGTATAAGTTACCCGATCTATGGCCTTTTATTACAGCAGCAGGAACAAACTGTCCCAAATGCCATACCACAAATAATAAAACAATAAACTTCGATATAGCACCAGCAAATTAATTAAGGAATCATTGCCTTTTACACGGCTTATTAAACTTTTTAACTTGTCTATGTAATCTCTACCATCCCATAGTTTATCAACAAATGATATAAAGAACAGTTTCTAAAAAACTGTGATCAAGAAATGTTGTTAGTATAAAAGAATATGTTCTTTGTTGGCATTGAGTAATTAGCATCCAAATAACAGAGTTTGTGGTTACGGCTGCAAAACTTCTCCTAGCATAAAACACCAAGAGTGGTGTAGATTTGAGCAGAAATTTAAGCAGAAAGGATGGGTGGAATCCTCTCTGTCTTTCATTTATCACTGGGTTTTATGAGTTTACAAATTCTAGTTGTACATTTCCACTCTTCTATATTTTCTGGTTAAAAAAATGTACTTGTATGTAAACTAGTGGACCTTCTTTCTCTCTAATCTACTTCATTTGTTTTTGTAGTTAGATAATACAGCATAGTGGTTGTGAGCATGGAATCAAAATTTCTGAGTGTGAATTCAGCCTTCACTACTTAACTACACCTTAGTTTTCTTTACCTGTAGAAATAAGGATGCTTAAAATTTCCCATGGTGCTATTGTGAAGGTTAAATGAGCTATTCTATAAAATATGTTTAGAATAGTCCCTAGCATGAAGTGAATACTTTATAAATGTTACCTATTATTACAACTGATTAGATTACCCCTTGGCCTTCTACAGGTGTGAAAAATCATGTCCTTACAGCCTTCCATGGGTACCTTATGGCTAAGACTTTTCTTAATTTTATTACAATAGCACAAATAAGAAGCCCTCCCCCCAAATAACTAGCTTTAAAATGTGTGTGTGTGTGTGTGTGTGTGTGTGTGTGTGTGTGTGTGTTTGGTAGATTTGTACAAGTAGGGTCAAAAGCCAAAGCTGAAATCTCAATCTGTGTTAGGTATTTCATAAGTGTTAGATCATCTGACCCCCACAGCATATCTCTGGTTAATACCACTGTGCCATCCTATAGATAAGTGAGTTGAGAAGTCCTCTAGGTCACAGCTAGTAGGTGTGAAGCTCAGTAGTCATTTTAAAATATGTTTTACCATTAATGTTGTGTATTAAAATGATTACATAATACATTTGATTAGCTATTTGACTAGTAAGTAATGAACTAATAAAATACATTTTCTTAAAGGGAAGAACTATACACTTTTTATTCTTGTATTCTCTACAGCACCAATAATGATATATAGATACATGATTTTCATAAATTCATATTCATTGAATCTTCACGTTGTGCTTGATATTTCAGCAGTGGGTTGAAAGTGAGTAAAATACAATCCTCACTCTCAAGAAACTTAAAATATAGTTTGAAAATTAAATATCTCAAATAGTAGAAGGAGCTAAATCTCACCAAAAAAGTCTATCAGTGACAAAAAGGGAGGAATTTTTATTTAGGGCCTAGTATATGCCAAGGAAAATAAAGCACATGTGGGGGTCATATACCAAAATAATAGAGCCAGGATTCAAGCATACATTTGTCTACCAAATCTGACAGTTCATCTTACTCTCTATTTATTGTGCATACCATAGAACAGAAAAGGTTACAAATATGCTAAATTTACAAAAACAATTATTATAGTTCTCTTACAATTTCATAGATTCTCTATGAATTTAACTTGTCAAAAATGTGTCATAAATGTATTGAGCAGTGACTATTGAATTAATTATGATATTTTAGTCTTTCAAGTGATACTTTCAACAGTTATTTGCTGTTTTTAGGTGCTTACATTTTTTAAAAAAATTTTATTATACTTTAAGTTCTAGGGTACATGTGCACAACGTGCAGGTTTGTTACATATGTATACACGTGCCATGTTGGTGTGCTTAGGTGCTTAAATTTTTTAATACAAGAGTTTACACTTAGTAGATACTTACAGAGAGCTGCTAGCATCTCTAGCAGCAAAATGATTTTAGATATAAAAATGATAAAATGAGGGTTTTTTTTTTTCAAGGAATTCAGTAACTCAGTAGGGAGATAAGACTTCAAGTCACAGAAACAAAATACAGGAAAAGACCCTAGAACTTATCAAGTGCAATACTTTAATATTCTGAATGAAAAAATTTAGGCCAAGAAAAATGATTTATCTATGATTATGAGAGCCATTAATGATTGAGCTGAGACTTAAATACAAGCCTGCTGATTTGTAGTGAAATCTTTCCACTACTCTTTCTTGAAATAGAGATCAATAAAAAATAGCATGGTGTATAGTAGTGTTACGAATATTAATTATAAGGAGTTTCCATTCTAATTTGTACAATATAATTTTCATTTGTGAGTTTTTCTTCATTAGGTTTTATGCGTTCTTTATAAAATGCTCCTAGAATGCCATGCTTTATTCAATGATTTTTAAAATATCTATTATAATTTTTATTTTAACATTCTCTCATGGTTTGTGATAAGTTTTATTTCATACTCCAAACCCAGCCTATAAGATGTGGAGTAAAACCTAATTTCATTCCTTGGTGGAAGTTGTTTTTAAACTGAGACACATTGTTTCATTTTGACACTTTAACTGAAACAGGAATTTAGAGAAATGCTCATCAAGGGATTTCTCTATGGATACAGAGACATAGTTGCAGACTGATCTTCATAAATATTTTATTCTATTTTTTGCACAATTACAAATAGTGTTTCTTCTCATAAAACTAGTTAAATTTCTTAACATGATTTTTAAAACATTCTTGTATCCTCAAATAATTCTTCATTATATATGTAAATTTCAGAAACTGTGAAAATGAATACAAATTAGAACATCAAAAGAGAATGAACTATGTAAAACAATTTATTAGATGTATTATACAAAAGTGCTACTTTTTTTAGGGTATAGGAAAAAGGGTAGGGCATTTTTCCTATGGCTCCTATCTATGAGATGGTTAAGTTTATATCCTTTTAGGGAGTTGGAATCACTGTTTTCTGTTGTAAAGCCAGGTGTGGGTTATTATAATTATTGGCATCACAGATTTATTTTTAATTATTCATGAAAGTGGATTAAACAATGGAATCCCCACATGAAAACACACGGTGCTGTTTTAGAAGCCATCTGTGGCTGTTTCAAGTACCAATGAGATGCCAATTTTGCTTTTCATGTGAACTCAGAAACACATCAAATTGATGAGATGTCTTGGTCCGTTTTGCGCTGCTATAATAGAATGCAACAGCTTGGGTAATTTAGAAAGAAAGAATATTTATTTCTCACAGTTCTTAAGGCTGGGAAGTCCAATATCAAGGTGCCAGCATTTGGTGAGAGCCTTTTTGCTGTATTATTCCATGGTGGAAGATGAGAGGATGAGAGAAGAAGAGAGAGGGAGTGCAAGAGGACCAAACTTGCTTTTATAGCAAACCCACTCTCCTTATAATGACAGTAATTCCTCACGACCTTTGAGGGTCTCACCTCTCAACACTGTTGATTAGAGATTAAGTTTCTTAACTTTCTATCATATGAACTTTGGGGGTTCCATTCAAACCATATCATAGAGTATATAATTTTCAGGATATGTATTTTTATTCTGGCAGCGATATTCAACATCTTACCTACAAAATATAAAAACAATCAATGCTGCTCTTATGCTTTAATAAAAAACAGATATAGTAATGGTTTTAGGAGTGTGTTGACATGAACTCATTTGATATAAATCAGCAACAAATTCATAGGTCACAGGATAATGGTATAAATTATCTTCCACCCTAATGTTGAAATTGGAGAAAAGTAGAAAAATACGCCTCAAAATCTAAATATTCAAGTGAATGCAAGTTGTTAATAAGAATTTAACTTTGTATATGGGCAAAGAATTTCAGGGATCAGGTAATTATCACAAGGTGTCAGATGTCAGCCAATGGGGTAATAGGAAAATCTTTCTAAAAACAATAAATATCCAGGCGTGGAGGTGCATGCCTGTAGTCTCAGCTACTTGGGAGGCTGAGGCAGGAGAATCTCTTGAACCTGCAAGGTGGAAGCTGCAGTGAGCTGATATTGTGCAACTGCACTCCAGCCTGGGCAACAGAAAGAGACTTGGTCTCACAAAAAAATAAAGAAAGAAAATAAAGAAAAGAAAATCTTGCATAGGTCTCAGTCATGTTAATCAATAAGGTACTGAACCTAATACAATCTCTCTTTTTTACATTACTTTTTTTTATATTACAAGCACAATCCAAATTTTTGGTTAAAAAAATAGAAAATAATACAGGCAGGCATACGGGAAAAAATAAAAATAATCCACAATAATGATCCCATCACCAGAAAAGGAGGCATCCAGGCTGGGCTTCTCATCTTTTCTGGAACTTACTGAGGCCAAGCCCTTCAGGTCCTGAGCTTTCTCACCCTGGTGCCCAGCTAATTAATTTTAATGGTTTGGTATATATTCTTCTAAGGATTTTTTTTTTCTGTGAAAAATATACATGTAGTTTTGAATATGTTATTTTTATGGAAATGACATCTTATTACACAAACTATTTTGTGACCTGGTTAGTATAAACTTTATAGTGAAGAAATGCCTATTTTACCCTACCATTATATGGAAAAATTTTTGAATAAGGAGATGCAGCATAATTGTTTTTCTATTATTGGAAATATTTTATAGTTTAAAACATAAAAACATGCCTCAATGGACACTCATTTCCATGATACATTTTTTTTGTTGTTGCATCATTATGCCTTCTTTTGGAAGAATTCATGAGTGCAATTGCAATTAAAGTGTTTTGGTTATTTTTCTTTTGACTTTTGTTTTATACCGGTAAAATTCTCCAGTTTATGTCTATTTACAGTTCCAGCAGATCTGTATGAGAATTCCCTTTTATGAGTCCCCTCCGTTCATTCTTCACGTATACAATGTGTGTACGTTTCTTTCATTAATTGCATTTACTTTCACATAAAGTTTAATGAGCTTACTACCACAGGAGAAAACATAACCTAGAGAAAAGTAGGACATCTAAACACAGAAGACAGGGGCTTCCTATAGGAGACAGGTTCCTGCTGGATGATTCTGATTAGGGATTAAGGAAAAGCTGTGGAGTGAGGAATGATTGGATGCTGTCAAGAAATGGGGGACATTTGATAATAGGATATTTTAATACAGTCAATGTAGTAGGTGGGAGGTTAATTGCTCTAGCTACAGTTCTCATTGGTACTGAAACAGCAATCAATCACATTAGTCATCATCTGGGGAATGTTTAGTAAATTTTTGTCTCTGAAGAGTGGCTTTATTTCTTTCTTGTTGCCAACATAGTTGCAGTGTGGTTTTGTCTAAGCATTGTTTAAGATTATTATGGTGTGGCTGCCAGCAAGGCCACTGTTTTAGATCATCGTTGTGCTGCTATAAAGAGATACTTCAGGATGGGTCATTTATAAATAAAAGAGGTTTAATTGGCTCATGGTTCTGCAAGCTGTACAAGCATGACACCAACATCTGCTGGGCTTCTGATGAGGCCTCAGGAATCTTATAATTGTGGCAGAAGGCAAACGTGGAGCTGGAACATCACATGGTAAGAGGAGGGCAGTGCCACAGACTTATAAACAACCAGATGTCATGAGAGCTCACTACCCCGAGGTCAGCACCTAGATTCATGAGGGATCCTCCCCCACGACCCAAACACCTCCTCACAGGCCCCACTTTCAACACTGGAAATTACATTTTAACATGAGATTTGGAGGGGACAAACATTCAAACTGTGTCAGCCACTATTCACATTTTTAGTAGCTAGAGTAATTTGATGATTGTCTCATCTACATAACTAAAAGTCATATCAAATAAATGAGGTATAACCATATTGAATAATGAAGTGAACAGTAAGAAAAGGGACTAGCAAATGGAAACATTTTAATTATATAATTTTTAACTCCTGGAATAGTGTATATTGTTGGAATAACTAGAAAATTAAGAGTTTTGTATAATAAAATGATGACTGCCGGGTGCAGTAGCCCATGCCTGTAATCTCAGCACTTTGGAAAGCCGAGGCGGGAGGATCATGAGGTCAAGAAATCGAGACCATCCTGGCCAACAAGGTGAAACCCGGTCTCTACTAAAAATACAAAAATTAGCTGGGTGTGGCAGCACATGCCTGTAGTCCCAGCTACTCGGGAGGCTGAGGCAGAATTGCTTGAACGTGGGAGGCAGAGATTGCAGTGAGCCGAGATTGTGCCACTGCACTCCAGCTTGGCAACAGATCGACACTCCATCTAATAATAATAATAATAATAATTAATTAATTAATAAAATAAAATAAAATGATGACTATAACCATTGGAGCACAAAATATAAATCTTTTTAACTATCAGAAGGGTTGCATACAAATAACAAAGTACACAAACATAGGATGAAACAAGAACCCATAAAAACAGGAGTTATAATATAGACTAATAAAATTAAGACCAAATGTATTTACCATATCAGTATGTGTAACTAAGATCTCTCTCTATTTAAAGGGGTGTATTTTCATATTACATCATAATATGCAACCCTATGCTATAAGAAAAAAATATCTAAAGCATAGTATAATGATTGAAAATAGACCCAGCGTGGTGGCTCACGCCTGTAATCCCAACACTTTGAGAGGCCCAGACGGACAGATCAGGAGGTCGGGAGTTCGAGATCGTCCTGGCTAACACGATGAAACCCCGGCTCCATTAAAACTAAAAATACAAAAAAATTAGCCGGGCGAGTTGGTGGGCACCTGTAGTCCCAGCTACTTGGGAGGCTGAGGCAGGAGAATGGTGTGAACCTGGGAGGCGGAGCTCGCAGGTTGCATTTCAAAAACTCAGAGTTGCGAGACTCCATTTCAAAAAAACAAAAAGATTGAAAATAAAAGGATCAATAAGCCAGGAACAGAATGTTAAACACTGCAGGTTTTCACTTAAATGTGGAAGCCAGAAAGAAGTTGATCTCATGGAAGTAAAAAATAGAACAGCGGATACCAGGGAAAAGTTGGGGGAAGGGAGGGATAAGGAGAGATTTGTTAAAGGATACAAAATTACAGCTTAATGGGAGGAAAACCTGGTTTTTTTTACTATGCTGGGTTGACTGTAGTTTACAGTGATACATAGTTTCAAATAGCTGGAAGGAGGATATCTAATGTCCCCAATACAAAGAAATAACAAATATTTGAAATTGCCAATATGTTAATTACTCTGATCTGATCACTATACATTATATGTATTGAAACATCATCATGTACACCATAAATATGTGAAATTATTATGTGTCAATTAATAAAAGGAGGGGCAAAGATATACAAGCTTATGTAAGTAATTAAAACTATTCAGTAATTAGAGCTTAATATTAAATAAAGATGATTCTGATCAAACTTTTAAATAAAAGGACAGGACATTTTCTAATACCAGAAGATATTTTTCACAACGAAGTATGGCAATTATAATTTTTTGGTCATTGTATTATAAAATAATATGAACATTCATTTTAAAGTAGTGGTGAAAACAAAGGGAAAAGATAGAAGTACACTTACAGCTAAAAAAATATATAAACCTCTTTCTTCAAGAAAATCTGGAAAATTTAAAGAAGTCCATAGCCAACCTACAATTAATGAAGTAGATTTCATTGCTATGCTGTAAACCTATGGGTGGTAGGCTGGTAAAGACTCCCACAGACTTCAAATCCTAATTCTCAGAACTTGTGAATGCTATCTTACTTGGGAGAAGAATCTTTGCACTTGTGCTTGTTAAGGAATTTGAGATGAGGAAATTATTGTGGATTATCTGGGTTAGCCGTAAATGTCATCAGAAGTACATTTAGAGAGACAGAAGATTAGACACAGACAGAGGAGACTATGCAAAGCTGGAGAAATATTAGAATAATATAGCCACAGGCCTAAGAATGGCAAGGAATGCTAGCAGCCACCAGAAAGAGATATGAGAAGGTTTCTTCCCCATGTCTCTGGAAGGAGTGCAACCCTGCCAACATCTTGATTTTGGATTCCTGGCCCCCAGAACTGTGAGAGAATAAATTTTGGTTGTGTAGTGTCATGAAGTTTGTGGTAATTTGTTACAGCACACATAGATAACTCATATACTATAAAGTAAAAATAGAGAGTCTAGGGCATATTCACATAATGTGACTATTACATTTCCTGAATCTAAAATTCCATCAATGGCAAGAAGTGTCCATTAAAACAGAAAATATGCTGCTGGTTACAGTTGTAGTACATCTTTTTTATTGATAGATGCCAATTTTAGAGACTTTAACGTATAAAAACAATGAGTCTCAGAATACACAGATTAAATGTTCTAGGTTAATAATTATAATCATATATTAAAATAGCATATGATATATAATTACACAACACGTGGTAATTGCATATTCACTTTCAAAGTCAACTTGAATAAATTTTAGAATGGAAATATTATACATTCTCAGAAAACCATGTAATTAATTTAGAAATTAATAAGAAAATCTGCAAACAAAATGATCATTCTACCTGGGCATTTAAAATATTTTAAAAACTTTTTTCTAAAACATTTTCCAGGTCATGAAAGTGAAATGAAGCAAAATGAATACATTTTATTTTGTAACTAAGCACTATGGCCAAACTTAAGATTAAAAGAATATTCATGGCCAAGCATGGTGGTGCATGCCTGTAATCCCAATGCTTCGGTAGGCCATGGCAGGAGGACCGCTTTGAGGCCAATAATTCAAGACCAGCCTTGGAAACATAGCAAGATCTCCTTACACACAAATCAAAACAAAACAAAAACGCAAAAATTAGCCAGGCATGGTGGCCTATCTCTGTAGCCCTACCTATTCAGGAGGCTGAAGCAGTAGTATCATTTGAGTGCACAGCATGCAATAGTCGCACCACTGCACATCAGCCTGAGTAACAGAATGAAATCCTGACTTAAAAAAAAATTCATGACCTAAACCTGAATTACTCATTTTAATAATAATGAGAGAATTAAGATGACTGAAATAGCCACTTGACTGAATATTTAGAACAAAGTACCATAAACTGAAGGTAAACATTAAAAATATGAGGATGAAATAAATAAATTGTGAAAATGAAAAAATGTAGCACTAAAAACAATATGAAAGCTGGATTATCAAATAACAGATAGTTGGATAAATGATTCACTAATGTAATTTAAAGATAGGTGGATAGAAATATGTAAAAATAACAAAATAAATAATAAATAGAATATAATCACAGCAGAAAATAAAAGCTAAAATAGAGTAGTTTGTTCAGCTGTATGCAGCATAATTTGAAAAACTGGATAGTATGGAAAATGTTTAAAAAATTCCTAGATTCAGAAAATTTAAACAGATGGATTTTCATATAAATAATTAAGCTGTCAAAGAGCTACTACTCTCATCTTATAGAAATAAATAAATATGTCTTAGACAATTTAACAGAGCATAATTTCCATGCTTTTTAACACTGGCCTAAAGAATAGGAAAAGAAGAAAAAAGTTATGAGGTATTTATTGTCTCAATAGCCCAACCTTACATTGATTGCAAAACAGAAACTAGAGACCAATCTCTAATGAATTCTGATGTAAGAGTCCTAAGTAAATGTTAGCAATTTTAGTACATTAGTACAACTTAGGGCACATTAGAGGAAGAATCCACTAAGACCATTGTTTCATGTCAATAATACAGAAATGTTTTAAATTTAAGCAATCTCATTTATCATACTAATAATTTTAAAAAGTGATTATTTTCTTGGAATCTGGAAATGTTTCTGATAAATTGTAACATTTACTCTCAGGAATCCATAAAAGAGGGAGAGATGGGTACATCTGAATATTTTATATATATTTTACATATATAATATATATCTACATAATGTCATAATGTCTACATTATATATAAGTGTGTATATATATATACACACACATATATATATATACATAATGTCCATAAACTGTAATAGTTTGTACTAATGGCAAAATGTCAGAAGCGTTCTCATTAAAGTAAAATGTAAAAAGAAGTTTCCACAAAAATACAATTATTATTGAACATTGTATTAAAGGTATTAATGAACACATTTAGGAAATTTAAAAATATGGACTAAAAAATAAATTCTGATTTGAAACAATTACTAATTGTGATTGATATATTATATACCCAGAATATCCAAAAAATTGATACAATGACTACAACTCAGAAAATAATTACAATAGTAAATGAGGATAAAACATTATTCCAAATAAGTCACAACTTTCATATATTGTGTATATGGTTATGTTCCATTATCCACATGTCTATTTTATGCCAATTCCACACTATTTTATTTACTGTAGTGTAAGCCAGGTAGTGTAAGCTTTCCACGTTTTTCTTCTGAAAATAGATTTGGCTATTCAAGGTTCTTTGTTTTCTCACATAAAGTGCATTCAATCTATAGATCAATTTGGAAAGCATTTGTAACTTAATTCTGAGCCTTACAATCTATAATCATTTATTCAAATCTTTTTTCATCAGTGTTTTATAATTTTTAACATACAAATTTATCATCCATATATTCCTTGTGTGTCTTTTGTTAAGCATATAGGTGAGTTTTCACAGTTTTGATACTATAAGTGATATCTTTTTATTTTTAATTTTCTAATTTTTAAATAGCCAGTTGATAGAAAATGCAACCAAACTTTGCATATTAGCTTTATATCCTGTGACTTTGGTAAATTCTTTTTATTTATTTAATTCTTTTATTAATTCTTGTGGCCATCTTGGTAACTTATTATTTTGTATATAATAAGGTGATTAATAAATGAATATATTTTTGATTGTTCCTTTCCTATCTGTGCATCTTTTATTTGCTTTTTAATCTTGCTTCACTGCATGATGGATTTGCCAGCACATTCTTGAGCATGTATTTAACCATAGAAGGAAGTAATTTTGTCTTTTACCATTAAATATTATTTTAACTGTAGATTTTTGTCAGAGTCTTTGTATTATAATGTGGATGTTCTTTTCTATTCCAATGTTGGTGAAAATTTTAATCACAAGTGGATGGGAGATTTTGCCAAATGCTTTTTCAGTATGTATTGAGAGAGTTGTAACATTTTTCTTCATAACTGTGTCAATATGGTGATTTACTTCGATTGATTTAAAAATGTTAAGCAAACCTTGTATTTTGGGGGTAAATTCCATTTGGTCTTCCAGTGTTACATTTTTTTATATTTTGGTAAATTTAATTAGCTAATATTTCATTAAGGATTCCTGAAGATATATTTCCTCAAGGTCTCTTGTAGTTTCTTCTCTTATAAAATCCTTGAATGCATTTGTATCAACAATAATGATTTCATAAAATAAATTTGGAAGTGTTCCTTCTTCCTTAATTTCAGAATTGATGCCATTTTTTTATTAAATATTTGATTGAATTCAATGATGCAACCACCTGTGACTAGAGATATTAAACCATAAATTACATTTTTTAAACAGGTATAGTGCTATCCAAGTTATCTAATTATCAGTGAGTGAACTATAGTAGTTTATTTGTAACTATATTTGGCTATGTCCTCGCCCAAATCTCATCTTGAATTGTAATTTCCATAATCCCCACGTGTCTGAGAGGGATGCAGTGGGAGGTAATTGAATCATGGGGGTGTTTACCCCCATCCTGTTCTCATGATAGTGAGTTAGTTCTCACCATATCTGATGATTTTATAAAAGACTTCCTCCTTCACTGGGTGCTCAATTCTTTCTCCTGCTGCCCTGTGAAGAGGTGCCCTCCACCATTTAAGTTTCCTGAGGCCTCCCCAGCCATAAGGAACTGTGAGTCAATTAAACCTCTTTCCATTATATCCAGTCTTGAGTATTTCTTCATAGCAGTGTGAGAATGGTCTAATACAAACGCATGATTCATTTTTCATCATTTGCCTTTTATTGTCTTTAAGTGTATATATACTTCCTCTCTCTCATTGCTAGCATTGGTACTTAGGATTTACCTACTTATTTTTTTTTTTCTTAATTGATTTTGGTAGAGTTTTATTATCAATATTGATCTCATTATAATCAAAGAAGCAACTCTCAGTTTCATTAATGTCTATTTTTTGTTCTTATAATCTTACTGATACCCTCTTTTACCTTTATTACTTCCTTTAGTCTGCCTGCATTGAATTTAATTTGCTTCTTTTTTGTTTTCCAAGGTAGACTTTTAGATATTTTTAATTTTGAATTTTTCTTATTGTCTTATATAAAAATTAAATGCAATATTTTTTCTTTAAGCATTATTTTCTCTGACTCAAAATTGGGACTCTTTTATGAAATTCAAAATATTTTTACTTTTCCTTGTGACCTGTGTGTGTGGGGGGGTGTGGGTGTGTGCATGCGTGTGTGTGTGTGAAGACAGAGAAAGACACACACAGAGAGAAGAGGGACTTTGAACACTTGAGATTTATACTAATGGCAAAATGTTGGAAGCGTTCTCATTAAAGTAAAATGTAAAAGGAAGTTTTCACAAAAATGCAATTATTATTGAACATTGTATTAGAGGTACTAATGAACACATTTAGGAAATTTAAAAATATAGATTAAAAAATAAATGCTGATTTGAAATAATTACTAATTGTGATTAATATCACACTTAGTACACACTTAGTACAATATTACACTGCTATGAAGAAATACCCAAAACTGGGTAATTTATAATGGAAAGAGTTTTAATTGACTCACAGTTCCTTATGGCTGGGGAGGCCTCAGGAAACTTAAAATCTTGGTGGAGGGCACCTCTTTACAGGGCAGCAGGAGAAAGAATGAACACCCAGTGAATTAATAGTTTGAACACTTGAGATGTGCATTACTAGCCTTCTGAACTATGTCAGGTGCTATAGCATCTGCTTCACATTTACGTCGCATGTAATTCTCACAACAATGCTCTAATGTAGATACTATTAATATCTCAGTTACACAGAGAGAAAATTTAGGCTTACAGAGATAGAGTAATTTCCCCTCGTGACTAGTAAAGCAGGGAATTGAATGATTAGTCTGAACCCAAAGCTCATTCTTTTAGCCACTATAGAATGGAACATATTGCCCCTCTTTAAAATTCAAATTCAGGAGTTTTATGAGCTTATGTGTATTTGAATATCTTTGTTCAATATTTCTATCATGGTAGGATCCTTTTAATAAGAAAATTTTAATATTGTCTCTGTTCAGAAAAATGTTCTTGCATATATTAATTCTATGTATGACTCACAGAAATCATAATAGTAAAATATTGATTTTCTGAATTAATCCTATAAATGTTTTTCCTTCCTTCCTTCCTTCCCTCTTTCCCTCCTTCCCTCCCTCCCTCCTTCTTTTTCTCTTTCTTGCTTTCTCCTTTCTTTCTTT
>NC_045448.1:79382551-79437706 GCF_002776525.5 Piliocolobus tephrosceles | reverse complement strand
CTTCCTCTGTCACCCAGGCTGGAGTGTAGTGGCCCTATCTCAGCTCACTGCAACCTCAACCTCTCCAGCTCAGGCGATCCTCCTGCCTCAGCCTCTCAAGTAGCTGGCGCTACAGGCACTATCACCACGCCCAGTAATTTTTGTATTTTTTGTGGAGATGGGGTTTCACCATGTTGGCCAGGCTGGTCTCAAATTCCTGGGCTGAAGCAATCCGCCCGCCTCAGACTCCCAAGTGCTGGGATTACAGGAGTGAGGCACTGAGCCCAGCCTCATTGTTTCTATTTCTATTTTATTATTGAAGTAAGTTATTTTTGTTTTAAGAAGTATTAATTGTTTTTGAATTTTTTAAGAAAGAAAAGGATGAACTCTTACATATGCTTTAGAATAAATCCTCATTTATTGTCACTAATGGGTTCTTGGGGACTGTGACTTTAATTGAAATGACATGTCCTCCGAAGAATGTTGTTTCCATAAATGTCCTTTCCTTGTAACACTGGTAAGGGAAAAAAATGTTTATTTACAGTCATTTCACTTAAACTCATTCATTCATTCATTCTAAAACAAAACAAAAAGGGATACATGTGTGAAACATGCAGGCTTGCTACATAGGTATACATGTGCCCTGGTTGCACCTGTTGACCCATCCTTTAAGTTCCCCCTGCCTCCCCCCGACCCACCCTGCAACAGGCCCTGATGTGTGTTGTTCCCCTCCCTGTGTCCATGTGTTCTCACTGTTTACCTCCTATCTGTTCCTGTTTTAGTTTGCTGAAGATAATGGCTTCCAGCTTCATCCATGTCTTCAATGTGGTGGATAAGTTTTTTGATATGCTGCTGGATTCGGTTTGCCAATATTTTATTGAAGATTTTCACATCAATATTCACCAAATATATTGGCCTGAGTTTTCTTTTTTGTGTGTGTCTCTTCCTGGTTTTGGTACCAGGATGATGCTGGCGTCATAAAATGAGTTCTGAGGAGTCCCTCTTTTTCAATTGTTTGGAAAAGTTTCAGAAAGAATGGTAATCAGCTCCTCTTTGTATTTCTGGTAGAATTCAGCTGTGAATCTGTCTGGTCCTGGGATTTTTTTTTTTTTTTTTTTTTGGTTGGTAGGCTATTAATTATTGCCTCTATATCAGAGCTTCTTATTGGTCTATTCAGGGATTCAAATTCTTCCTGGTTTAGTCTTGGTAGGGTGCATGCATCCAGGAATTTATCCATTTCTTCTAGATTTTCTAATTTATTTGTAGAGAGGTGTTTATAGTATTCTCTGATGGTAGTTTGTATTTCTGTGGGGTCAGTTATGATATCCCCTTTATCATTTTTATTGTGTCTATTTGATTCTCTCTCTTCTTCTTTATTATTCTACCTAGCTGTCTATTTATTTTGTTAAATTTTTTTTTTCCAAAAAATCAGCTCCTGGGTTTGTTGATTTTTTGTGGGATTGGGCGGGGGGGGGGGGGGGGGGGGAGGGTGGGTTGTGGGGGGGGGGGGGGGGGGGGGGGGGGGGGGGCGTTTCATGTCTCTATCTCCTTCAATTCTTCTCTGATCTTAATTATTGCTTGTCCTCTGCTAGCGTTTTTATTAGTTTGCTGTTGCCTCTCTAGCTCTTTTCATTGTGATGTTAGAGTGTTAATTGGAGATCTTTCTAGCTTTCTGATGTGGGCATTTAGTGCTATACATTTCCCTCTTAGCACTGCTTTAGCTGTATCATAGAGATTCTGGTAGGTTGTTTCTTTGTTCTCACTGGTTTCAAAGAACTTCTTGATTTCCGCCTTAATTTCATTATGTACCCAGGAGTCATTCAGGAGCAGGCAATCTACTCTAGTTTTATAAATATAACCTCTTCCTTAAAATCATGGAGAAAGTTCTTGCATGTTTCTTGTTCCCACAGTGATGGTTTTCCACTCTGATCATCTTGTTTTAACTTTCACAGTTTTGTGTGCGTGTGTGTGTGTGTGTGTGAGTGTGCGTGTGTATTTTTTGATAGAGTTTCACTCTGTCTTTTTTTTTTTTTTTTTGAGATGGAGTTTCACTCTGTCCCCCAGGCTGGAGTAGAGTGGCATGATCTCAGCTCACTGCAACCTCCACCTCCTGGGTTCAAGTGATTATCATGCCTCAGCCTCCTGAGTAGCTGGGACTACAGGCATGCACCACCACGCCTGGCTACTTTTTTTTCATATTTTTAGTAGAGATGGGGTTTCATCATGTCGGCCAGGCTGGTCTTGAACTCCTGACCTCAGGTGATTTGCCCACCTCAGCCTCCCAAAGTGCTGGGATTACAGGCATGAGCCACTGCACCCGGCCAACTTTAGCAGTTTTCTGGAAGCTCTCTTTATAATCATCTGTCCTTAGAAGTTGAGTAAAAGAGAACAAGTATTTGCACATCTTTTTGAAAAAATATTTTTCTATTGCTTTTCAAAGAAGTAAAAGCAATTCTGAACTTTTTGGTGAAGAATGTAGAATGAATCAAGATAATCTTTTACAAGTCAGTAAGACGTGAACACATAAAATGCTTCAAATTTTAATATTAGTAGAATTCCCCTTTTCTACTCAAGAAAACATACGTGTGTCCCAATCTCTCTAATGCAAAAGGTAGATCCTGTCTTCCACTTTTTGAGGCAGTTAAGACGAGTGTAGATGTGTGCTCTTTGGAATGCCAGAAATAATTTGGGAAAGTTAAAGATACCAACTCTCTTATTGTATTGTTTTCATCTTGTCCTAAGCTCCCAGGATCTTTTCTTTAAGAAGCAAGAGAATGTTCTTTTTGAAGACAGATTTTAGTTTTTTAAAGTTAGAATATTTCATCCTATGTTCTATACTTACAGACATTTTCATCACATTAACATTCTCATCCCTAACTCCTGTTTCATGTGGGAAACCTTAGTTATTTTAAAATAAATCTGATAATTATTGAAGCATTTTTATTAAATGCTTGCACCATGACTTTTTTGTTCCAGAAATTACACCTTTGTTTTAGAGATGATACCAGTTAAGAATACTGATTTTTTTCTTTATTCTTGTATCAAATCAGATGCCATAACCCTAAAAATTTAAATTGGAAAGCCATAATTTATAATATTAGTATAAAATAGTATATTGTAAAAGTCATCATCATAACCACTTTGCATATAAAACTTAGATCTTTGCCATTCCTTACATCAATTTTTCAAAGCATTTAATCTTTACTTCATATAGATTATATTGTATTACTTATTATATGTATTTCCTACAGTCAGTATTTAGGGAGTATACTATTAAGCACTCTTTAAATCTGGAGATTATGTTGATGCATTGACCATAAAAAGAATAGGCCTTTTATAGTGCATGTCTGATATCTGCTTCATATTATCGTATTTGATCTTTAAATCTCTATTCATGTTTAGTGAACTAAGGAATATGAGATCAGTCTGCAAGAATACGCAGCAGGATCCTTTGTGTAGTTTTTCTTTGTTCCTTGGAAACACCGAATCGTTTTTCCATATCTTTCTCATCTTCTACCCTCTCCTCCTCCTTCTCTTTCTTTATTTCTTTGGTCTAGAATTCATACCCCATTTACAATGGGACTCTTTTTTAAACATTATTATTATTATTAAACTTATAGCCAGAAAGAAATTAGCATCCTTCTATTGAATATGGTCATATTTGCCCTTGGGTTCTCCAATGTTGTTGATTTTTTCTCAGCAGAGGAAAGGAATCCAAAATAAGAGATCTTCATTTGTCCAATGGCTCACCCTGATCTCTCAAATTAATGGTTGTAAAGAGGGGTTATCATCATCATGATCATCTCTTCTATTGACTTCCTGCCACATAGAAACATCATATTGAAGTTGGAGGCTGAGGGTCATTTTAATATCTTCTTCCATTTGACCTCATTGATTGATACTGCTTAAAGCAAATTCTGTACATGGAATCATGCTTTAGTTTTTGAGCACTGTCTGAGAGTTTATCCATTTTAATATTTTCCTTTGTCTCTATCAACAAGAATTTGGGAAGAGAGGATGTAAATGCTTGTCTTTAGATTGTCATTTTTCCAAGAAACATCATTTATCTTGCGTAGGTGTTTCATCAACAAACACAAACATCTATTATTAGTTTGCACTACATTAATACACTGACAGTCCCAGGAGCTATTGTGGTTTATGGGACTCTTTTATCTTACTGTAAATTGTCCCAGAGCACTGTGCTTTTTTTTTGCTTCTAGGCCGTCACTTCTCAGTACCCCGTGTCTCCAGATGCTAGTCAATCTCCTCCTACTATTTTCCTGATTTTAATGTTCTGAGGAATTATGGAACAGATATTACATGTATCTTGCTTAAAGTGACCTCCAGAATAAAGAACATTTTTATTTGACATGAATTTGCTATGTCTGTTTCTGGTGGTTTTAAAATAATACATTTTTGTTTTGCTTTTTTTTTTTTATGGCTGTTAGCACATGAGGTTTTGACCAAGAACTAAGTCCTAGTTTGGGGAGGTGTTATTCTTTAATTCTTAATTATAGTCCAGAGCAACGGGGAAGGGCTGTTCAAACTCTACTTGTGACAAGTGATGAAATAGAGACAGCAGAAATGCTTAAGGAAGTTGGCTCAATACTGACGTGTTCAACAGGGATGTTCGAACCAACAGTAATAAGTGAAGGACTTTTAACACATAAACAATCTCATTCAGTTGACTAAACAATCTTATATTTGTATATTATGTATTGTCATTAAATCACATTATGTTAGATAATGTGGTTTTATTTTATTTATCCTTGTTAAAGATAAATCCATGTTTTACAAACAACTCAGACTAGAGTGGACACCTAGCAGTTAGACGCAATGCAATGCGATAAGTACTACAAATGGCTTATCCCACCACCCTCTCACTCCTTGAGCTCAGACCCTGACAACTACTAGTCTACTTTCTGTTTTTTATAGATTTTACTCTTCTGGACATATCATATTAGTTGGATTATACAATTGTGGCCTTTCGTGTCTAGTTTATTTTATTAAACATAATGGTTTCAGGGTCCACTCAGGATGTCACATGTATAAGTACTTTATTCCTTTTTGTTGCTTAATAATATTCCATTGTAAGAATATAGCTCATTTTATTTATTCATTCACCCATTTATGCTCATTGGAACTATTTTCACATTTTACTTATTATCAACAAATTTTCTTGAATTCTGTTTATGAATCCTAAACATTCAAGCACAAATTCTTATTTTTTAATCTTTGCAATTTTGACAAATAAAAATTCCATTGCAGAGTTAACTTGTATATATTTATGCATGTATACTAATAAAGGTATATATTTCTATATTTTGGCATTTTGTATTGTAAGCATTATACATCCTTTACACATTTCTCTTGTTATTTTATTTAACTGATTTTTAAAAAAGAATTATTTCAATAGCTTTTGGGGTACAAGTGGTTTTTGTTTAATGGATGAATTATCTAGTGACGAATTCTGAGCTTTTAGTACATCTTACTACATAGTACAGAGTAGTGTACATTGTACATAATATGTGGTTTTTAAATTCCTAGTCCCCTTCCCATTCTCCCACTTCTGAGTCTCTAAAGTCCATTATGTTACTCTGTGTGCCTTTGAATACTCATAGCTTAGCTTCCACTTACAAATGAGAACATATGATTTTGGGTTTTCCACTCCTGTGTTACTTCACTTAGAATAATGGCCTCCAGCTCCATCCAAGTTGCTGCAAAAGATATTATTGTGTTCCTTTTTATGGCTGAGTTGTATTCCATGGTGTATATATATACCACATTTTCTTTATCCACACATTAGTCAATGGGCAGTTAGGTTGGCTCCACATTTTTGCAATGGTGAATTGTGCTGCTGTAAACATATGTATGTAAATGTCTTTTTCATATAATGACTTCTTTTCCTTTTGGCAGATACTCAGTAGTGGGATTGTTGGATCAATTGGTAGATCTAATTTAGCTCTTTAAGGAATCTTCATACTGTTTTCCATAGAGGTTCTACTCATTCACATCCCCACCAGCAGTGTATAACCATTTTACTTTCCCCACATCCATCTCAACATCTGTTGTTTTTGACTCTTTCATAATGGCCAGTCTTACAGGAGTAAGGTAGTATCTCACTGTGATTTTAAATTGTGTTTCCCTGATGATTAATGATGCTGAGCATATTTTTATATGTTTGTTGGCTATCTGTGTATCTTCCTTTGCGAATTATTTATTCATATTATTAGCCCATTTTTGATCAGATTGTTTCTTTCTTACTGATTCGTTTGAGTTCCTTGTAGATTCTAGATACTAGTCCTTTAATGGATGAATATATTATAAAGATTTTCTCCCACTCCGTGGGTTTTCTGTTTACTCTGCTGATTGCAGAAGCTTTTTAGTTTACAATCTGTTCATTTTTGCTTTTGTTGCATTTGCTTCTGGGTTCTTGGTCATGAAGTCTTTGCCTAAGCCAATGTCTAGAAGGGTTTTTCTGATGTTACATTCTAGACTTTTTATGGTTTTGGGCCTTGAGTTTAAGTCCTTGATTCATCTTGAGTTGATTTTTGTATAAGGTCAGAGAGGAGGATTGAGTTTCATTCTACATCTGGCTTGCCAGTTATCCCAGCACCATTTGTTGAATACAGTATCATTTTCCCACTTTATGTTTTTGTTTGTTTTGTCAAAGATCAGTTAGCTGTAAGTATTTGGCTTGATTTCTGGGTTCTCTATTCTGTTACATTAGTCCATGTGCCTATTTTTACACCAATACCATGCTGTTTTGGTGACTATGCCCTTATAGTATAGTTTGAAATCAGGTAATGTGATGCCTCCAACTTTGTTCTTTTTGCTTAGTCTTGCTTTGGCTATGCAGGTTCTTTTTTTTTTTTTTTTCTTTTTGGTTCTATATGAATATTATGATTATTTTTCTAGTTCTGTGAAGAATGGCGGTGGTATTTGGATGAGAATTGTATTGGGTTTGTTGATTGCTTTTGGCAGTATGGTCAATTTCATAATATTAATTCTACTCACCTGTGAGCATGGGAAGTATTTTCATTTGTTTGTGTCATCTATGATTTCTTCCAGCAGTGATCTGTAGTTTTCCTTGGTGGTTGTTGGTATATAGAAGAGCTACTTATTTGTGTACATTAATTTTATATCCTGAAATTTTGCTGAATTCATTCATCAGTTATAGGAGCCTTTTGGTGGAGTCTTCAGGGTTTTCTAGGTAGACAATCATATCATAAGCAAACAATGACAATTTGACTTTCTTTTTACCAATTTGGATGTCCTTTATTTCTTGTTCTTTTCTGATTGCTCTGGCTAGGACTTCCATTACTATGAGTCATAGAAGTGCCGACAGTGGGCATCCTTGTCTTGTTCCAGTTCACAGGTGGGGATGCTTTCAACAACTTTTCCTTGTTTAGTATTATGTTGGTTGTGAGTTTGTCATAGATAGCTTTTATTACATTAAGGTATGTCCCTTGTATGCCGATTTTGCTGAGGCTTTTAATCATAAAGGATGCTGAATTTTGTAGAAAGCCATTCTACAAAGACTGTTTATAACTAAGGTACTCTTACAGAGTCTTCACCCCTGAAAGCATTAAGAAACAAATTAGGCTATAATTAACTTTAAAAACATCACATGATGATCTCAATAATTCTTATAGTTAATTATAATTAGTTATAAGCATGTTTCTTCATGCTTTCAGGGATGAAGTCTCTGTTAGAGAACCTTTATTACAAAGAGTCCTTACAGGTTGGCTTCCTCATATGCTAGTTGTAGTAGCAATGGGCTCAGTGTATGAGCAAGTTCACTGTCTTTTATAGAATTGGAGTGGTAGAGGTCTCTTGAAATTTACCTCATTCCCCTATGGTGTGTACTTTGTTATTTATGTAATTTTCCCCAATATTTTATTTACTGGTTTGGTGGTTCAGGCTTCAGACCAGTAGGGAAGATAAACCTGGTTAGGAATTGGTTGTGGCCAAAGCAAGTAAGTATATGTAATACCCAATCATGGACAGAGGTTTCAGCCTTGACAGAAGTGGCTGGAGGAGCTCTCAGTGAGTCACACTGAGGTCTTATCAGGGGGAAGGGTTGGAGCCACCTCAGCTCCCCTGTGAGGCCAGGAGGAAAGCAATCCTCCTCTCAGACACATTCCTATCCCAGTGCTCCAGCTAGTCAGATCAGACAGGCACCTCTTTTCATCTGTAGGAATGTTGACGTTCCAAGTAGAGAGGAACTGTCATTCTATCTCATGCAAGCCTGAACCTGGAGGGTGCTCCTCCTATGAGAATGCAGTCATCCTGACTTGTTCCAGAAAGGCTGTCTATAGTGGCACCCATGCCAAGCTTCCATGGGAGAAGCCCCAATTGTGACTGCAGTGGCGGGCAACGGGGAGAAGACATTCCTTTCTCCAAGACCCTTCACGTACACCATGGCTGTCTGTTGGGTTAGAGTTGCAGATGTTCCCTGCTGAGCTCAGCACTGCAACTGTCTCTGAGAGAAACTTTCCACCAGCAGAAAGATCTGATGCTCAAAGCCTGCTGTCCAGATTATTTTTTCTCATGGGGTGCACTATTAATGTAGTACACTCCCCCTTTCCCTAGGAGAGAAAGTCCCTGGGAGCCAGACTACTGTGAGTGTTGTTGCTCCTCTGTGTCTAGCTGCCCAGTGAAGTTGCCACACTCCATGCTGGTGTGGGTGATTGTCTACAGGAGATCCAGTGATGTGACCTGTCCTCAAGTCTCCCCACAGTGGGTAGCAGCATCAGCTTTAATGGGAGTGGCAGGGGAGTGCTGTAGACTCTGTGAGATTCCCTGGTTATAAATAGCTTATTATGTTGGCTTTTTCAAATTCTGGTTATAGTAGTAATGAACTGGTCACAGAGATGAACTCAGGAACTCCTTGTTAGCCAGAGTGGTGTAGGGAATGGTGATAGCTAAGGTCACACAGTCGTCTGTTTTTTTCTTCCTGGGCACAATGATTTTCTACTGGGAGATGCTATAATGGACTTCATTGGTTGGCCTCCAATTATGAGGTGGAGCTTGTAAAACAGCATCAGCTGCAATAGTCATAGTGGGGTTTTTTCTTGCCTTATGTTGCTGGGTAGGGAGAGGGGAGCAGGCGGGAAATACAGTGGTTTCTCTGGCAATGGGCAGGACCATATAGCTCCCAAAAGTTTCTATCCTTTGTGTTAAGCTACCAGGACAAGAGGTGGCACAAAGTCAGGTGGGGCTGGGTCAGGCAGGTTTCCACTCTGACACTCTGTGTGCAAGGCAGGCAGCAGCCACGGTGGGTGTCAGGGGACAGGGGGACAGACAGGGGCATTTCTTAGGCCTCTGGGTTGATGTTCTTGATAGGAGCATTGCTGCCTCTGCTGCACAGAGAGTTCGTGCAGGGAGTGTAGAGGAGCAGGCAGCAGTAAGTCTCACACAGATCCCACACACTTGATGAGGCAGATCCACTCCTACAATGTTCCACTCGCAGCAGCAGGCTAAGTTTCAGGTAGCCTACACTCAAAACTTGCAAGCGTCTCAGCTCATAAACTTTGCCCACAGAGATACAGCAACCACAGTTTTCAGACCATGAGCCTCCCTGTCCACTGGCAAAGTCAGGTGCCTGGCTTTTGCACTGGTGGTTGCAGCCTGCTTTTTTACTCACCTCTTATCCCCACCCTCACCCCCTTCTTGCCCCCTTGTCCAAGGGGATTTGTCCCCACCTGAAGTTATATTGTGAAATCCACTTGGGGGTTTCATTTAACCTGTGACCACTGTTGGAACTATTTGTGTGACCTCCACTGGGTCCCCTGTGAGGAACAGTAAGGAATGGCTTCCCTATGTCTGTGCTGGAGACTGAGAGTGCACACAGGGGTCTTCCTGCAGATGCCCCTACTTTTATGTTCCATGACCCTCCCCACATTGGTTCCTGTGCTGGGTAGGGTTAAGGCCTTGTCCCATGGCCTGGACTTTCAGACTCCCTGGTGGGAGTGTGTACCCCAGAGGCAGTATCTCCCCGTCTCACACTCTGGGGTCTTATAGCTGTTTGCCTGACTCAAGGTGTAGGCTGCAGCCTGCCAGTTCCTTCAAAAGAGTCAAAAAGCTTAAAAAAAAATTGGATGTTTACAAAGTAAAAAAGTTATAGTAAGCTAAGGGTAATGTATCATTAAAGAAACAAAGATATTTTTAATAAATGTAGTGAAGCTTAAGTGTGCAGTGTTTACGAAGTCTATAGCAGTGTGCAGTAATATCTTAGGCCATCACATTCACTCACCATTCACTCACTGACTCACCCAGGACAACTTCCAGTCCTACAAGTTCTGTTCATGGTAGTACCCCACACAGGTATACCTTTTAAAAAAAATCTTTTATACTATATTTTTACTATATTGTTATTGTGTTACAATTAACTAAAGTATTCAGTATATTAACGTGGTTTCTGTAACATGTGGTGTCTGTGGATTCTTTCAGTTTTCCTGTTCAGTTCCTGTGTGGCTTTTTGAAAAAATAGTTCACAGTGTGAATCTCTACACTCTATTTTGTCCTTCCAAGTGGGAAATGTATGCTAGCAATGCCTTTAATTGGCCACCTTGGAAAAAAAAATGTTCCTTTAAACGTTTTCTATTGCCATTTTCCCCTTGTCTCTTTCTCTTTTTCATTTTGCTTTGTGAGATATTTCACCTCATGGTATTACAGGTATATCAACTTTATGTTACATCATATACTATCACATGTCCCACTTAATGATGGCAGATACGTTCTGAGAAATGCATCTTTAGGCTATTTCATCATGGTTGGAACATCACAGAATGTAATTACAGCAACCTTAATGGTACAACCTACCACATACATAGGCTATCCGGTTTATCCTGCTGTTTCTATGCTACAAACCTGGGCCACATGTAACTGTGCTGAATACTGTAGTTAATTGTAACACAATGGTAAGTATTTGTGTATCTAAACATAGAAAAATTACAGTAAAAATATGGTATAAAAGATAAAATGGGTACACCTGTGTATACAGCAGTACCATGAGCAGAGTTTGCAGAACTGGAAGTTGTTCTGGGTGAGTCAGTGAGTAAGTGAGCGGTGAGGGAATGTGACAACCTAAGATACTGCTGTACATTGCGATAGATTTCATACTGTGCATTTAGAATTCACTAAATTTATTTAAAATATTTTTGTTTCTTCAATAATACATTAACCTTAGCCTATTCTAACACTTTTACTTTGCAAACATTTAAATACTTTTTAACTTTTTGACTCTTGTAGTAACAGTTTAAAACACAAACACATGTACAGTTGTACAAATACATTTTCTTTATACAAGCTTTTTATAATTTAGTATTTTTTTTTTTACTTTTTAAACATTTTTGGTAAAAACTAAGACACAAACACACACATTAGCCTAGACCTAGAGCGAGGATTATCAATATCACTGTCTTTTACCTGCACATCTTTTCCTACTGGAGAGTCGTCAGGGGCAATAACACATATGGAAATGTCATCTCCTACACCAATGCCTTTTTCTGGAACACTTCATGAAGATCCTGCCTGATGTGGTTTTACAGTTAATGTTTTTTAATAAGTAGAAGGCATACACTCTAAAATAACAGAAAAAGTGCAGTATAGTAAATGTATACACCAGTAACAGTGGTTTATTATCATTACAAATATTATGTACTATACATAATTGTATGTGCTATCTTCTTGTATAACAGGCAGAGCTGTAGGTTTGTTCACACCAGTGTTACCACAAACACGTGAGTAATGTATTGCACCGTGATGTTACAATAGTTACAACATCACTAGGTGATGGGAAATTTTCAGCTCCATTATAATCTTATGGGACCACCATCGTATATGCAGTCTGTTGTTAACCGAAAGATTGTTAGGCACTGTATGACGCATATATATGTGTACATATGCATGTGCATCATATAAATAAATATGTATACATACATATACACATACTGGTGTCAAGTCTACTCCATCACAAATTACCACAGTTTTTACTTATGTTATTATTTCAGAACATTATTTAGGGTTACATTTTACATTTCAATATTAAATATGTTCAAGGTTTATTTGGCATATCTCAGGAGGTAGAGATATATTTTATTATTTTCCCAAAATGTATGGTTTTTGTACCATTTATAAGAATAAAATATCATTTTGCCATAAAAGTAAGTTGTAACCAACATAAAATCCACATGAGAGGGGATCTTTTCTCGGATATCTATTTTCTCACATGAAATTGACCACTTTTTGTAAAATTACCATTTTCTATTAATCACTGTAGCATAGCTATATAATGTAATTTCAATGTTATTAACAGTATTTTATTTTTTATCTCAAAGTTTCAATATTAAATATTCTAATGCATGTTTTTCAACATTAAATATTCCAGAATAAACATATTATCATTTTTTCAAATTAAAATATACTTGAAGAATGATAAAAACTCTATTTGGTGCACTGGACTGAATGTTTTGACTCAAAATTCTGATTTCGAATGTGACAGTATTAGGAGGTGGGAACTTTGGGAGGAAATTAGGGGATAAGGATGGAACCCTCATGAATTGGGTTAGTGTCATTATAAAAGGGACACCAGAAAGCTCTCTGATGCTCTTTCTACCTTGTGCGGACACAATGGAATGCCTGCAATCTGTAATCCACAAGAGAGTCTTCACTAGAATCCAGCCAAGTTGGTACCCTGCTCTTGAACTTCCAGCTTTCAGAACCACGGGAAATAAATGTTTGTTGTTTATAAGCCACTCAATCTGGGATATTTTGTTATAGCAGCCCAAATTGACTGAGACACTTGGAATTTTAAGTAAAATTTTAAAATGATTTAATTA
The DNA here is from genome assembly GCF_002776525.5 of Piliocolobus tephrosceles. Lineage (NCBI taxonomy): Eukaryota > Metazoa > Chordata > Mammalia > Primates > Cercopithecidae > Piliocolobus > Piliocolobus tephrosceles. The sequence goes on along the minus strand of NC_045448.1, from coordinate 79,424,882 downwards.
ATTCAAAACATTGAACATAGCTCTTCCATATTGTCTTCTCTTTCAGTAGCATTGAAAGTTTCTCAATTTATTCAAACTTTTTCTCATGCCCCTTAATACTTTTTATCATATAGGTCTAAACATTTCTGTTATTATAAAAACATTTCTAATGCTTATTCTTAGGTATTTAGTATCTGTTTGTTTGTATGTCTTATCAAGGAGGATGCAGTGAGAAAAATACATTTGATTTTTTGACAGTTAATTTTATGTGTCAACTTGATTGGATGAGAAGATGCCCAGAACGCTGGTTAAGCATTATTTCTTCATGTGCCTGAGAGGATGTTTCTGTAAGAGATGAACTCTTTAAACTGATAGACAAGAAAGTGAATTGCACTGCCCTTCCCAATGTGGGTGGGCTTCAACCAATACAATGAGGACCTGAATAGAGCACAAAAGTGGAGCAAGGAGGAATCCCCGGGCCCTCTTGAGACAGCCAGGTGGGAGGTCTCCCTGGAAAAACTTCAACCAGGATGTGCACTGGGAGGAATATGTGTGGGGGTGGAGCCTCAGGAAGTTCGCACGCTTTGCAGCCAGGAGGAACCTGGCCCCTTCTCTTCCTGTGTGGAACCTGGGATTCAAGCTGCAGGTGGGAAACACTATAGCAGGAACTCTGGCCTTGTGGAGGATCCCTGTTTCCCCCCACCCCTTTTTCCCCTTTTCACCCAATAAAACCCTGTCTTATTCACCATTCAAATTGTCGGTGAGGCTGAATTTTCACGTCTGTGAAACAAAGGACCCCATCTTTAGCGGAACTAAGGAAAAGTCCTGTGACATTTATGGCCCGCAATGTGGAGACTGGAAGTAGTGAGTTAGAGTTATTTTTCTCTCTCTCCCTTTTGGGCCTTTTCATCCTGAAATTTCTGAGGGTAGAGGAAACTGTGCCTCCACCCCCTGTTGCTCCCAGGGTTCTGGAACCAGTGCAGCTTTTCCATGGCCTTTTCCTTTCCCTTTGGGACAGAACGGCGAGCGGCTTATCGCTGCTCCCCGCTGCCTGCCGTAACTGGAATCCATGGCCCAAGGTGCCAGGAGCAGCTGGCTGGCATTTTCTGCCATGCGCCCATGGAGTCTCTTCCTTCCCAGGCCAGGGAGGCCAGCTTTGCCCCACAGCGATTAAATTTGTCTCCCTGGTAGAGGACCACCTGCATAAAAATAAGAGATCCAAAAAACTGGATCTTCCCCGGTCATTTTTAAACTGTTTTTTTTTTTTTCTTCCTCTTCTGTACCCCATCAGCAGTAACTTTTAAAGTATTTTCCTTTTCAGAAGATGCTTTACTAAACCACTCCCCCTCCTCAATTATCACTGTATTCTCTGCAAAGTTTTGGTTGGGAAATCCAGCCTCCATCTTGTTCTACATCCTGGGGGCGTGGCTTGTAACTCTGGTGGCAAGGCTTTGTTTAGCTATCTTAGCTTAGGGGTTAAGTTCCTTTTAGGTTTGATAACTGTATGTTTTTCAAGCCCCACCTGGGGACTGGGTTTTCTCTTGCCTGTCTGTGTGTATGTTGTGTGTAATGTCTGTAAAAATAGCTCTAATTAATTTGACCTAAAGAAAGACAAGTGCTGCAGATCACGAGGTCGGGAGATCGAGACCATCCTGGCTAACACGGTGAAACCCCGTCTCTACTAAAAATACAAAAAATTAGCTGGACGCGCTGGCGGGTGCCTGTAGTCCCAGCTACTCTACTTGGGAGGCTGAGGCAGGAGAATGGCGTGAACCCAGGAGGCGGAGCTTGCAGTGGGCGGAGATTCGGCCACTGCACTCCAGCCTGGGCGACAGAGCGAGACTCCATCTAAAAACAAAAAAAGACAAGGCAAGTGCTTGGATCTAATATTTTTTAAAGGAAAGGTAAAAACTGCAGTACCTTTCAATTCCAAAAGATGAACTTGACTTTGTTCTTTAAGAAGTAAAACAGCCTTAAAGATTATTGGTAAAATGCAGGTGTTATTAAAATGTAAATAGGTGAACTACACCATGCAGGTCAGAGGCAAGGTTTCCTAAGTGTTTTGAGAAACTACTTTTTGGGTTTTGAAAACTATTTGACTTGCCAGCTTCAGAACTGGTAAGGCCTGGGGACATAGGGAGCTAACTACCTCCTTAATTAAGGAGGTGGATATTGGCTGCAGTTAGCACACAATTAAAGTAACTTACTGGGTTTTAAATTAAAATTAAAAATTGCTAGTAGATACCATTATAACATGTAATTGAAACTGCTGAAAATAGATTTACATACAAGGTGTATAAGAACAATTTTGTTTTGTTTTGTTTTGTTTTTTAACATAAAAGCATATAAAAAGGCATGGAAACGTAAATTTTTCCTAGGGTTAAAAATAGTTTTGAATTAGATAGGAAAAGCTAAAGGTTCAAACAATTGGTGGAAGCATTGTGGAAATTAATCCTGTGAAAGAGGCTCTCTTTGTGAACATATTAACTAAATTCAAAAAGGTTAGGAAAGGTTTTGGCTTCTTTAAATTTCTGAGTCATCATTTTTGCAAAATAAATAATGTATGGTAATCTGGAATTCTGTTTCATGGTATCAAGTGTTTTAAACTAAACATATTTAACAGCCTTCCCAAAATCAAACTTCAGCTTCAAAATTGTCTCTCCTGGCACCTGGCTTTTCAGATAGTCCAGAGGACCCCGGGAATGTCCAGAAAAGAAAGGTAAACAGGATTATTTGACATGTTTTGTTACATGAAATTGCCAAAATAATGTTCAATCTTCTTTAGGTTATATTTTGGTAAATAATGCTAATATATATTCCAAAATTGTATGAGTTTCTAAAATTCTAATGTATAAGTATATGTTATCAATCATTATTAAGGTTGTTTTATTAAGTTATTGTAAACCACTGAGATAATCAAACATTTTTGTCAATTGTGTTTCTAACTGTAACTACCCTGGACATTTTGCTATTCACAGACAGTTGTGTTGTTTTAATCCTTTTTAAAAGATGGTTTATGAAAGCTGTAGAACTTTAACAGGTGCTCTCAAATACAGGCTTCTGATAACTTTGGAGATTGTAACATTGGAATAAATGAAAATGTACAGGAATCATGAAGAGCTGAAATGTTCATGAATATCAAGCAAAACCAAAGTTAACTACATGGACTGAACTCAGAAAGCTGAAGCAAACCTTTTTGACTTTTGCTTGGAATATTGCTGATCCTCGTTTTGCTTTTCAGAGTCAGGAAACTTATTTTGAACTATTTATGGCCTTCAATAATTGAGTAAGGTATACTCCCATCAACAAAATATGGAGCATGTTTGTTTCTCTGCCTGGTTCCTCTAGAATTTGGAAGCTGTCTGTGAATATTCTTAAATTATAGCAATATAGTTGTTTGCATCAGTTCAATAAGAATCCATTTTTCTTTTGCAACAGGACACACATGGAGAAACTGGTAGTTTCACCAAGGCTTTGATTGGAAGGGTATGCTTCCCTTTAAGGAGTTAATCTTGACTTGAAAGTCAGTGAAAGCCCTGTGGGGAGACTGGCCTCATATCCTCATCTACGGAGTCCCTGTACAGGTTCCTGACCTGTGATGAGTAAAGAATGTCACTTTCTAACAGGTCCAGGAGCTCCAAATTTATCTTGGAACCTTAACAGGAGAGCATCAACAAACTCACAGATATTTGAGGATAGACCCATGGCTCGCCTTGGCTTTAAAAGGTCTTATCTGAGATTCCTTGTGGAACAGAGTTCCATCAAAGCCAACCCAAAAGGTCTATGTAGAAATACTTATTCTTGCTGTACTTTATGCAAATAATCAGTCCAAGTATAAGACCAAAGTCTATTTTGCAAACAACTCAGTCCTACTATAATTTGTTCTTTTAACAAAAGTGAGGACTGGAGAGAGTGAGAAATTATGTTTAAAAATGTATCATATATTTGTCATTAAATTCTAAATTCATTGGTTGTTTTTAAGCTTTTCCCTACATTTTTACACTAATCTTGCTTGTTCCTATGACCCAACCAGCAATCTCCGGGTGCAGCTCAGAAAGAACAATAGGGATGGGTAATGTAGAAATCTGGATCGATATTTGAGTTCTGAGCAATTATCCTGCAAATCCTGTCAGGTTATGGAATAAAAAATAGGATGTCCATCAGCTAGAGGTTTCCCTTTGGGAAAGCAAGACCAAGGGAGCTATCCAAAGCCAAGCAGCATGCACCCAAATTCTAGCTAGCATAGCTATAGCTACCAGTTATCTGAGTGTGTCACAAGACATCTTTTTCTCTCCCTTGTTGGAGGATGAACTCAGTTCCCCAGTAGCATCTTAGCATTCGGCTTATGATAAGGAGTCCATGCAACTCCCCTGAGACACATTTTTGTTTAAGATGCAATTCCAAGTTTCAGGTCAGAGTCCTAGGAAAGAAAACTGGATCTGAGGGATCCAGAGGCAGATGATAACGGAAGTTAAAAGCACAGTACAGGTGAGTGTAGCTGATTCCTGTCGATTCAGCCAAGCCCAAGCTTCCTGTTTCATGGATAAAGGCCACATTAGCAGCCATGGCATGAATGAGATCTGGGGAACCCCGAGGCTCCTGACAGCAGGGGAGACAGGGCGTTTGCAGGTAAGAGCAGATCATTCCCACCTCTAAGCCCCCCTGCTTCATGGGTGCAAGCTGCTTTGACACTCATGGTGATGCCTGCCTAGGTTGCCAGGACTCAGGGATGTGAGGATGGAAGAGGGAAAGAGGATGCTTTTCCCTCATTCCCTCATGTACCTGAGTATCTGCTAGGAAGCGAAGGGAACCAGGGATGCCTGCTCCCGTCTTTCCAGATGGGTAGCCAGTCATCTTCAGTCTGTACCCTCTGAATCATCCTAAACCCCTGGGAATCCTTTAAAAGGCACCTTCTTTTTTTTTCTTTCTTCTCCTTGGTCCTGTCTTCACTGATTGGTAATTTTGTCTCTGTACTAGGGGACACTACCCTCAGATGCATTCTACAAACTGGAAAGAGTTAATTTCCCCAACCTTAAACTGTTTGGCTTAGGATTGGGCTCCCAGGAAGGGAACTCAGAAGCTCAACATGCCTGCGAAAGGGTACAGTTCCTTTCCAGTCAGGCTTTTTGCCTCCCTGTCCCCATGCAATCTCTTAAAAGGCCTCAGAACTTTTGAGCTGTCTTTACACCTCCTCTTGTTTCATTTTGATACATGTTTTCTAATAATCCAGTTTGTCTGTTCTTGCCCTCAGGCCATCAAACTCCAAAAGGTCATGCAACTAGAGCCTGAGAGAATGGCCCCTTCTGCTGGGAACCACTAAATAGGCCTCTGAGAGAGCTCTGACTGCTGTTTTCCCAAAACAGTGCCCCCTGTCGGCAGAAAGCAGTTAAGATCAATCTTCATCCTTATTCTTATTCTAATGGCAGTTAGATGTACTTCTTTAGACAGGGGAATGAAACAGCCAGGTGTGAGGGGTTCCCAGGAAAGCCTCAAGCCAGCCTGTGCATTGGGAGTGAGTGGAGTGGAGCCTGTGCATTGGGAGTCCAGTGCAAACGAGTGGAGCCTCAGGAAGTTTGTGCCTTTTGCAGTGGGGAGTCCCTTCTCTTCCTCTGTGGAACCTGGGATTCAAGCTGCAGGTGGGAAGCACACTAGCAGGGACTCTGGCCTTGGGGAGGATCCCTATTCCCCGCCCCCCCGCCATTTTTTTTTTTCCCATTTTTGCCCAATAAAACCTTGTCTTACTCACCATTCAAAGTGTCTGCAAACCTGAATTTTAGTGGCCATGGGACAAAGGTCCCCATCTCTAGATGAACTAAGAAAAAGTCCTGCAACATTCTGCAACACCAATTGCTTAAGATAGGGCATTGATTTCCTGTAAGGATCTGCTCTCCTCATTGTGAGACCTTCACACTTAGACTGAAATCTACACCACAGGTTCTGTGGCCCTTCCGTCTCTGAATTACACCACTGACTTTCCTGGGCATCTATCTTGCAGATGGTAGGTTGAAAGACTGCTCAGCTCCATAACCTTGTGAGCCAATACCTTAGGATAAATCTCTTCTCAAATATAATATATAAAATATATAACATGTATATCCTATTCGTTCCATTTCTTTGGACAACTCTGAGTAATCAGATTTTAAACAGGGCTTAATGAATACATATAATTTAGTTACATAGACACGAAGAAACAGATTAGAAATATTTCTGTAAAATTCTCAGAGGGGAGCATAAATATGCATCTATAAATGTGTATACTTCTAGATAGTAGAGCATATGAATAAATTAATTCTTTTGAAAGTATTTAGTAACAACTTTAGTGTCACAACCAGAAATTCCATTTTGACCAATATATCTTATTTTTATCATTACATAATTTTTAATAATCAGCTTTTGCAGTATTTTGCCGGTATTTTGTAGAAATAATGAGTAAGTGTTGTTAAGTGAGAATACGTGGTATTTAATTCTAAATGGCATTTACTTCCATTATAATGTAATGAGTTTAATGACTTATTTATAAAGTCATTCTAATTTTCTCTATTTAGCAGTATAGTGTAATAATTCTGTAAGAAACAAAGGAAAGCAATAACATGAAGGTTCAAATTTTGAATAAAAATTCATTATTTGCCTAATAAAGCATGTTACTGTCAGATATTTTATTAAAATAGGTACCAAAACTTTCTGATGTCTAAGTTATCAAAGACTGAAATTTTATTACAATTGAGCTAGTCATTTTTAACCTAGTTAGGTATTATTCAGAAATAGAAATAAAACTAAACTTGTAAGAACAATAAATCATCTGTAAAATATTCTATTATTAGTCACTTTCTTGAAAGAATATCAAAATTATTTTTAGCAAACTAAAAGTTTAACATTCTCACAACAAGGATTTAATTATCGAAATTAAAATTAATTTTATTTTATAATAAGTAAAATTTGTATTAACTGCTCCATTGAGGACAAATTTTAAAACAGAATAGGAATTAAAATTCAGTGCATTTGAATAGAATCGGATTAATCTGTACAATTATCAATCAAACATACTAATTAAAAGCAAAATCAAATTATTGAATTTAAATGAAAATCTAAGTATGTTTTATTATGACAAAGAGAGAGAAATAAGAATATTAAAAAGAAAAAATAAAATAGTGGGAAATAATTAATGTAAGATAGAATTTGAAATATTAACATCAGAACAAGGAACTAGTCAACAGAAAAAAATCAAGAAATAGAAGAAAATGAGAAATTTCTTGTTGGTAGGATAAAGCACACAGGATAATTTAGCCTTTTATTGAACACTGCTTTTTTGTTTTGTGACCGACATTAAATATTTGTTGAAGAAATAAATTCATGCAGTAAAGCAGATATAAACTTTTGGGAAGACATAAGTAAAAAAATAAAAATGTTAGAAGTTCAAATATTTTTATAATATATAGCTACTGACACAGAAAATAAGACCTGAAAATTTTGCTAATAATATATAAATGTATTAATAATTTTGAACTCTGATAAAAGAGAATAAATCTTCATCATTTAATCTAGCATAGGACATTGACAAATCATTTATTTTATTTTTCAAATTAAAATAAAATAAATTCTCACATGAAAAACTGTGTGCATTTTATACATTGTAACCTATGAGTAGACAGTGTTACAGAGCCAAATTAATAACAGAAATTTAAATAATCATCCAAACAAGAAAAATGTACTATCCCAAGCGCAAAATGTCCTCCTAAATAACATTTTAATAAGATAAGAAATTGAAAACCAAATAAAACAATGATTATGTATATCAAGCACATTTATATAATATAAACAAGTAAATTCCTTTTCTATATAGCAACATTTTGGAAAGTAAAATTAGAAAACAAAATGTCATTCAATAGCAAACACACTGCTGATAAAAACAGAGTAAGTACCTACGGATTAGCTACTTTCAGACAAAACTAACATTTGGACTTCATACAAAAGCAGCTACCTACAAGCACTGGGAAATGAACAGAAGCAGACAGACTCATGTTGGGAACACGAAAGTGAGGGAAGGTTGTTGAACAGAGTTCAAGTTCTGTGGTTTCAGCCTGAGCTTAGATGCTTTTGGTACAAAGTGCAGTTAGTGGGGGTGCTAATGGAAAAAAATAAAAACAAAAACAAAAAACACACCTACAATATTTCTGGCCTGGGGAAACCAGATATCTAAATTTAGAAAACTGACCACTGGCAATAATGAAGAGATATCAGAAAGTAAGTAATGAAAAGGAAGACACCAAAATTCTGTCTACCCACATTTCTGACTATCCTCAAAATCACACATGCACAGAAAAGTATGTCTTAAGTATGGGGAAAAAATGAGATTTATTTAACAACTGCCTTCTCATTGGACACCATGGACAACAAAAAAGAGTGCAACAGTATCTGTAAATAGCTAGGAGAAAAAAAAAAAACTCTCAATTCAGAATCCTATATTCAATGAAAAATCTTTCAAGAATGAAAGCAAAATTTTAAAAAATTTCAGATATAAGAAAATCAAAAAAAAAAAAATGGATTGTCAGAAACCTATACTATGCTGAACATTCCCACCAGGAGTGTATAGGTACTGCCTTTACTATGCAACCTTGCCAACATTTGTTGTTTTTTGACTTTTTAATAATAGCTTTTCTGAATGATGAGAGATAGTATCTCATTGTGGTTTTGACTTGCATTTCTCTAATTATTACCAATGATGACCATTTTCCATCACTGAAAAGTGTCTGTTGATGTCATTTGCCCATTCTTCAAAGAGGTTTTCTGTTTGTTTGTTTTTTGCTTGCCAATTTAATTTCCTTAGAGATTCCGGATATTATATCATTGTCACATGTATAGTTTGCAAATTTTTTTTTCCATTCAGTAGGCTGTCTGTTTGTTGATAGCTTCTTTTGCTGGACAGAAGCTCTTTAGTTAAATTAGGTGCCACTTGTGAATTTTTGTTTTTTGCAATTCCTTTTGGGGACTTAGTAATAAATTTTTTCCCAAAGCCAGCATCCAGAATGGTATTTCCTAGGCTTTCTTATAGAGTTTTTATTGTTTTAGGTATTAACATTTAAGTCTTTTATACTTATTCAGTAAATTTTTGTATATTGTAAAAGGAGGCAGTCCAGTTTCATTCCTCTGCATATGGCAAGCCATTTATCCCAGAATCATTTATTGAATAGGGACTCCCTTCTCTATTCTTTGTTATTGTTTAATGTGTTGAAGATCAGGTGGTTGTAGGTGTGTAGCTTTATTTCTGGGTTCTCCATCTTGTTTAATTGATCTGGATGTCTGTTTTTGTACCATTGCCATGCTGCTTTGGTTACTGTAGTCTTGCAGTATAGTTTGAAGTCAAGTAGTGTGATCTCTCTGACTTTTTTCTTTTTGCTTAAAATTGCTCTGACAATTTGGGCTCTTTATTCATTCTATATGAATTCTGTGAAAAATGATGTTAGTTTGATAGGAATAGCATTTCATTTGTAAGTTGCTTTGGGCAGTATGCAATTTTAACATCTTGATTCTTCCTATCCATTAGCATGGAATGTTTTCCAGTTTTTATCGTTTTTGTTTTCGTTCAGCAGTGTTTTGTAATTCTCATTGCAGAGATCTTTAACTTCCTTGGTAAGCTGTATTCCTAAGTATTTTATTATTTTTGTGGCTATCACAAATGAAATTGCATTCTTTATTTGACTCTGAGCTTGGAAGTTATTGATGTATAGTAATGCTACTTATTTTTGTACATTACTTATTTTGTATCCTGAAACATTACTGAAGTTGATTATTTGTTCTAGAATCCTTCTGGTAGGGTATATGGGAGGGTTTTCTAGATACAGAATTACATAATCTGTAAAGAGAGATAGTTTGACTTCTTCCTTCTTTTCCTATTTGAATGCCTTTTTTTTTTTTTTTTTTTTATCTTGCCTGAATGCCCAGGCTAGGACTTCCAGTACTATGTTGAAAAAGAGTGGTGAGAATGAGTATCCTTGTCTTGTTCCAATTTGCTCATTCAGTATGATGTTGGCTATGGCTTTGTCATAGATGACTCTTATTGATGTATATTCTTTCAAACCTTAATTTGCTGAGGGTTTTTAATATAAAAGAATGTTGAATTTTATCAAAGGCCTTTTCAGTGTCTATTGAGATAATCATCTGATTTTTTTTTTTGTTAATACTGTTTGTGTAGTGAATCAAATTTATTGGTTTACGTATGTTGAACAAACACATGCAAATATCCCAGGAATACACTTTATTCAATTGTGGTGAATTAACTTTTGAATGTGTTGCTGGATTCCATTTGCTAGTATTGTGTTGAGGCTTTTGCACCTATGTTCATCAGAGATATTGCTTAAACTTTTCTTTTCTGTTGTTGTGTCTCTGCCGGGCTTTGGTTTTTTTAGAATGAGTTACGGAGGAGTTCCTTCATTGATTCTTTGGAATAATAGGCTTGGTACTGGCACTTCTGTGTATGTCTGGTAGAATTAGGATGTGAATCCAACAGGTGCAGCACGTTTTTGGTTTGGTAGGCTTGTTATTAGTGATTCATTTCCAGAACTTTTTATTGGTCTGTTCAGGATTCCGTTTTCTTGCTGGTTCAGTCTTGAGAGGTTGTGTATTTCCAGGAATTTACCAATTTATTCTAGGTTTTCTAGTTTCTGTGCATAGAGGTGTTCATAAGAGTTTCTGAGGATTTCTTGTATTTCTGCGGGATTGTCTGTAATGTTGTCTTTGTTATTTCCAATTGTGTTTATTTAAATCTTCTCTCTTTTTTTTCATTAATCTAGCTAGTGATCTACCAATTTTGTTTAATCTTTTAAAACCGACGAGACTTTTAATTTCATTGACTTTTAAATGAATTGTTTACATCTCCACTCTTGGCTTTGAGTCTATGGGTGTCATTACTCAATTTTGTTCAGTTCTGCTCTGAGTTTGGTTATTTTTCTTTTGCTAACTTTCTGTCTGGTCTGCTCTTGCTTTGTTAGTTCCTCTGCGTATAACATTAGGTTGTTAATTTAAGATATTTTCAACTCCTGGATGTAGGCATGTAATGCTATAAACTTTCCTTTTAACACTGCTTTAGCTGTTTCCCCAAGATTCTGGTATGTTGTGTCTCTGTTTTTATTAGTTTCAAATTTGTCCTAATTTTGTTATTTACCCAAGTCATTTGGAAACACATTAACTTCCATCTTAGTGTAAGGTTTTGATAGGTCTTCTTGGTATTGATTTCTGTTTTTATTGCACGGTGGTCTGACAGTGTGGTTAGTATGACTTTGATTTGATATTTTTCAATCTGTTGAGACTTGCTTTATGGTTGAGCATGTGGTAAATCTTAGAATATTTACTACATGCAGACGAGAAGAGTGTATATTCTGTGGTTGTTGGGTGGAGTGTTCTGTAGATGTATATTAGGTTCAATTGGTCAAGTGTACAGTTTAAGTCTAGAACATTTTTCTCAGTTTCTTGCCTCAATGATCTGTACAGCACCATCAGTGGGGTGTTGAAGTCCCCTAGTATTATTGTTTGGTTGTCTATATCTCTTCATAGATCTCTAAGAACTTGTTTTATGAATCTGAGTGCTCCAATGTTGGGTGTGTATATGTTTAGGATGGTTAAATCTTCCAATTGGATTGAGTCCTTTATTATTGTTCAATGCTCTCTTTTTTTGTCCTTTTTGATCATTGTTGAGGTAATGTCTGTTTTATCTCATATAAAAATAGCAATCCCTCCTCTCTTTTTGTTTTCTGTTTGTCTAATAAATCTTTTTCCATTCCTTTACCTTGAGTCTATGGGTGCCATTACTTGTGAGATGGATCTCTTGAAGACAGCAGTCAGTTGGGTCTTCTTTCTGTATCCAACTCTGTCTTTTTAAGTGTAACATTTAGCCCATTGACATCCAGGATCAATATTGATATGTGAAGATTTGATCCTGTCATCATGCTGTTTTCTGGTTATTATGTAGACTTGACTGTGTAGTTACTTATGGTGTCAATGGTGTATGTGCTTAAGTGTGTTTATGTGGTGGCAGTTATCATTCTTTCACATCCATGTTTTGCACTTCTTTTAGGACCTCTTGTAAGGCAAGTCTACTGGTAACTAATTCTCTTAGCATTTGTTTTTCTGAAAAGTATTTCATTTCTTCTTTGCTCATGAGCTTAGTTTGGTGGGTTATGAAATTCTTGGTTGGAATTTCTGCTGTTTAAAGATCTTGAAAACTAGGTCCTCAATCTTATCTAGTTTGTAAGGTTTCTGTTGAAAAATCTGCAATGTAAAATGTTAAAAGTAAAAAGTAAAAGGCTAAGTAAATATCCTTTTACCCATACCTTCAGCTGTAGAAAATTATACACTATGAACAAAATAAAAAATACACATGCCTAAAGACTGTGAAAAGTGAAGAAAGGAAGGTGTTAAAACTTGAGGGAAGCAGTACACGGATGAGGCTTCTTGGTATTTTTTTTTTTTTTTTTTTTTTCTTGTGGCATTACCCAGGAACAAGCCAAGAACTGGCTTGGCTAACACTTGGATAAAAAGCCCTAGGAAAAAAGAGTTTTCCTATTCAACTTAACAAAGAGGTCAGTGTAACTCAAATGTTTCTATGGATTTGATGGAATTCTAACAAATTCTCTGCCAATTTCTGTTGTTTTGTTTTCATCAAACAGAACAAAACTCCTCCTAACAATTATATGAAGATGCAAACGGCCAACTGTCCGGAGCCATGAGGCCCGGAGTTAGCCAACCTCTGTTGCTTGATCTCCGCAAAGCGGAGACAAAATGGCACATTTCTGGGTTCTTCATTATAACCTGTTCCCGTGCGTGCCTAAACCTTTCCCGCGCGCGCAAACTTTTTGGCGCCCCGAAAGATATGCAGCCTACCGCGCAGGTGCGATCCAGCGCCTGGGAAAATTACAAACCCACGGGCGCATGCGCAATTGTAATTTGAGAAGACCGGCCCCCCCGTCACCGCCCTGGCCCAACCTTTTCCCCTGCCAGCCTATATAAGGCATCGCACCACCATTATTAAATGAGACTTGATCAGGCTATTTGTCTTGTCTCCATTTCTCGTGTTTTCTTGTCTCCTCCATTCCCACTCCCCCTTCCAGGGCCCGTTGGACTGTCCTGCGGGTTGGGACAGCCAACGAGAACTAAAACACCCTTGAAAAGTAAATGCTAGGTAGCAAAACTTGGCTGTCTGGCTCTGATTGAGTGACATAAACCAGATTTATTATCTTGCCTGAAAGAACTAAATTACAGACAAGATAGACGGAATAATGTTTTTCAAGACATAAGACATCAGGCTACAAAGGTTAGTGTTATCTGAGTTATTAAAAATAAATGATGTAACCTATGCAGGTGTTTCAGCTTACTAACTGCAGAAAATTTTCAGTTTAGTGTGGGGAGAAAAGATTCAGGATTAGCCTAGCAGTCTCCTTAAGGAGCTGGGCATTTTGAAAGGTCAAGGCAGCAAGAATTCACAAGACAGAATACCAAAGATAAGATAGGTTTACAGAGGAAAAATTCTGGAGTCCTAAAAAGAGTCCTCCGTAAGTGTTCAGTTGAGTAATGATGACTGCACATGTGTGAGGAAAATATATGCAGCCCAGAACTGGAGCTTCTGAAAGCAATAGAAGGACTAATTTTTGAGGCTCATATAGAGCCAGGAATACTGCTTATTCCCACAAGTCAGACTGGAAAAAATTTAAAAATCATAGGATAATAGGTAGAATATAGGGAAGTATCTTACCCCAGTAGTGAAAATAATAGCCCTAGATTACTTGCTCTTCTGATCTTGCCCAAAAAGTCCCGAGAGGAAGATTCAAAAGGTTCAACCATTTTCTAGTAACTTAAAAACATCCCTGAACAAAGCTCAGGAATGTCCATAGGAATTAAAAATATACATCTAGCACCTAATTAGGTAAAATTTTCAGTATCTGACATCTAATAAAAATTACCAGCTATGCAAAGAAGAAGGAAAAAACAACTGAATGAGAACAGAGTCAATGTGAGACACCAGTGATAGAATTAGTATAAAAAGACATTAAGCAATGTTTACAACTATATGCCATATGTTCACAAAGCTAGAGAAAATACTGAACTTATTAAATAAGGACATAAAAATATGAAAAGGCATAAATCAACTTTTTAACAATGAAAATTACAGTATTTTCTGTAAAAATATATCATGTAAAATTGATTACATTATGCAATGTGCACAATAACTAAATAGTGAATTTGAAGACACAACAATACAAAGTAGCCACAATTTAAAAAGAGAAAAAGGATTGAACTAAAGTAAACAGAGCATCTGTGAACTCTAAGTCAACACCAAGCAGTCTAATATACATGTAATTAGGATCCCTAAAGGAGAGAAGAGATGAGGGGACAGAAAACATATTTGAAGAAATATTGGCACAAGATTTTCCAAAGTTGATGATAATTTTTATAATTTTCCTTTAAGCTTAATAATTAAAAGCACAGTAAATATTTTTGCTAAGGAACCTGACAATCAAATTGTTCAGAGGCAAAAAAAAAAAAAAAAAAAAAAAGAGGAAAAACTTAAAAGCAGCCAGAGAAAGAAGACATTCTATATTAAAGGACTAAAATAAAGATGATGCAGATTTTTCATCTGAAATAATATGCAAAAGACAGTGGTGCAACAACTTCATCAAACCACACACCTACATACGCAAACATATGCACACACACACACGCCTTGTCAACTGAGAACTCTTCACTGGGGGAAAATATCTTTTAATGTGAAGGGAACATAAAGGATTTCCAGACATACAAAGCATAAACATTCATCACTCAGAAACCTGCAGTGCAAAAAATGTTCAAGGAAAACCTTTGAAGAGTAGGAAAAATGATTAAAAATATGTTTACTGAAAAATTCCAGGAATGATAACTACATGAGCAAATGCACACAATCTTTTTCTTATTATTAAATTTCTATAAAGGATAATTGACTCTTTAAATGAAAATAATAACTATCTACCATGGGGTTTATAGTACACATAAAGCATAAAGGCCAGAGGTGACACACGGAGGTATACTATCTTAAAGGTTTGACAATATAAGTGAAATTGTATATCATTTTAAAGTAGGTTATGATAAGTTAAAAATATGTATAATAAACTTTAATCACTTTAAAAATAACAAGTCAAAGAAGGCATAACTAATAGGCCAAGAAAGGATATAAATTGAAACCATTAAAATAATCCAAAAAAGGAACAAACAGAAAAGGAAAGAACACAAATAACTTTAGGCCAAATGGAAAACGAATAGTGAAATTATTGACTTAATCATCTCAAGATTCCAATTCAATGTAAACCAGGGGTCAGCAAACTTTCTCTGTAAAGGATCAAGTAGTATATTTTAGGCTCTGCAAGCCATATGGCACCAAACTCCACCACTGGAGCTGAAAAACAGCCATAGATGATACATAACTGCATAGATGCTGGCTGGATTAGGCCAACAGGCCAGATTTTCCCCCACTAGTCACAGGTTTCAGAGTCCCAATCTAAATGCCCTAACAAAAAGGCAGAGATTTTGGACTTGTATAAAAAAAACAAGAGCCAACATTTTGCTGCTTACTATAAATGTACTTTAAACATAAAGATACAAATATATTAAGAGTAAAATAATAAAATAGGTTAAAATACCTTCATGTGAATCAAAAGAAAGTTGGGTTTTCTGAATTCCATTAATTCCTTTTACACTATCACTCCAAAATAATAACCCTAAAATTTTGGTATATGGTGACAAAATAATCCAGAAATTTTGATATGTAGCCACAAAAGACTCTGAATATTTCTCATGTTCATCTTGGGTCACTCTTGTCAGGGGAGGGTTTCTTGCAGGTAGTTGAAGCTATCCAGAGAGTTTATTTCTCCAGCAATGCAAAGTGTTCTCTAAGGCAATAGTGGTGAGCTGGGAGATAAAACACATTGCTCACAACAGTCAAGATGTGGAATCAACCTAACTGTGTATCAAAAAATGAATGGATAGAGAGATTGTAGTATATATACACAATGGAATACCATTCAGCTTTAAAAAGGGAAGAAATTCTGTCATTTGTGAAAACATGAATGAATCTGTGGGATAATAAGTGAAATAAGGTAGGCATAGAAAGATAAATACAACATTACTTCAGTTATATGTTAAATCTAAAAATGTGGAACACTTAGAAGCAGAGAGTACAGAATTGTGGCTACCAGGGATTGGTGGGGGCCAGGGTGGGGATTGCTGAGGTGTTGGTCAAACGATACAAAATTTCAGTTATATATGAGTAGTAAATTCAAAATATCTATTGTACGACATGGTGACTGTAGTTAATAACAATGTATAGTATTCTTGAAAATATCTAAAAGAAGATTTTAAGTGTTCTCACCGTGAGGTAAGGCATACGTTAATTGGCTTGATTTAGAAATGTAATGATGTATACATATTTTAAAACATCATGTTGTATACCATAAATATATGCAACTTTATTTGTTAAATAAGTAAACAAAAACATAGAGAAAGCACACAGACACAGATACACACACACAGACTCACACACACATTGCTCTTCCATGTGGCTATTTTTTCCAAATCAACTTACTAAATACCTGCTCCAATATATTGAGGCATCTGGAATATCTGGAAACACCAGATCTAGAAGTGAAGCTTATGCTTTGGAGATGTGTGACTCACTTTTATTTCTTGGGCTTCAAAACAACAAATGGAAAAACAGCTTTTAAAATTGTGTGCTAACTTTACTTTTTCATTACTTTGAAATTAATTATTTTGTTTTTCTTTTCTATTTTATTTATCCTACAATTATGATGTTCATTTTGTTATTCTGTTTTTAATTGCTTAAAAGGTTGATTCTTTTTTATTTTATTATTTTATTTTATTTTACTTTAAATTCCAGGAAGTGTGTACACAACCTGCAGGTTTGCTACATAGGTATATGTCTGCCATGGTGGTTTGCTGCACCTGTTGACCCCTCCCCTAGGTTCCCTCACCTCACCCCCCACCCTGCAACAGGCCCTAGTGTGTGTTGTTCCCTTCCCTGTGTCCATGTGTTTTCACTGTTCAACTCCCACTTATGAGTGTGAACATGCGGTCTTTGATTTTCTGTTTCTGTTTTAGTTTGCTAAGGATGATGGCTTCCAATTTCATCCATGTCCCTGCAAAGAGCACGATCTCATTCCTTTTTATGGATGTATAATATTCTATGGTATATATGTACCACAATTTCTTTATCCAGTCTATCATTGATGAACATTTGGGTTGGTTCCATGTCTTTGCTATTGTAAATAGCGCTGCAATAAACATATGTGTTTATGTGTCTTTATAGTAGAATGATTTATATTTCTTTCGGTATATACCCAATAATGGGATTGCTGGGTCAAATAGTATTTCTGGTTCTAGATCCTTGAGGAATTGCCACACTGTCTTCCACAATGGTTGAATTAATTTATGTTCCCACCAACAGTGTAAAAGCATTCCTATTTCTCCACAGTCTTGCCAGCATCTATTGTTTCTTGACTTTTTAATAATCGCCATTCTGACTGGTGTGGGATGGTATCTCATTGTGATTTTGATTTGCATTTCTCTAATGATCAGTGATGTTAAGCTTTTTTTCATACGTTTGTTGGCCACATAAATGTCTTCTTTTTAGAAGTGTCTGTTTATAATATTATTTGCCCGCTTTTTGATGGGGTTGTTTGGCTTTTTATTGTAAATTTGGTTTTAAGTTTCTTATAGATTCCGGATATTAGAGCTTTGTCAGATTGGTAGATTGCAGAAATTTTCTCCCATTCTGTAGGTTGCCTGTTCAGTCTGGTTATAGTTTCTTTTGCTGTTCAGAAGCTCTGTAGTTTAATTAAATCCCATTTGTCAATTTTGGCTTGTGTTGCATTGATTTTGGCATTTTCATCATGAAGTCTTTGCCCATGCCTATATCTTGAATGGTATTACCTGGATTTTCTTCTAGAGATTTTATGGTTTGGTGTTTTACATTTAAGTCTTTAATCTATCTTGAGTTAATTTTTGTATAAGGTGTAAAGAAGGGGTCCAGTTTTAGTTTTTTGTATACAGCTAGCCAGTTTTCCTAGCCCCATTTATTGAATAGGAAATCCTTTCCCCATTGCTTTTGTCAGGTTTGTTGAAGATCAGATGGCTGTAGATGTGTAGTGTTATTTCTGAGGTCTCTTTTCTGTTCCATTGGTCTATATGTCTGTTTTGGTACCAGTACCATGCTGTTTTGGTTACTGTAGCCTTGTAGTATAGTTTGAAGTCCAGTAGCATAATGCCTCCAGCTTTGTTCTTTTTACTTAGGGTTGTCTTCGTATATGGGATTTTTTTGGTTCCATATGAAATTTAAAGTAGATTTTTCTAATTCTGCGAAGAATGTCAATGGTAGTTTGATGGGAATAGCATTGAATCTGTAAAGTACTTTGAGCAGTATGGCCATTTTCATGATATTGATTCTTCCTATTTTCCATTTGTTTGTGTTTTGTCTTATTTCCTTAAGCAGTTTTAGTTCTCCTTGAAGAGGTCCTTCACATCTCGTTAGCTGTCTTCCTAGGTATTTTATTATCTTTGTAGCAATTGTGAATGGGAGTTCATTCTTGATTTGGCTCTCTGCTTGTCTATTGTTGGCGTATAGGAGTACTTGTGAAGTTTGCACATTGATTTTGTATCCTGAGACTTTGCTGAAATTGCTTATCAGCTTAAGGAGTTTTTGGCATGAGATGATGGGGTTTTCTAAACATACAATCATGTCATTTGCAAACAGAGACAATTTGAATTCCTCTCTTCCTTTTTGAATACCCTTTCTTTCTTTCTCTTGCCCAATTGCCCTGGCCAGAACTTCCAACACTATGTAGAATAGAAGTGGTGAGAGAGGGCATCTTTGTCTTTTCCTGGTTTTCAAGGGAAATCCTTTCAGTTTTCTCCCATTTAATATGATATTGGCTATGGATTTGTCATAAATAGCTCTTATTAGTTTGAGATATGTTCCATCGATGCCTAGTTTATTGACAGTTTTTAACATGAAGGGATGTTGAATTTTATCAAAGGCCTTTTCTGCATCTATTGAGATAATCATGTGGTTTTGTCTTTGTTTCTGTTTATGTGATCATGTTTATTGATTTACATATGTTGAACCAGCCTTGCATCCTAGGGATAAAGCTGACTTGATCGTGGTGGGTTTTTTGATGTGCTGCTGTATTTGATTTGCCAGTATTATATTGAGGATTTTCACATTGATGTTCATCAGGGATACTGGCCTGAAGTCTTTTTTGTTGTTGTTATGTCTCTGCTAGGTTTTGGTATCAGGATGATGCTGGCTTCATAAAATGAGTTGGGGAGGAGAAACTCTTTTGAATTGTTTGGAATAGTTTCAGAAGGAGTGGTACCAGCTCCTCTTTGCACCTCTGGTAGAATTAGTCTAGGAATCTGTCTTGTTCTGGGCTTTAATTTTTGGTTGGTAGGCTATTAATTACTGCCTCAACTTCAGAGCTTGTTATTGGTCTGTTCAGAGATTTGACGTCTTCCTGGTTTAGTCTTGGCAGGGTGTACTTGCACAGAAATTTATTCATTTCTTCTAGATTATCTAGTTTATTTGCATAGAGGTGTTTTTAGTAACCTCTGATGGTAGTTTGTATTTCTGTGGGTTCAGTGGTGATATCTCCTTTATCATTTTTTATTGTGTCTATTTGATTCTTCTGTCTTTTCTTCTTTATTAGTCTAGCTAGTGATCTATTTTGTTAATTTTTTCAAAAAAAAAAAAAAACAACTCCTGAATTTACTGATTTTTTGAAGGATTTTTTTGTTTATATCTCCTTCAATTCTGTTCTGATCTTAGTTATTTCTTGTCTTCTGCTACCCTTTGGATTAGTTTGCTCTTGCTTCTCTAGCTCTTCTAATTGTGATGTTAGGGTGTTGATCTGAGATCTTTCCAGCTTTCTGATATGGGCGTTTAGTGCTATAAATTTCCCTCTGAATGCTGCTTTAGCTGTATCCCAGAAATATTGGCATGATGTCTCCTTGTTCTCATTGGTTTCAAAGAACTTCTTTATTTCTGCCTTAATTTCATTATTTACCCCTGAGTCATTCAGTAGCAGGTTGTTTAATTTCCATGTAATTGTGTGGTTTTGAGTGATTTTCTTAATCCTGAGTTCTAATTTGATTGCACTGTGGTGTGAGAGACTGTTATGATTTCAGTTCATTTGCATTTCCTGAGGAGTGTTTTACTTCCAATTTTGTGGTCTACTTTACAATAAGTGCATGTGGCTCTGAGAAGAATGTATGTTCTGTTGATTTGGGGTGGGGAGTTCTTTAGATGTCTATTAGGTCCACTTGATACAGAGCTGAGTTCAAGTCCTGAATATCGTTGTTAATTTTCTGTCTTATTGAACTAACATTGGCAATGGGTTGTTAAAATCTCCCACTATTATTTTGTTGGAGTCTAAGTCTCTTTGTAGGTCTCTAGGAACTTGTTTTATGAATCTGGGTGCTCCTGTATTGGGTGCATATATATTTAGGATAGTTAGCTCTTCTTGTTGCATTGATCCCTTTACCATAATGCTCTTCTTTGTCTTTTATGATCTTTGTTGGTTTAAAGGCTGTTTTGTCAGAGACTAGGATTGCAACCCCTGCTTTTTTTGCTTTTCATTTGCTTTGGTAATTTTTTTCTCCATCCCTTTATTTTGAGCCTATGTGTGTCTTTGCATGTGAGATGGGTCTCCTGAATACAGCACACCAATGGGTCTTGACTCTTCATTCAATTTGCTAGTCCATGTTTTTTAATTGGGGCATTTGGCCCATTTACATTTAAGGTTAGTATTGTTATGTTTGAATTTGATCCTGTCATCATGAGGCTATCTGGTTACTTTGCACACTAGT
Source organism: Piliocolobus tephrosceles (assembly GCF_002776525.5). Lineage (NCBI taxonomy): Eukaryota > Metazoa > Chordata > Mammalia > Primates > Cercopithecidae > Piliocolobus > Piliocolobus tephrosceles. The sequence goes on along the minus strand of NC_045448.1, from coordinate 79,404,008 downwards.
TAATGTTGATGTTTCTTCAAAGAGTCATTGGCCTTTATATTTTGGTGTGTTTTTGCAGTGACTGGTACTGGTATTTCCTTTCCATATTAGTGCTTCCTTCAGGAGCTCTTGCAAGACAGGCCTAGTGGTGATGACATCCCTCAGCATTTGCTTGTCTGGGACAAATCTGATTTCTCTTTTGCTTATGAAACTTAGTTTGGCTGGATATAAAATTCTGGCTTGAAAATTCTTTTCTTTGAGAATGTTGAATACTGGTCCCCACTCTCTTCTGACTTGTAGGGTTTCTGCTGAGAGGTCTGCTGTTAGTCTGATGGGCTTCCCTTTGCAGGTGACCTGGCATTTGTCTCTGGCTGCCCTTAACACTTTTTCCTTCATTTCAACCTTGGAGAATCTGATGATTCTCTGTCTTGGAGTTGAACTTCTCATGGAGTATCTTAGTCGTGTTCTCTGTATTTCGTAAGTTTGAATGCTGGCCTGTCTTGCAAGATTTGGGAAGTTCTCCTGGATAATACCCTAAAGTGTGTTTTCCAGCTTGTTTCCATTCTCCCCGTCTCCTTCAGGTACTCCAGTCAATCATAAGTTTGATCTTTTTATGTAGTCACATATTTCTCAGAGGCTTTGTTCATTCCTTTTTATCCTTTTTTCTCTAATCTTGTCAGCATGCCTTATTTGAGCAAGGTGGTCTTCAAACTCTGATACCCTTTCTTCCACTTTGTGGATTCAGCTATTGATAATTGTGTATGCATCACAAAGTTCTCACGCTGTGTTTTCAGCTCCATCAGGTCATTTATGTTCCTCTCTAAACTGTTTATTCTAGTTAGCAGCTCCTCTAACTTTTATCAAATTTCTTAGCTTCTTTGCAATGGATTAGAACATACTCCTTTAGCTCAGTGGAGTTTGTTATTACCCATCTTCTGAAGTCTACTTCTGTCAATTCATCCATCTCTTCCTCCAACCAGTTCTGTGCCCTTGCTGGAGAGGTGTTGCAATCATTTAGAGGAAAAGAGGCTCTCTGGCCTTATGGGTTTTCAGTGGCTTTTGTTGTTGTTGTTGTTGTTGATTCTTTCTCATGTTCCTGAGTTGGTCTAGTTTCAATCAATAAAATTTTTTTTTCAATCTGTAAAGCTGATGACTCTTGGATGGGGTTTTTATGGGGACTTTTTTTGTTGTTGATGCTGTTGTTGTTGCTTTCTGTTTGTTTTTCTTTCAATGGTCTGGTCCCTCTTCTGTAGGGCTGCTGCAGTTTGTTGGGGGTTCGCTTCAGACCTTATTCATCTGGTTCAATCCTGTACCTGGAGATGTCACTCAAGCTGGAGAACAGCAAAGATAGGTGCCTGCCCCTTCCTCTGGGATCTCGGAGCTTGAGGGGCATCAACCTGATGCCAGTAGGATCACTCCTGTATAGGGTGTCTGACAACCCCTGTTGGAGAGTCTCACCCAGTTGGGTGGCTTGGGGAACAAGACCTATTTAATGAAGAACTTTGATGGTCCCTTGGTGGAGGGGGTATGCTTCACTGGGGGGAAACCCACTTGTCTGGGCTGCCTGGATTCCTCAGAACTGCCTGGAGAAATGGCTAAGTCTGCTGGTCCACAGAGACTGTGATTGCACCTCCTGCTAGGGGCTCAGGCCCAGGGAGTTCAGCATTCTGGCCCTGAGCCCCTGGTTGGAGTCGTTGGAGTTCCTGCGGGAAAGCTCCACCCAGTGAGAAGGGATGGGTCAGGGTCAGGTCTCAAGAGGCTCTCTGGCTGCAGTCTGTCACAGCTGATGTGTTGGGCTGTGGGGGACACCTCCTGGGACCAAGTAGTCCATCCTCCCTGGCTCCAGGAGGGCAAGAGCATGGCCTAGAGCTATAGAGATGGATGCTGCCCTTCCCTGCACTGAGAACTTAGCATGTTAGGCAGCTATCAGTCCCAGTGCTGGCTGCTGCACCTCCCCCAAGAAGCTCAAATGGCTTAGACAGCAGACAGTGGTAGCTGGGGTGCTGGTTACCTCTCCACCTGGGAACTCAAATGACTTAAGCAGATTCTAGCTGAGAAGCAGTTAGAATCTGCACAGCTCCAGGGTTGGGACCCTAGGCCCTGGTGACTTGGGTTTATGAGTGGGATCTTCTTATCTGTGAGTTGCACAGTTCTGTAGAAAAAAACATGGTTTCCCCAGCTGAGTAGCACCCTCACTCACTGCCTCCCTTGGCTGGGGGAGGGGGGGTTCCCTGCCCCATGCAGCTCTCAAGTGGGTGCCATACCACACTGCTCTTCCTTCCTCTCCATGGGTCACACCAGCCACATAGTCAATTCTGAGAGAGAACCTGGATAGGTTGGTTGCTGGTGCAGGATTCACACACTATTATGGTTCTTTTTGATGGGAGTCTGCAATCACTGCTGCTTCTAGTTGGCAATCTTGGCCTCACCCCCCAGAAACTTGATTCTATATACTGAAATTCATTTATTGTATAATTTTAAAACTTGAATTTTGCATTGTACATATTTTGATGTTTTCTTTTCAGCTTTGTTGTTTTCTAAATTGTCTGCAATTGGTACTGGCCCTGTTAATAACAACTATTTACTTAGAAGGTTATTTTTATTTAACTTCTAAATACTTTTTACTGGGATTTTTGTAAGTTTTATTTGGAATTTTATTATTTATTGCTAATTAGTTTTATTGTAGTCACAGAATGCAACATAAATCAAACTTTCGAAATGTAATGAAACTTAATTTTTTCTTTGGTTTATGAAACAATTTTACAAAATTTCAAACAAAATAAAAAATGTAGTTTTAGCAAGGTAAAATGGAATGTATTAACATCTAGCACATAAATATTCAATTAGTTCCTACTACTGTACTAAGATGTCATTTAAATTTTCATGCTTTTATTTATTATAATCAATTTTAAAGATTACAGATATTTCACTAATTAAAAATTTTATGTTTTGTGTATTTTACTGCAACAAAAAGACAAAAAGTTAGTTCATGTACATACTTACTGTATAAAAGAACCGTGTTACCTTTAAAATTGTGTGTGTGTGTGTGTGTGTGTTTGTTACAATCACCCATCATAATTTTGGCTTCTAATTCTTCCTTCATTACATATAGTTTTATGGGGTTTTTTTTTTTTGTTTCTTTTTTCTTTTTTTTGTTTTTAAGATGGAGTCTCGCTCTGTCGCCAGCCTGGAGTGCATTGACACAATCTCGGATCACTGCAACCTCCACCTCCTGGATTCAAGCAGTTTTGTTGCTTCCACCTCCCCAATAGCTGGGACTACAGGCACGTGCCACCAAGTCTGGCTAATTTTTTTTGTATTTTTAGTAGAGACGGGGTTTCACCATGTTGGCCAGGATAGTTTCAATCTCTTGACCTCGTGATCCGCCCGCCTCTGTCTCCCAAAGTACTGGGATTACAGGAATGAGCCACCACGCTGGACCAGTTTTGTTTTTAATGTTATATTACATATCATGTTTCATGGTTATTATCTCTATTCATTCACTATACTATTAATATGAATTGACTATCTACTGTGAAGCAGGACTACAGTAGTTCCTAGAGATAAGGAGTTGGCCAGGACAGGAAATGTTTTTGCCTTTAACAAAACTTACTAAGTCAGAAAATAGAAACATATATACAGAAAAACGTGTATACACTTAAATATGAGTGGATGTGTACATATATGTTCATATTTGCATATATCTGTGTATGTTCAATTTTTGTGTGTATATGTTTGTATGTATTGGCTTAAACACCCACATGCATGTATGTAAAATGGATATAATTTTTATTATTTATGAAATGTCACACAGTACTTATTACATAATTGCTTAGCAAAACATAAGGCAAATTGAAGGAACAGAGTATAAAAGATTTGAAGGCTCTTCGGATGTGGGGAAGACTACTGTGAATAGGTGACACTTAAGTGGAGTCCTGAATGAAGAGGTGAAATCAATCCTGAGGAAACTCAGGGCAGGAGCACTCCAGATAAAGAAGGCAGCATGTACCAAAGCCCTGAGGTAAGGATGAGTTTGCAATTTAGAAACAATAGCGAGGTCAGTATAACTATAATAGAACAGTCACTAAAATAGCAGAAAATAATCAGTATTATCAGATTAATGATTTTTAAAAATCACTATGATAATAACCAAAATGAGGAGAACCATTTGAAATGTATAAAATTTGTCTGGGTGGGAGATGATATGGGCTTGGATTTGATGGTAGCAGTGGACCTGCTGAAGAGTGATTAAATATTGGATATATTTTCAAGAAAAACCTGACAACCCTTGTGAATTAATTGCACACATATAAAAGCAATAGTGGAACTAAGGATAGTAGTCTGCGCTAGTGAAGTAAAAGTTATGCCTTTTTTTTGAAGCAGGGAACAATAGAAAAAAACATGTATATGAACTGAGTCAAGAGTTCTGGTTTCTAAGTATCTTCAGGTTAAGATTGAGATACATACAAGCTCATATGGTTCTTAGTGCCCACAATCTTAAATTTGACCTTTTGTATTGGTTTCTGATTGGTTTGACCCTTATCCATATGGAAATGTTTATTAAGGTAGCTGAAGTGGGAGGATCACTTGAACCCAGGAGTCAGAGGCTGTAGTGAGCTGAGATCGTACCACTGTACTCCAGCCTGGGCGATGGAGTGAGACTCTGTCTCAAAACAACAACAACAAAAACAGTGGACCCTGTAAGATTAGCATTACTATTTATCCTCATTTTAAGATGAGAATATCGAGGCACAGAGAAATGATTAGATATGCCAAAGGTCATACAGCTCATAACTTTGAGAGCCTGGACTGGAATTTCAGTCTGGACTGGACTGTAATTATCATTGCATATTGAGAAGATAACAATAATTCAAACACAAATACAATGATAATGCCTCTTCTATTATGCTGGGATAATAGTAAAGTCTGTGATGAATAGTAGTACTTTAGTAAACATTTCCATATGGATTATGGTCAAACCAATGAGAGACTAATACAGAAGATCAAATTCGAGATTATGCATTCTAAGAACCATATGAGCTTGAGTCTATCAGGAGCTATCTTTTCCCCAATTTAAATAAAGCCAGCTCAAGAAGAAAAGAAGAAAACCACATATAAAGTAGAGCTGAGAGATGGAAATATATTGTTTTAATGATACATTTGAACCCCTGATCCAACTGGGCTTTATTTCTAGATTTTTCAGTTAAAGAAACAAAGAAATTCACTATTTTGCTAAAAAAAAAAAAAAAAAAAAGATTGAGATACATAATATATCTGCCAAGTGGGGAAGCCCAGTAGGAAGTTGGATAAATGACTCTGGAGGTGAAGGGAGAGGTCCAAGTTAATGATATAATTCTGAGAATCCATAGGGTGTATATGGGATTGAAAGGCATAGGGCCTGATGAGATTACCAAGAGAAAGCATGGATGGTGGAGAGAAGAAGTATAAAGACAAGGACTGGGCAATGACTAGATGGAAGAGAGCAAAGGAAACAAAGAAAGAGCTCAGTGAGATAGAAAAAGAAGTCAGAGATGTATGGTCCAACTTCAGAATTATTTCAACCAGGAAGGAAATATGGCAATTATTGTGAATGGCTTCAGTAAGTTGCAAACTGAGACTCAAGCGTTATAATTGACAAATGGAGGTCATTATGACCTTAATGTGAGCTGTTTCAGGGAGCATCAGGAAGGAAAGTCTGGATGGAGAGAGATCAAGATATACTGAGAAGTGAGGAAATAGACTGACAATCCTTCCAAGCATATAAATGGGGGTGGAGAAATTTGGAGGTGGAAGTTCCAATTCTGGAATCATGACAGAGTGGGAGTTTTAAGAGACACTAGCACCCATCTCTTGAGGCATGGTTAATATCTCAAAAGATAAAAGAGTTCTCCAAGGATTCCTCCCTCATAGCCAAATGAATGGACAAACACATCATGTGACCTAGCCTGGAGTTTCTATGAGTCAGAGTCATTGAGCAAAGAAATGGGCTTTAGGTGCCCAGAAAGTAGTACAGTAGTGCCTAGGTCCAGGTGACAGCAACAGAGGGCTGGAAGGGAAACTGAGATTGTAAGATGGGTACAGGGATGGGAGCAGCATCAAGGGGCCAGGTCAGATGGAGGTAGGTCACAAGGAGTCAGTCTGGGCCCACAGGTCCCAGGAAGAGTAGAGGTGCCCTTAATGGCACTGCTGTTGAGATACAAAATTTTGCATAATGGTGCCATGAGGAGGCTGAACCTGGAACTTGGACACTAAGCAAAAATCAGCGAGGGGAGAAATGGCACTAAGAGAGACAGACAAAAATAAAAGCTAACCCTCCTGGAAGAATGGTTCTCAAAGTTGGCATCACTGATCTTTCACGGATAAATTCACAGAAAGGAATGTTAGATAAAGGAGATGGTGCGGTTCTATGACAGAAAGAAAAAAAAGCATTACTTTTGAAAATGTTGAGAATGAGGTAACAATAGGATATGGCTATAAAGGAGTTATAAAATATACATATATGAGTGCAATATGTGTGCATACACACATATACATGCATTATAAACACATATATACATTATATACACACGACATATACACATGCATAATGATATGATATATACATTATGAGTTACATATATGTGTATTATATATACCACATACACATATACATATATACACATATACATGTATGTATAGATGTATATACACAGCATATATACACATATGTATATATGTATATATGTGTATGTATATACACATTACATATAAAATACATGTATATATTTACATTTATACATGTATATACATATATACATGCATACTCATATCATATGATATATGTATTCATATGATATGCACATCATATCACGTGAGTGTATGGTATATATGTATATATACACACACGCATATTGTTCACATATATATGTATATTTTTGTAACTCCTTTATAGCCATACCCTATCAGTAACACATTCTCAACGTATTCAAAAGTAATGCTTTTTTTTTTTCTCTCAGGGAAAACAGATTCAGAAGAGAGGAGAAGAAAGGAGAGAATTGGGAGACGAGGAAGAGGTAGGAACAAGAGAGAAGATGAGAGAAGAAAGGAGAAGGAGGAGAGGTGGAAAGGAGAGAAGAAAGGGGTGAGAGAGATCACTAGCACTTAAGATGTAGAAAGTCTTTAGTGCTATATCACTATTCACCAAAGGAGCAATCAACTTTGAGAGGTTTTCTTGATGTATACTGCTACTTTTAACTTCCAATCTAGTAGAAATCAGTATCTACATATTACTACAAGCCACGGGGCTTTGACCGATTTCTTTTTTTTTTCTGATTTACTGACAAGTGTAAATAAATATTGGTTTACGTTTTACTTTTGAAATAAAGATCCATTATTAAGTAGATTGATTCTAGGTTCTGGTCCCATGTTGGTTATTTCAAAATTTTAATCACCCATTAATTCATTAAGGTAATTGTTTTGCTGAAGGGTAATGATGTAATTAATGATTTAAGTGTATTTCATCAATCATATTCAGGAAGTCAATTTCTAATTCTCTCAAAATGCAAATCAAATTCTCAATTTCTTTTATTCTGTCCTACATGATGATGAAAAATAGTGTTGCCTGGGAAGTGGATGTGGATATCTTACCTTTTTTTAAAAGCTGGTAATTGATACAAGCAGTCACACAGTTGTTGTACAATGAGTGTTTGCAGAATTGATTGACGTCATATCAACATTAGGATTATTCCTGGAATATTCCATGATGTATTTCCTGAGAAAATCATACCACCATTTCTGCAGCCTTGCATGCAATTGACTGTAATTACTATATTGTGTTCTTATTTGCTGGAATGTTATTTCTGTGACAGATTATGATATTGAATAGTTTTATGGAAAGCAAAGAGATGAAATATATTGAAAAAGTTTAATACTGTATATTATTCCTTTACAGGTGTCCCTAATCACAGAAATATCTCTGATGTATAAAAAGGTCTCATAGCTGACATTCAAAAATTATTGGTGGACACATGGTGAGTTATTTCAACATGCTCTTGGAATATCTCTCAACATTCCTTTCTTATTCTCCATGAATGCATTGAATCCCCAGTTTTTAAAGCTGCAGCATATCAGGCCTCAATACTCTAGTTTAATAAAAGATATGATAGTTTTTCTTTAAAATATTTTGGAGATTTCTTTTGTTGACCTGCTAGTGCTTTCTCTAGTTTGATCCTTTTCAAATTGAGAATGTTTCATAAAGATATGTTTTTTTCATGCTTAGTAAGACATTTAATTCTAAGGAAAAATAAAATAAACACTAAGTGTTAAAGATAAGAGGGCTATCTAATTATAGCAAATTAAATGAGATGCATAAGTTGTTAGAAGGTGCCAATGAAGTAGAAAATCCAGGTAAGCTTTACCTGATCATTGAAAAGAGAAGTGCAGTTTAGTCAGCATTTTAATATTTTGGAGCAATGGAATAATCCTAAAAATACCTGTTAATTCTTTGCTGAGTACTTACTATGTGTCAGTTGCTATTTGGAATGTTTTATATCAATTAATTCATTTAAGCCAAGTTTTTTCAATCTCAGCACTACCAACAATGGGCCAGATAATTCTTTGTTGTGGGTGGCTGTTCTGTGCATTGTAGGATGTTTAGCAGTAACCTTATCCAGGAGATGGCAGTAGAGATCCCCCCAATATGTAATTGCTAAAAATATCTGTGAACATTGACAAAAGATTATTGAGGAACAAAATTTGTTTGCTGCTTGAGATGCACTGAGTTAAGCCCTGTAATAACTTTATTAGTATTTTCATATAAGTTTTTACAAGATGGAAATAAAGATAGTTTAAATAACTTTCCCAAGATCACTCAACATATAATCAGACATCTAGGACTTAATCCAAAGACTTGAATGCCATAGCCCATGTTGTCAAGTACAACCCTATACATGCACTGCCTCTCATACTCTTCTCAGAGAGGAGTAAGGGATTATACAACTGATAGAGAAAATCAGCAAAATAAGCCTTTAATCAAATACCTTTTTTTCTTTTTTTTTTTTAGATACTCTCATTCTGTCACCCAGGCTGGAGTTCAGTAGCACAAACAGCTCACTGCAGCCTCAACCTCCCAGACTCAAGAAATCTTCCCATCTCAGCTTCCTGAGTATCTGGGTCTAGAGGCCTGTACCACCACAACTGGTGAATTTCTTTTTTTTTTTAAAGATAGGATCTTCCTGTATTGTCCAGGCTGGTCTTGAACTCTTGGCCTCAAGCGATCCTGCCACCTCAGCCTCCCAAAGGGCTAGGATTACAGGCATGTGATACTATGCCCAGCCCTCACATACCAATTATTGATATTTCCTATGCATGCCACACTTATGGAAGAAATTGGACTGGTTGAGAAAGATTTGAAGAGCTATCACTTGAGCTGACCCAGAGAAGGATGTTGGGCTGAGACCCAATGGAAAATATGGATTTAGAAAACCATATCTGGTTACATAGTAATCTTAAGAATAACCATTCACTAGACATTTACAAGTAACATGTATTTTCTATTTTTGGGGTTTTGAAGAAATGATAAGCAAAATAAAAATAGCAACAACAAAGCATTCAAAAAATACCAATATCAACAGAGGTGGCCCAGTTATATTTGCTTACTTTCCAAATTGCATTGTCCAGCTTTCCTATGATTCATTCTAAGTGGGGGTGTGAAGATAATAGAGATGGTGGTATAGGTTAAACTTGTTGATTTTACAACAGTTCTTTTTTGTTATGCTGGTTTCTAAAGCTGTTCATACACTTATCCTGATCATAATTCTTTCAGCTGGAGTAGTTATGAGGCCCTGGAGTGTTCTAAATGACCTGAAGCACTAGCTTCTAGTTCCTAACTGACATGCATGGAAAACATTAGGGGCATTTATAGAGGATAGCAGCACATCCTCCACACAAAATATTCTGGGAAATCAATTAGTGAGGAGCTACAATATTAATCCACTTTGAGATGGGATGTAGCCAGCTCTTGAGTAATTTGTATTCTAAACCTAAAAGACTCCCTGTACTCACTTCAATTTTAGGAATCTCTTTCGCTTGCCATTAGTGCTGTCAGATTTCTGTCTGTGTTAAGAATAGAATGAGATCAGCATCTAACTTTACTTCTGTGAAACTCATATCCTTGGCAATTATATTTGCAGTTATGAGAAGAGTAGAGATAACACACAAGTGGAGCTAAATGTCAATCTATAAATTCAAACATCAGACAAACTACCTCAGTCCATTTTCTGTTTTGTAATCTGTCAACCAAGAGATCTAGGTCCTAATCTCAGTTCTACCACTAACTACCAGTGCCATCGGGTATGACTTGACAGTATGTATGACTTTACTTCCCTGAAATACAATGTCCTCATTTGTCATATGGGTGTTTGATTATTAGATTTCAAAATCTCTAAAATGTAGTATCATATAGTTACTAGTTTTCGTCAGTGTAAAGGCTTTCTTTACCATGGTTTAATATCATTTCTGATTTTTTTTTTATTTTTGGTCAGAGAAATGGGGGTAGAATTGTATTTGGAGGAAGAGACGATTCCAACATAACATGGCTGAAAAAGTGGTGAACAAAAACACTGACTCATCAGTTTTTAACAATGTCTGAAAATTACAATTTTATTTCTTCGGTTTTCTGTTATTGCTGTTAGAAGGACATTGCATTTTTTGTAGGCTTTTCCTTAGACTCTGTAATTGGAGCATGAATCTTGCCATTAAATTACTCTACATTTTCATTAACTAGAAGTTGGTCTGTGAAATAATAAGAAAGTTTCTAAGAATATGATCAACTGCTTTATGAGTAGATTTGCCTGAAGCCCTAGCCCAAAGTGAACTTGTAAATGAGGTCTGTCCACTAGATAAAAATAAACATTAAAAATAAACCAGTTCTGCTTTTCATATAAGACATCTCTCATTAGTTTCTAAGTTAATTTCATATTAGAACTTACAAATTTCTGACTTCAGAGAGCAATGTTTACCCTAAGGCCAAAACAGGGAAATCGATTGCTAAAGAAACTAAAGAATCTATTGCAAGATGTCTAGTCTCCTAGCAGGAACGATGAATCCAGAAACTAAAGTCATCCTCAATTCAATATGTAGAATAGAGAAAGAGATAGTGGGACATTTTTGCTGCCCATCAAACCTTCAACAAAGACCAAAAGTCACATTCCATCAGAGGAACCCTTTGGCTGCCTACATTAAACAGGCAAGTTCTTTCCCGCTAATGCAGTAGAGTAGTGTCTCTTTTATCTATGGTGGGATATATTCCAAGACCCTCAGTGAATACCTAAAGCTGAGGATAGTACCAACTCTATATAAACTATGTTTTTTTCTATACATACATGAACATTTATGATAAGGTTTAATTTATAAATTACACATAGTAAGAGATTAACAATAACTAATAATACAATTGAACAATTATAACAATATATTAGCATCATGATTCTTGCACTTTGGGACCACTATTAAAATAAGAGTTTCTTAAACAAAAGCATTGCAAAACCACCACTGTCAATCTGTCAATCTGAGAACTGTGACAGCTTCTAAGTGACTAATGGGTGAGTAATTTAACAATAATTAATAATAAAATTGAACAATTACAACAATATGTTAGCATCACAATTCTTGCACTTTGGGGCCATTATTAAGTAAAATAAGGGTTATTAAACAAAAGCATTGCAAAACCACCATAGTCAGTCTGAGAACTATAACAGCTTCTAAGTGACTAATGGGTGAGTAGCACAGACAAAGTTGATGTGCTAGACAGAGGGATGATTCCTGTCCTGGGCAAGACAGAGAGAGACGGTGCAAGATGTCATTACACTACTCAGAGCAGTGTGTGATTTAAAACACATGAATTGTTTATTTTTGGAATTCTCCATTTAATATTTTTGGGCCAAGGTTGACTAAAGGTAACTAAAACTGTTGAAAACAAAATTGTGAATAAGAGGGGAATACTGTGTTTCCAGGATGCAAATTATGCATACAATTCAATATCACCCATATTTAATAAGTAAAAATCATTTTTCATAATTATTGCAGATATTTTTAAAGAAATAAACATTACAGTGGATGCAATTTCCTCTGTGTTCTTTCTGAATCTCCCTTTCCTCCAATGAAATCATTGCTACTGTGATATTTCAATACACTTACTGTCTCTCTTGTCCGTAATTTCTCTACACCTTAACCAGCGTAAGTTTTCTAAGATACAAGTTGATATTGAATGGGTTATTAACGTTTGCATTAAATATCATTTTGCAATGTTTTAATGATGAAATATTATTTTTGGTATTTTTGTATATTTATAAATATAGATCTAACTCAGTCTTTTTTAGATAGAAATCCATTGTATAAACATATAACAATGTATTTCTGCATTCAAATATTGGTAGATATTGAGATTGTTTCTAATTTGTTGGTTTAGCAGAAATTGCCAAAATGAACTTCTTTGTATGTGGCATTTTATTCAATGTGTAAAGGACTTGTTTAGGGCACAAATATCAAAGTGAAATTTCTAGTTATAAAGTACACTTATTTTTAATTTTACTAGAGGTTGACAAATTCCTTTCCTAAGTGATAATGGCAGTTTGCACTTCCTAAAATAGAATATTAAAGTTATCTCCCTCTCTTGTCCTTGTCAATAATTGATCTTTTCAGAATTTCATTTTCTGCTGCTCTGAGAGTTGTGGGATTGTATCTCACATTGATATTTCGTGTGTTTGATATTTAAGGTTCTCATTAATTTTAAGTTCTATAAAATGAGTTATTGTAATTTTATTTATTAATTTAACTAAGAACTATATTGAAAATTAAAAGAAAATAATTTGGAATTTGGGAGGGAGCAGGTGAGAACAGAGCACAGTCCACACCTATCGCTGGGGCCCCACGTGGCCTGGGCTTTTATCCACTGAGTCTAGAGCCCTGGGACAACCATGTCCCTTCCTGAAGGACCAGGAGACATGGGAACCTGAAGGCAATGCAGGTCTTCATTCCACTAGACCTTGACTTTGTAAGAGAAAAATGAGGGAACACCAGGAAGTGCCCATGTTCCTCTGGGAAGATTCACTGGCCACATATAGAAAGACTTGTGTATATAATGTGAAACAAACAAACAGAAGAACTGCTTTCAACTTTTTTCCTAAAGTTTTAAAAGGAAACTTATTTTGCCACATCTGGTTCTTTTTAGGTATTACAGTTAGAAACATATGATAAAGCAGAATTCGAAAATCAGACATTTTGTAAATGTTTTTTTGTTAAAAAGAAAAGAAAAGAAATGCCTTTGGAAATGACCTTTGGAAATGGGATTGCTAGAACACTTCTCCAAGTGATACTAGGAGGTATTAGCAGAGGTGAAGCAGAGGTCATGAGAAGGAAGAGAAGAGAAGGGCTTCATGTCATGCATAAAAGGCATTTTCAGATTATAACTATTGTTCTGTGTGTACATTCTTCCTCACTATTGCATATATAGTTAACAATTTTAAGTACTTCAAAAATATATATCTAATATTTCTAAATGTCCTGAAGTGCCTGGTGTATGTTAAAGGATGTAGTAAAATAAGCAATTGTAAATATCCTTCTGTTAAAATTTATGTGAAATTTTTTTTGGATATGGATTTACCCAGTGCAGATGTACCACAAATGCCTGTGATATATCAGTAAGTCCAACTCACATTCTCCCAGTTACTCTCTATTGGGCTAGCCAACCCTACTAAGTGCTCTGTCCCTCTCCTGCTACTACTACTGCAGTCAACCAGAGAAGCCTCACAAGAAGCTGGCATTAACCTGGCAAGAAGGCTTAGAGAGTTCTGACCTGACCCCAGTGAGTCCAGTGGTTTAATTTTATGGCTTACTTTTAAATTGTTGGTAAAAATCAGTATTCCACCGTTATTTGCTATGTGGGTATAGTAATCATTTTGCTAACTGCCATAGCAACATTTAGCTCTGGGCTACATCAGCCATCTTTGAAAATGTAGAATTTGTTAGATGCCTCCAATAGTAGCCCTAAAATTTCTAAATAGAAAAGGCTAGAGAAATTTTTCTTCTGGCTGAAATTACATTGTAAAACAAAACAAACCAAAAACAAAACCACAGATTTTGTGCTTATTTGTGGTGGGTTTCACAGGGATGAGGTAGACAAAAAAGACAGAAGTCATTCCTAGAAATTGCATAGCTTTCATTAACAGCCATCATCTTTGGGAACAGTTTCTTAAGAAACTACAGAACATGACATGTATCATTCAAGGAGGAATCTAGGGAGCAACAATATGTTTTCTATTTTTTAATGCACTATCTTAGTTTTTGTTGTTGTTGCTTATAACAGAATGCCTGTAACTGGGTACTTTATCAATTAAAAGAATGTATTTATTACATTTTGGAGGCTGAGAAGTCCAAGGTCAAGGGGTTGCATCTAGTGAGAGCCTTCTTGCTCGTGGGGGCTCCGTAGGGTCCTGAGGTGATACAGGACATCACATGGCAAGGAGGCTGAGTATGCTAATGTGCTAGCTCAGATCTCTCTTTCTCTTCCTTTAATGCCAGCAGTTCCACTCCCATGACAACTCATTAATCTATAAATGAATTCATCCATGAGAGTAGAGTTGTTGTGCCAATCACTTAAAGACCCCATCTCTCAATGCATGCTGCCACATAGTGGATTACATTTTAATGTGAGTTTTTGTGGAGACATCCAAGCCATAACATACACCATGTAATAATTTCTAGATTTAGGAAAAGGACATTTTCCTCAGATTAGAGTTCAACTAATTAGAGCAGAATAGGATATAATCAGTATGTTGTGATGAATGCTTCAATGAGTTTTATGAAAGGCAGGGAAAATGGAAAGAAGGATTCCCAGTAGAAACAGAGCTCTTAGATTTCATAAGCATGTCAAAGAATAGGGGTTTGAGTAGTAAGCTCTGGGAAATATCACTGTTGAGTAATTTGGAAGAGAAGATATAAAAATAATATGCTGTCTCACTGTAGTTTTGTTGCAAGTAAGTAATGACATAATTGGATGGAGACATTTTAGTTCATATTTTTTTGTTTGTTTCCCTCAAAATCTAACAGCAGTGATACAATCTGATTGTTTTGCTTTGTCATGTCAGTTGTGGATTTTTTTCTTAGTTTTCCTTTTTTTTTTTTTTTAAATTCTTGTTACTTGTGTGATTTACTTCCCTAATCTTGAAATTAAAATATTTCAGTAAGAAATATTTCTTATGAGTCTCCGTTACTACTTGGCTTATAGAAATGACTCTTTTATTCAGATAAAAAAATGGTTAACAAAATATTACTTTTGGATATTGTTTCCTTATCTGTTCTTTCCCTTCTTCTCAAACATATCTGTAGGTTGAATTTCTTGGCTCTTTACTCCATTTCTATTTTATACTTCATATTCATTTTTATTTTCTGTGTTTTTTCTACAGAAAATAATTTAGATATTCATTACCTTAAATTTAATTTTGAATGTTATATTTATTTGTTATCAAATAAACCTCTTCTGATTTCAATTCATCACATTTGGTAATTATAATAATCTTTAAACTTGATTAAGAAACATCCTTTAGAATATAGAGATGTCTTGAATGTTGTACTTCCTGTAAGTTCCTTTAACAGCAGGAGACCTTGTTTTAATATCTTTGTTTCCCTTATTTTGAACTCATGAGTATATTCATGAGTATATTAATATTTTCTTTAATCTGATTGCCTGTGACCAGAGGACATTACATTTAGCAAAACTGTATTTAAGATTAGAAAGTAACTGAAAGACTTTTTCATTTAAAAAGCATCTCAGCAATTATGTCATTTATGTAGCCTACTTGAAAAAATTGTAATAGTATATATTACAGTACTTATAGTGTATATATATAGGGAGTATATATTGGATATGAGAAGAACCATTAACAGAACTCAAGAATAAGAAATTAAAAAAACAAAAAAATTTCTTTATGTGAAATTGTTAACATAAAGATGTGTTTAAATAAAAGAAGGTAATGAGACTAAGTAAGACATGATAAACTGTCCATTTCCTGGACAGCTCACCTGTGGATTGAAGAGGACAAGAGTAAATTACTGTACTATGTTTCCCAATCTCCTATTTGTTCTAATTTAAATGCTCATTTAATTGTTTTAACATATATACTGAAATTTTGAGACAAGGATTGTTTTACAGTATCTTATTTGTTATTTACCAGTTAGAAGTCCCTGAAACAATTATTTTTTTTAAAAAATTAAAAGGTATTTTGGTATAACAGAAATACCTAAGCCACCCTCTACCTTTATAGAGTTTCTGACAGTTTTTCAGAGGATGTAGTTTATTACATTTATAAGAAGATTGTGAATTGAGAAGGCTTTGGAGATATGTCATTCCTATAGCAGAGGTCCCTATTTTAAGAAGAATGTTGATTGCTCAGGAGAGAGCAACGAAAATGATGAAGGTGTACTGCAATATATCCAGCTACCCTAGAGAAGGTAAGGCAGGGGAATAATAGACTAGCTGTCATCAAATATTTGAAAGGAATAATAAATTTATTCTACTGTGCTCCAAATGGCAGGAATAATATTAGAGGTTGAAATTACAGTGAGAATATTTTGTTCAATAAAAGGAAGACATTTGCAACAGTTAGAACCCTTTGTTGGGGAAGTCGTTGAAGCAGGGGCTGGGTCGACTATGATAAGGTTTTATGGGGTTTTGAGGGAGGTTTCTTTCAGGATCTCTAGCAATCTTTTCCTATTTAAACTCCTGTGATATTCCACTTAATATCACGTTTAATTTCACCAGAGTTTTAAGGTTAGAGAGCATTTGTTCTATCCCATTAAAATAAACCTGTATAATTAAAAGAGTGTTTGAATTGTGAAATCTGCAAAGTTGAATTTCGTTGCATTTAACTTAGTAAAATTAAAATGCCTAGTGACATCCTGGTTAGAACATTAACCATATTTAGACTTGTAATTAATGTCTAATTGGACACTAGTACTCAATTTAGTAGTAATGAAATAATAGCTGAAAATACCAACTGGTATTTAAAAAGATATATGATATATATCCTGAAGCAATTTTCTTAAATGCCAATTACAATTTGACATTTAGAGGCTGAGAGATGTGATTGCTGATGAAAGTCATACTGTGATCATATTGCACATGGCTATACGTTCTGATTTGGGGGATACACAATATTTTATACTTAAAAAAAATTCAGGAAGAAGGAATTCTCTCTTTCATGGGGGAGAATCAGCTTTTTTGTTCTCTTTAGGCCTTGATCTGATTGGATGGGGCCCACGCACCTTAGAGAGGACAATCTGCTTTACTGAATCTATCAATTTAAATGTTAACCACATTCAAAAACAACTTCATGGAAATACCCAGAATAATGTTTGACCAAATATCTGAACAACCTGTGGTTCAGTCAAGTTGACACAAAATTAATCATCACAGTTCGTATTTGCAGTAAAGACCCAAAAATATTCTTAGAGAATACTTTTTAATTGACTATAACAGGATTCTATATGTTGTAAAATCACTAACATATATTGACATTGAACACCGATCTGGCAACTTTTGGGAGAAGTGCTATTATACATTATCACAACCAACTAAAAACCAAAACTGATAAAACAACCAAACAAAAAGTCTCTAAGTAAAGACCACAAAGGTGACCTGGCTTTGGATAATGTCCAAAGTAAAAAGAAAAAAGTACAAAGTACAAAATAAATGTTCTTGGGATTATCATCATTATCATCATACTACTACTATTTTGATGTGGTTTATATATTTAAGAAAACATTATAACATTGTTTTAATGTGAAATTCATATTCATATCAGCATACTTTTTCCCCAGGATATTTCCAGAATTTTTATAAAACTATGAATTACCTATCAAAAATTGAGATCATAAGGTGATAAAGAACACTGTATTAGATAAAGATTTTGCAGAACTATTTATACCAATCGTTTAGTACATAATTTAAAAACTAAAAATTTCAGAAAATGAAAGCTTATTTCACAAAAAGCAGACCGTGTTCTTCAAGATTAGCTTGACTCTATAGATGAGTTCAGTCTCAATGAGGTTATGAAGCAATGACAGAGAAAATAATTATTAATATTCAATATTAAGATGAAAAATAAGTCTATTACCACAACATTTAGCATTTGAATACATGTATTTATTTTCGCTATGGCTTCACATGTGTTTGTTTTGAGTATTAAAGCTTCATATTCTTGATAAGGTTTTCTGTGACTCACACCAAATGCTATGCTGGACATAAAATAGGGGCTCAGTTTATATTGGCCATTTGTTCAGGCTGTGAAAACATATCTATAACATGTATTTATGCAAGCTATCTGATTGAAAAAAATTCAAACTGTTAACGCACAGTTAATAAATAACCAACAGGCAGTAATATAAATGGCTATGAATTAGCAGACAAAGCAGTGAACTCTAGAAGACATTCCTTCTTCCCTAATATTGAATGTATCTAAAATAAAATCATGATGATGTATCTAAGGAATACTCTTTAAACATTACAATAGGGTTGAGTACTAAAACACAATAACACATTTAAATCAGAATCAAACACGGGGAATCTGAGCAGGAAAAATATAACAGTATATATTACAGTTAATTTGGAGTAAATATTAATTCGAATTGTATATGAAATCAAAGTTAGAGCTAGAAAAAAATGCAGAATGAATTATAGGATATTCTGTCAGAAAGTGTAGATTAGTCCTATTCAGCTAAGTTTCTGGAGTCTTGCTGACATAAGGCTTCAATTAAAGGCTATATTACAAGGTGCAAGTCTATGCATCCTGGAGAAGGAGGAGCTATCTGATTTCTGACATGAATTATTATTTTTTTTTGTTTTGTTTTTTGAGACAGAATCTCGCTCTGTTGCCCAGGCTGGAGTGCAGTGGCACGATCTCGGCTCACTGCAAGCTGCGTCTCCCGGGTTCACGCCAATTCTCCTGCCTCAACCTCCTTAGTTGCTGGGACTACAGGTGCCTGCCACCACACCCGGCTAATTTTTTGTGTTTTTAATAGAGATGGGGTTTCACAATGTTAGCCAGGATGGTCTCGATCTTCTGACCTCGTGATCCACCCGCCTCGGCCTCCAAAAGTGCTGGGAGGCATGAGTCACCACACCCAGCCCTGACATGAATTATTATACTCAGGGTTTAAAAAGCAGAAGTCATGGTTGTCATCAGAAGTACTGTATCCCACTGATTTCTGTCTTCCTTTTTATTATGTCAGATAAGAATAGTGCCTTATACCACCCATAAGAGAGGAGGATGTTCATAGAGTTGTTTTGGGCCTCTCAGTTGATGGGACAGGAAAAGACAGTGCCGACCTGTGAAGTGGAATGCAGCTTGTATAGCTCTCCAGTAAATTTGACTATAGTTACATAATAAATGGAATCGTTAAGACTCAGAAGTTGATTTTACTTTCTTGAATCTTCTCTTTGCTCATCTATATTTAGAGGGTGCATAATGTAAAGAAAAGTTCATCAAAGTTGAAGCCTGGAGAGTTACACTCTACACCTTGTTCTTCTACTACCTTCAATTTCAACCTTTTCTACTTCTGTTTCTACCTATAATTTCAATTTTTTCTACTTCTGTTTCCTTATTCAGGAAATATAATAATACCGCTAGTACCTGTGCTGCAAAGCTTATATGCTAATGCTTTCTTGGGAGCTATAATCCCATGTGAAATGGTTTGGCTCTGTTTCCCCACCCAAATCTCACCTCTAATTGTAATAGTCCCCATGTGTTGTGAGATGGCCTGGGTGAACTGAGTCATGGGGCCGGATTTTTCTGTGCCATTCTTGTGATAGTGAAGAAGTCTCACGAGTTCTCATGGTTTTATAAAGGGAAGCTTCCCTGTACACACTCTCTTGCCTGCCACCATGTAAAGTGTGACTTTTCTCCTCATTTGCTTTCTGCCATGATTGTGAGGCCTCCCCAGCCATGTGGAACTGTGAGTCCATTAAACCTCTTCCTTTTATAAATTCCTCAGTCTTGGGTATGTCTTTATTAGCAGCGTGAGAATAGACTCATATACCATAGGAATATAAGTGAGAGGGAGAGGGAAGTGAAGCAAGGAAATAGGCAAAACAAACATAATATGATTCATTATTGAGTTAGCCATGGCCTCTCAAGAAAACCAGGCAGTTTGCTGGAGCAGGTGAAACAGCTTTAAAAACGTCATGTACTGTCTTTCAGTCATTGGATCAGTTAGTCTGGCAACAAAGGGAAACACATTTATCTGCTAGCCTCCTTTCATTTCTTGTTTCTCATTGGTCAAATTTTGCCTCATGGCATCTTAGTACCTCTGTGCTTTCCAGTTGAGTTTTTGATTTCCCTAATGCAGCTCCTGGAAAATCTAGACTTTTTAACTCAGTGAAAAGTTTCATTTGAGTCTGTGAGTGATGGAAGAAGTCAGATCCTCCTATCCAAATGGCATGAACATGAGCTCTTGAGCCAATGTGTCCTCTGTAGCATGAATGCTGTATCAGAGCCCTGTTCTCTCCAGAAGGAGGCCTTGAGAACCAGTGGCGTAAGGCAGCAAGGCTATAGTGGTGACAGCCATGGCTCTTTGTTGGGAAGTGGCCAAAGTTCTAGGAGGTAGGTGGATCCAAATAAATTGGGCTTATAATTAGCAATGAAACATACTTTAAGACAAAATGGCTTACACTTTTAAAAAATTTGTCAATTTTTTATTCTTTTGAGAGATGTCTAAGAAATTACATAGACCGCCATTATGATATCAGCTGATATTCTGAAATCTGTATGATTTTGGAAGCAAAATATTCCCTTACATTACCCTAAAATTTTAGAAAGACTTTGGTGGTTCTGGTAAAACATATATTAGTGAAGTTGTTAAAAATTACCCCAATCTTGCCAGGTAGAAAAAAATAAGTGAGCAAGTTTTCTGCAAGATTATATGACATCCAGTAATAACTCTAAAGTTTAGTTGACCATTTGTGAGCTATGCATGTGTGTTTCTGCCACAATTATTTAAAAGCATCTGTGGTCCTGGCTAGCTCATCAACATTTCTGGAATGGGCTGGAAAAAATGTACATAAAAAATGGCATCAAGTAGGACAGACACACCTTCTGAAGCATGTTGTTCTTTCACTTGGGTTAGAGAATCAAATCTGCTGCAACCCAACTGGAGCTAAACAACTGCTAAAATGATTTAGTCACTTGGCGAGAATGTACATCTCTGCAACTTTCTGGGTAATGGACAAAAGCAGATTTTTATTAGAATCACTTTGTATGAATAATAAGTATTTTACCAAAAAAAATGAGACTAAAGAGGCAACCTCAGGGAAGAATGGGCACCCTCATGGTTGTTTCCTGGGAAGGCTGGGATTAACATTTTTCTCCCTTTCTCTCCTCCCTCCCTCTCCCTCCTGGCTTCCTTCATTCCTTTTTCTCTCCCTCCTTCATTCCTTTTTCTCTCCCTC